>NC_091125.1:5484549-5836549 GCF_040183065.1 Periplaneta americana | reverse complement strand
TTAAGACCACTACACTTTAACCTTTTAAATTCCGATAGTTAAAGTATTTGCAGGTCATTAAAATTTTGATTGTTCGAACCCACTAACTTTGTGATAGAAATACGGCAATACAACAATTAGGATTTTATTTTAATTCAGTTTACTTTACATTTTTAGATTTCGCAAGAAAAGAAGTGCCACCTAAAGCAGCATGTGCAAGGAGCGGCTCATAAGGCTAAAGCTCAGCAGAAAAATCAACTGCAACAAACTTTACTAACACAGCCTACTTCATCCAATCTCAGCAGCAATTTCTATGCTGATTTAACCAGAGCGTTTGTTGCTGCTAACATTCCCTGGAATGCAATTGAAAATCCGGTTTTAAGACAGTTTTTACAAAAATACTGCAAACAAAATATCCCATCTGAGTCGACCCTAAGAAAAAATTACTTAGACAGAATATACAATGAAACTTTAGCTTCCATTCGGGAGGATATAGGTGATTCTTACATATGGGTCTCTGTGGATGAAACCTCAGATCCTATGAATAGGTATATAGCAAATATGGTAGTAGGAAAACTTAGTCCTGATGGACCTTCGATTCCACACCTCGTATGTGTTAAGGAACTTTCGAAAGTGAATAGCCAAGCCATTGCTTATTTTGTAAATAAAGGCCTACAGTCTTTATACTCAGGTAATATAGACGATTCTAAAGTTCTGTTGTTTTGTACTGATGCTGCCTCATACATGGTTGCTGCAGCTCCACTTCTTAAAACATTTTATCCTAACCTCACGCATGTAACCTGTCTAGCACATGGCCTTCACAGGGTTTCTGAAACAATCCGGAATGAATTTCCTCTTGTCAATTCGTTTATTTCTAATACAAAAAAATGTTTTTGTAAAGCCCCATCCTGGATTTCAATATTCAGAGAGAACTTTCCAGATATCCCACTCCCACCTCAGCCGGTTGTTACACGATGGGGAACCTGGATTCAGTCAGTGGTGTATTATTCTAAGTATTTTAAAGAAGTGGTCACAGTTATTGATAAATTACCTGAAACTGATAGTGCAGCGTGTGTGAAAGCAGTGAAAGATTGTCTGAATGATAGATAGATAGCTTTATTGATATTGTTCACAAAAGTACAAAACTTAATAATTTAACAAAAGATCTATATACAAATGTAGTTCTACATAATAAATATACAATTTCCTAAACTAATTAATCTATCGCAAATGAGATTGTCTGAATGACTCACGAGTGAAAAACGATATTGCCTACATAACATCAAACTTTTCTTTCATACCTGCAAGCATTGAACAATTAGAACGTGAAAAACAATCTCTTTGTAGCCAAATAGCAATAGTAAAGGAAGCTCAAGTGAACATACATTCTGCTTTGGGCGAAACTGGGAAAAAAGTTAAAAATAAGTGGGACAACGTATTAAATAAGAATGTAGGATTTTCATTGTTGGAAAAAGTATTAAGAGTGATATCAGGGGAAAGTGTAAATGTTCCAGTAAGTATTGATGTTTCTATTGTACCTAATTTAAAATTTGCGCCTCTCACATCAGTTTCAGTTGAAAGAAGTTTTTCTGCTTTCAAAATGATTCTCAGTGACAAAAGGCAAAGGTTAACTGTGGAGAATTTAGAAAAAATTCTGGTGGTGTACTGTGCAGATAGTTATAATAAAGTCTGAGCATGGAACTGAATTTCAATAACTTAACATGAGTAATCTTGATATCAATAATCATTATTTCATTAGTTTCAATATATTAAATTTGTGCAGCTCTGTTTATAAATATAATATAGTATTCTTTTTTAATGTTTAAACATACTTTTTTGTGCGTATTTTAGTGAATAACTAAAAATTTCAGCGAAAGAAATAAGTATGATGCCTTGATGTGCCTAAAATGCCTATTTTCATTAAAATAGAGCCTAATTTTACAAATGTTGTGCTTATTTTAGGCGCCTAAAACTGCAATTTTTAGTGCCTAAAAATCCGATGTCTAGTAATAACATTAAGTAATATTATTACTGTTCTGTTTCATAAAAGTAATATTTAATAATATTATTTATTACTGTAAACGCTCATATTATTACTAAAATAAATAATAATATTACTAAAGTGTTTCATAAAGCAGCAAAGATAATTAAATTTATTAATAATATTAACGTTAGTTCCATGACTGTATTTTAAGTAATAGTTTAATAATTTGTAAAAAGTAAATGCCAATGTAGGGTTAGATTTTGAAGATAAAACCATGAAACCATTTGAAATGGATAATTCTGACTCAAATAGTGATGAAGAGGGAGTGTTTGTCCGACGTGCAAGAAATTTTAGACAACGAATATCTTACAACCATATGCAAGAAAGTTACGAATATAATGAAATAGTTGACCTTTCAATTCGAGAACTTTTCGCAAAAAACTCTGTTCCTTCAAGTTATTTTCACGTCTTTTCCCCATTTTAAAAAGCATAAGAGACAAAATGAATGACTAACAAAGTCCCTCTCCATACTTACAAACTGTCACAGGCGCCAATGTAGGTGGACCAGGCTGAAATTGAAAACTATCTTATCTAATTGTAAAAGAGGAACAATTGGAAAGGATGAAACCTAAATTAAATTCAATTACAGTATAGAACTGTTAGAAAGTAATTACTGTATATTTTACATTATTTTATGTTATTTGAATGATTGAACTTAACGTTTTTCCCTCCTTTCTCGTCATTTTTTAAATTATAATAATTGTTCAGAAATATATGCCTATGGGACATCTACATCACAAAATACAGTAATATTAATATTTTCTGTACCTATTGAAATGTTTTTTCAGTGTATACTTGTGACAACCTGAATCTATATACTCTTCCCTAATTAACATTGTGAAGATCTTGGTGAGCCAAAATCGTTTGCAGACATATATCAACAAGTAGATCTATTACAAAATATGTGGACTACTTTAAACCACCCCTATTGAGGGCATAAACTAAAATTAACTTACGAGATTTATAGGCACCACAATTCCACATCACAATCTCTAATTAGAACATATGTATTTGCACTTTGTATAGTCAGGTAACTTCTTCAAAATACTATACTACTTACAACATAATCAGCAATAAAAACCCATTAAGACAATTTCAGTATTTTTATTAATTTCGTCATAACATTAATCTTCTACAACATCCACACCTTCAAACTCACACTATATTTTCTAGGAACGACTTCACCGCGTAAGTACTTATGTCGTTATTGCATTACTTATTTATTTTTGGTAAAAGAGTAATTTTTATGTGTATTTATTTACGCTTGCACCAATAATTTTTAAGTCTTTTTATATAAGTACTTGCGCAGTATTCCGAATTATAACGGAACTTGAAATATCTTACATAAGACGCTTTGCAGGGTCCACTAACCCTGTCGTTAACACTGTCCTTAAGGCTGGTACAATATTGTCATCAAAAGTTTTCACTGCTTAACATTTTCATATGGTACTTCTTTAGATAACGATGTCCAAGTTTGACACACACGCGCGCGCACACACACGCTTCTGTCACTGATACACTGTTTTTGGAATTGCAAACTTTACAACAGCAGAGACGTGAACAATTAGGAATGATAAATATCTGTTCACAATATTTTAGATTTATCATATTGTTTCTTTTACTCGTAAATCAACTGAATCAAATAACAGAAACAATAACTTCGAGTTGCAGTGATTTACAATCTTATCTTAAATAAATTGTCTCCCAAACCTTCACACATATTACGATTTACTCTGTTGTTGCTATTAAAGATAGTACTTCAAAACTTATTTCATTCAACAACTGTTAACAGAGAGAATAATATAAATAGCTGTAGAGTGCAGACCAACTTGGTTATGTTTGTCAGCCTTAACCTCAACTCATCTGGCTACTGTACGTATTTTATGACTCGTGCAAAACGTTTATGAAACAGAATTTAGTCGGTTAATAAAATTGTTTTCATGACTGCAATACTATTAATTAATATTATTACTGTGTTTATGAAACAGGCCTGCACTTGCTATAATTATATTTTCGTCTGCCTTTATAGCGGATAATCAGCGAATGTGAATGTTTTCTGACAATTTGCTGATGATTTGTACGTCGCTTCAAACAGCGAACGAACAACGAAGTTTTGCTTCATCATTCGTTCGTTGTTCGTTCGCTAAGTGTGTACGCACCTTTATACCATTTCCCATTGACATCCGCCATATTGCCTTCCCTTGCGTTACCAACAGAAGGAACATAAAGACACTACGCAATAATCAGGTTATGATAAAGGGATGATACACGTGAAAGAATGGAGAGGCAATCAACGTAACAGGAAAAGGCATGCCCAGAAAAGAACAGTAAATAGCAATAATGTTATGGAGCCACCTCCTGCAATGTCCTGTTCGTAATTTATTATTTTCTGCAAATGAGGAAAGTATGTGCTAAAAGGGTTTATGTGCACTTACCATGGCTCACTGCCTTCCTCTATAGCCCAGTTGCGCCCTTACTTATCTATGACGCGACATCGACAGCATGGAGACTAGATCATCTATGGCCCGGTTGCTCCCCTACTTATCTGTGGCTGGAGTAAGCGCAGTATTTACATAGTGGGATGTGAAATGAGAGTTTAGCAAACTTAATCAAACGTAATTACTAAATACTGAAGGGCAAAGGTATAAACTGCAATAAGACAAGAATAGAATAGGGGTATTCTTTTACAATAAGGATCATTATGGCAAACGTGCGCAAAGCTACTATGAGTCATTCCATATCAAATCGAACACCTACGAGACATGACAACTTAATATTTGCTCCAATTTTTTTTATATATTCTATTGATGAAATTAAATAACCCATGTGTAATTTTTTCGGGCTGACACAATTATTTAGTAATTCATTAAATGTTACATTTTCCGTAAATTTGGATGCAACGTATTATGAAAATGGTTATACTAAAGATTCTATAAATCGTAGAAATTTCGTATTTATATCATTTTAAAGTGCAATAATTGCAGTATTATATACTAATTTTTAGTGTTCAATCAAAATATAAAATGAGCCCCTTTTAGGTTATTATATTTTTTAAATACGTTTTCATATATCAGGGACTTACTTCTAAAAAGGGGAAAAAATATCATTATATTCTTTGAAATGTTTTACGTAGAACTGCGTTGGTTTTAGAACTCTATTCGAATCAGAAGTCGCTGTGCAAATAATTTACTGATGGTGTGTTCGGGTCGGATTGAGTGAGACCGCGCGCCGGAGCATATAGCTGCGATAGCCGCAGCGAGAGTGAATAATACATTATTAGTGGTGCGGTGTTACTTTACGTAAATAAACAGATAACCTCTTGTTCTAAAAGCACGTAATGTCCCTTCAAAACTTAGCAGTTTCCCCTTTAATTTATCTAACAATAATTCTTAAGTCTTTCGAAGTAGGTATCGTGTTGTGTTGTATGCATGTCAAATCAAACACCTCTATACGAAATGTGACCATTTAGTATTTGCTTAAATCTTCTAAAATATGTTGTGCAGATCAAAATAAGAGGTCTGTAATTTTTTCTGGGATCATACTTTAAAATTTTACTATTTATACTCTTTTAATTATATGATAAATTCATCCACGACGCAGTATGAAAATGCTCATTGTTAAGATTCTATGCATCATAGACGTTGAGTGTTGATGCCATCTGAAATGGGAAGAAATGAACTATTATGTTAATTCTTTTAAGTATAAGTTGAAATACAAATGGGGTTGTTTTAGAGGGTCATTTTTTAAACATAACTTAATATTTTTTTATAACAGCTTACTTTAAAAACGCAAAAAAATACGTACAATCTATTATATTTTACATAGAACTACGTTGGTTTCAGATTGATTTCGAGTAAGAAATAACTTTAAAAATAATTTTTTGAAGATGTGTTCGCGGTGCGCGAGTGGTGCTATGCATACTGTATCGAGTGACAAGAATCTGACCTTGGACCTTGGTAAGACGAGCATGTTGAAGGGGTGTGAAAGAGTATTAATAGCTTGCAAGGCGCCCTCCAGCAACCCCAACAGTTTCTGTATCAACAAACGATCCAGTTGAGACTCTGTAAGATCAGAAGTGTGTTGTGTTGCTGCAATCATGAGTGACGTGGTAAAACGAAGTTACAGTCACTGTTTTAATCCGTTCAAACTGCCTAATCACAGAAAAAGAAATAAAATATTAATGCGTGTGACCTCTGCAATGCTTGTGAAACTGAAAATGCAAGACGTAAACTTGTCATCTGATCTGAAAGTGTGTAAAAGTTGCAGTGTTAAAATTTCAAAACTCCCTAAGGAACAAAGTGTAAGTGAATTGTGTGCGCCTGGTACTAGTGATGTGAACGTGGTAATAGAAAGTGTGAAGAATGATACCCCTATCTCATCTTCTGGTAGTTCAGTCAGTATCGTAGACGTAGAGAAACTAAATGAGAGCTTAGTGACGATTGGATTTGTGCTGAGTGGCATTTTTTTGCTACATCACATGGGAAAGGGCCTTGTGATGGCATTGGCGGTACCGTTAAGCGGCTTGCAATGAAAGCTAGTCTTCAACCTGGTATAGATCCTATTTTAACACCAAGGAAACTGTATAACTGGGCTGAGAAAAACATTTCTAATATTGCTTTTAAATTTTTTATCATTAGTGAACACAAAAAACATAGCAATATTTTCTACTCAAGGTACCAACAAGCAAAAGTGGTGCGAGGTACCTTACAACTTCATTCTTTTGTTCCACTGACAAAATCTCAGGCCATGATAAAGAACTATTCCCTTCAAAGTGAGAGAAAAGTGGTGGACATTAAATAGAATTGATATTGGTTGTAGTTGATTAGTTTTAAACGTCCAGTGTTGTGTAAACTGTAGTTATTTTCACAGGTGTATATTTTACAAAAACAATATTTAAATACAGTACTGTGTTATGTAAATTACGTAAAAGAGTGATATTCCGACCGTGGAACAGTGTAAAGTGGTCACACGACTCTCATCCGGAGCTGCACCTGCACATCATCTTGCAACAGTCCTTATGCAGCCCGCGACCTCAAGACGCGCAGCTTGGTGAGTCATTTAAGTATTCTTCAAAGGCTCGAAGTAGAATTCTGATTTTTTTAAGGGCGGTTAAAATAATTTCAAGGCATTTAATGATTTTTTTCTGTAATTTTAAAGTAAGTCGCTGCCATTAAAACATATTTGTATACATTTAAATGTTTTTTAAAACAAAGTTAACAAACTTATATTTTTATATTATTATGCGAAGAATAAAGTGTGTACTGTCACCTTCAAATTGAGACAAAGAGCAAATCTCTGTGATGACTATTAGTGGAGTTAATCACGTTTAACAATAATGATGCGCGACCTATTTCAGAATCTTTGATAACACATATCTACTACAATAATCGATATAGACAACAATAATAAAACCCGTATTTATTTTTTCAATCCATAGAATGTGTAAAATTTGTTTTATCTAAATCGGAGACATGAAAGTGAATTCCATGCTAAATTTGTGCGAGTTGACGTGGAATGATTCCTATGTGATACAAATTATGCATGGTATCAGAGTCACATTAATACGATGTGTCTGATACAAACAAACAGAAATTATTGAAGTTTAAGTCCCGTGAAAAAGAAATTCTTTAGAAGAAATATCGGTATGAAAGAATTGCAAGATAAACGTCAAACAGTCGGTTAAGGCGCTTCCCTGCAGGTTTGAAGTTGTGCTCGGGCACGGGTTCCATCCCCGCTTGGGCTGATTATCTGATTGGGTTTTTTCCGAGGTTTTCCCCAACCGTAAGGTGAATGCCAGGTAATCTATGGCGAATCCTCGTCCTCATCTCGTCAAATACCATCTCGCTATCACCAATCTCATCGACACTAAATAACCTAGTAGTTGATACAGCATCGTTAAATAAACTTAAAAAATAAACGTCAAATTAGAATGTATAATGAGCCAAAAACACGAAGTATAATTCCATACCCAGTACTTCGAACCCAATGAGTGCATTAACGCTGTGTTCGAGCCCCGTATATTTATAATAGGCCTACATAAATAACAGTAGGCCTAAAAAGGAAACACAGCGAAAATGTCAAAATTAGCATACATAATGAGAAATTGGATAGAGTGGGCTGAGATACACAGATTGGACTGAGAGTAAAGACAGTGCACATAGAGTGGACTGGGAGTAGAGAGTGGACTGAGAAGACAGAGAGTAGACTGAGAGGTCACAGAGTTGACTGAGAGTAAAGAGAGTGGACTTAGAGTAAAACCAGTGGAATGAGAGCACATTGATTGGACTGAGAGTACTGAGATAGTACTGAGATTGGACTGAGAGGACAGACAGTGGACTGAGATCACATAGAGTGGAGAGCATGTAGCTGTGGATTGAGAGGTCACAGAATGGACTGAGAGTACTGTACTTGTCAGTACTATCTCAGTACTCTCAGTCCACTGTATTTACTGTCAGTCGACTCTCTGTCCTATCTTTCCAATCTCTGTACTCTGAGTACTAAGAGAGTGCACATAGAGTGGTCTGAGAGTACCGTACTGAGATTGGACTGAGAGGACAGACTGGGCTGAGAGTACAAAGAGGACAGTCAGAAACGCTGTACTATCACTACAGAAATGGTTTTTAGATGTTTGTGAATTTTTATATAATTATTAAAGAAAGGAATTAATCCACAGAGACTACAAGGTTAGGTATGCATAGAGTGTTCGTTGTTGAAAGAGAGTGGGCGTAACTAGCATTGCAGGTGCATGGGTACCTGTTACGGAACTCGTCTGTGGTATAAGCAGGGTGAGATTGTAGCTTTATGTGGTTAACCAGTCAATGACTCGCGGTGCAATGTAAATCCAATTGCCAGAACACACCCTGAACCCTACGCACGCGAAACATATGCACATTCAATTGCTGCGATACAAAACACATTTCAGTTATAACCTGGCCATACCATAGGCTCCATGTCATTCAATTGACTTTCTCTGATTGGCTTATAATACGAGTATTGAAGATTTCTAACGGCAAGAAATTTTGACTTCAATATTTTTTGGTTATAAAGAGAATAAATTGCCCGTCAAAATGTTTTACAATCAAGATTATTATTGTAAAAATTATTCAATTTTGTTATATTTTATCTTATTTATGACTGTAATGTGAGTGAAGTAATTACATTCAATTTCATAACATCTTATTATTTGTAGGTATTCATATTTTCATCAGGGACGTCACTGATGATCTTTAGCAACTAATGATGTTGTTTCAACTATCTTACGGTTTGTTTGCAGTTGATTGTCAGTTGTTTTTTATTGGCATTGTAAATAACCTCTCAATTTACGTGACTAATTTCATTACTTTAAAATAATGAGAAATAATAACCGGTTAACCGATAACCTGTTATTTTCGAATAATCTCCCATCCCTATTCCTCAGGTTGCGCATAGAGGAGTCAGCCTCCAGATATGGAGGTTACCTGCGAATAATATTGAATAAGTAGTCGCGGACTGCTAGGTTTGCCAACTATTTTTTCAAGAAAATACGCGAGATAAAGAAATCCAAAAAAAATTTATACAACAAATCAACAAGTAATGACATTTGATTTATTAAAAGAAAGCCTAATTCTAACAAAGTCAAACCTCATTGTATTTTGTTACAGATTTGGCTTCATGAAGTTTTACATCATTTTTTGCAAATTGTAAAAATTCTCTGCAGGAATATTTGACGTTGACTGCAATTTGTATATCTGCTTTTATGAGATTTGTACTGCTTCTATTTCGAATATCTGTCCATTTACTGTTCATGACAGAAAATACTCTTTCTGTTTAAATTCGACTGTTTACTAAATATGGTATTGTTATGTTTGCATACCACAGGCATTATACAGAAGTTTGAAAACTAATCCATCAATCTCAAATGAAAGTAAAAGAAATCCAGTTCACAATTATTGCGGCAAATTTTTTTGCTTACAACGGGGCCCAGCATCACACCGGAAGCGAAATTTCTTCACCGATAGCGCATGCGCAATAAAGGGAGCCGAGGGTGACATCGTCTCGTGATCGGAACAGCACGTTTGCACATCTCCTTTATAAGTTCGTCGCAACTCCGGGCTATAAGCTTGAAACGGTGGAACCAAAAAGGTGTACTAGCATGGCCGCCAAGTTACTCATAGTTCATCTCTTTCCGGTGTGTTAAACAGCTGTTATATTCGTAGTATTACCACAGTATAGAGAACATACTGTGGTATTACGATTACAACTTCTGTTTTGTGTTGTGAATATTTTGAAAGTCTAGTAAAATTCAGCGGTTGTTATTTTTATAAAAGCAAATATTCTTTTCTGTTGGTGAATATAGTGAACTAAAAGAAACTAGAAATGAAGTGTTCAGTCCATGTAACAACCATAATACGTTTAATAAAGCTACAGTGAAATGTACATTGATATTATAATAATCCACTAATTTACTCCTGTTCTCTCAACATCCATTTACGTAAGACAAAATATCATTTTTGAAGCTTCATATGTTAGATAGAGCATAGGTGGACATATTGTGCTGTTGAGTCTAATTTTTTAAATACCTACCTGGCTTTATAAAATACCGTAAGTTACTATACAGAAAAATACATTTTTTTATAGTACAGGGTGAAGGTCAACAATGACAAATATAATTACGTACTGTTGTTCGACAATAAAATATCATTATAGGCTGCAGTATTTTCAAAGAGTGTAGGCTATTATTTTTATCATGTAGTTGCTACATGGCCTAATACTGGTAAATTACATCATTTTTTAAATATAGGCTATACATATTTTACATTTTTATATACAGTACAAAGAATATATACAGTCCTATTATAATGCTAAATTACATCTTTAATCATCAATTGTTTCATTAATAAATGTTCAGAAAAGTGTAGGCCACATTTTTATATAGGTTATGTAGTAGGCCTATCTTGTATACAGATGGACCATTATACGGCCTAATGCTAGGTTTACACAGCGACAGTTTAGAGCGAGAGAAGGTCTAAAGTATCAGGAGAGCTATCTAACGGAGTGTTTGCACGGTGACAGAATATAGTTTCTCTAATCCCATTAGCGAGCTCTCATTATATTTATATAACTCTAAACTCTAATGTTACTCTCCGGAACGTTTACATGGTGCAGACAGTTTAGAGTGAGAGAAAGTGTTGAGATCATGTAGAGAACAGGCTGGTCAGTGCGTTTACAACTAAGACAGAAACACATATTGCGGCGGCTATAGTGATTGCAATTCTTCTGAAGAGAAGAAGACAGAGGAGAAATAGATCTACGTGAGAAAAACTGGATATCTCGGCGGAACACACATGGAGCTTACACGTGACTTGTCAGTGAGTTAAGGATGGAAGATCCAATTCGGTTAAAAGATTTTCTGAGGATGTCATCATCAGAAATAGGAGAATTAATAACTTCGATCGGACTTGCAATTGGCAAAAAAGACACAGCTATGAGGATTGCAATTAGTACAAATGAAAGGCTATTGGTCACATTACGCTTCCTAGCAACAGGTTTGTACCCTAAACACATTATTTTATTGTTCTTAACAGAATAAATTATGAATAATAATAATAATAATAATAACAATAATAATAATAATAATAATAATAATAATAATAATAATAATAATAAAATACGCGAAAAGGGTAGACTACATTTATATTGTAAAATGTATTAAGTTTCTTTCATTATGTCCGAAAAGGTATGGTGTATGAATTGAAGAACAGGAAAGTAATGCCTGAATTTATAACATGTAATATCTTTTTATATCAAGAATGACAAACATTTATTTTAATATAATTGAGACGTAGAAGTTTTGAAATTACGTCTATTGACCATAAAATATTGTACGAAGCATTTAATACGCAATGGTGAGTCCATTACATGCCCCAAATGTCAATATCAGTAAGTGTTCTGCTACGAATATCTAGAACCTAACAGTGCTCTGAGCGACGGAATTGGCGTCTGCTACATTTACACGGCAAGAGTTTAGAGAAGAGAGCTAGAGATTATAACTGACTATAGCTCGTGCGGGACCTGGTGAAGCTTGGAGGGAGACAGCAGTAATGTGGTGTGGGGTAGGCTACCGGCCGATGTTACAGTGACGAGTTGCAAGCGAGACTGAACAAGCGTTACCCCCTCCACTTCTGCCCGTAGAACTGGTTTTGCCATCAAGGTAAAGCTTCACCAGCTATATCACCGTGTAAACGGTTTTGAGAATAGGTATCTCGTTGACTCTAATTAGATATTAGAGAGACTAAATAGAGCGGCCTTGAAAACTGCTCTCGCCGTGTAAACACCCTGGACAGAGAACTTGCTTATGCTCTCAACTCTCATTATAGCTACTCTAAATTATTCAGCTGAGTTGAACGTTTCATAAACTCTCGCGAAAGAAGCAGTGTAAATGGCAGCCAAGAAACAATGGAGTGTCCAAGAGACGAAGATTAATTGAAGAATATGAATTGGCAAGTTGTCTGTGGAATGTGTTTAACAATAATTACAAGAATACGGACCTGAGAAATCGGGCGTTGTCATAATTAGCTGAGACTGTTGAGGCGTCTGAATTAGTTTTGTTAATTTATTGTAATATTGGTCTGAATTTTTTAGCAACGTCCATTGTTTTATTTGTTAATTATTTTGTGAGTTTTATTCTTGCTTATTTACTTGCTGGAGGAGGTACAGCGAAATCTCCATAGCCTCCAGTAAGTACGAACTATTATTATTATTATTATTATTATTATTATTATTATTATTATCACTATTATTGTTATTATTATTATTATTATTATTATTGTACAATTATCACCATTCACTTGATGTGGAATATTTTCTATATTCCTTTAATACTGCTGATAATTTTTTAGCAAGGTCCATTGTTTTATTTGTTAATTATTTTGTGGGTTTTATTCTTGCTTATTTACTTGCTGGAGGAGGTACAGCGAAAGCTCCATAGCCTCCAGTAAGTACGAATTATTATTATTATTATTATTATTATTATTATTATTATTATTATTGTGCAATTATCACCATTCACTTGATGTGGAATATTTTCTATATTCCTTTAATACTGCTGATAATGCATCATATTTAAGGATAATAACGCTCACCTAATACATTAAAAACAAATCACATAACTGGTACAGTGAGGTCTGTACAGGTATCTGTTAACAAGAATATAGTTATAATTTAATAAAACGAAATAGGTAAAACTATTATACTGTATTAGTAGAACCATTATAAATACAATATAATGAAAGAAGCTGAACAATGTTATGTGAAAAATTATAGTTTTTCTTTCTTTAAACAGTCGGTGTCTTTTGAGGAACTTAAACGCAATCAATCATTTTCACCCCAAAATCTGCACACTTTCTTTGAAGATTGAAGATAAATTGGACTTCGGCTCTTGTAGCAAGGATATTTTTTTTTCCTCTTTAATTTTGGGGGGCACAACGCACATGTTGTTGTTGTTCTTCTTGTTCTTCTTAAGTACCACTTCTTCAGCTGCATCCGTTGCCTGTCTTTCATCAGGAAGCTTGAAAACTGTCTTTATACAGAGTTCCTACAAAAGACCTTTCCGGTTTCAAACAATGTAATTTACGTGCTAGGAATCTGAGGTGCATGAAAATAGTACCAATGGAAAGAGAAACTCCAAACGTTTAGTTCCTCAACTTAAAGTTGTTCAATGTGTCCCCTCCCTTGGTAACACGGCACACATCAAGCCTATAGTCAAGTTCCACGTAGCGGATTTTCCGATCCCCAGATTCAGAGATTATGTCTGTTCACCTTACCAGGAGGTTGAAAAGTGACGTCGTCAGAAAACAACACGGAACGAATAAATTCATCATCGTTTTCAATTAAAGTCTGGATACTTGTGCAAAAATTTTTTCGTAGCTCTTTGTCCTCTGGTTTTAGGGCTTGCAGCAACTGTAGTAGGTACGGATGAAATCGCAATCGCTTGCGAAGAATCATGTCTTCAAATCTGTGTGCCATGTACGGATTTTATGCGCACTGTGTGGATCTGCACCAGACTTTGTTCGGTAATGCCGTTGCACATTAATAACCGCCTGGTTCACATCAAAATTAAGATTTTCTGTCGTCTATAGCAGCCATTTCGCCTTAACAATGAACAAATTTGTTTATATGCGGTATTATGAGGCAGTGTTACCAAATAGGAAAATAAAGTTGCTAAAACTAAACTTTTTTTAGTTTCTCTTGCCATTGATGCTATTTTCATGCACATCTGATTTATAGAATGTAAATTACCCTGCATGTGTGCCGACTTGAGCTATAATTTGGACATTTTTGATCAAGTCTATCAACTCCGCCCTTCGTGCAATTATAGTATTCTATACGAATAAATAAATAATGACTCGCCCAACAATATTAGTAGCGGAAGTGCTATGTGCGGTTAGGGTACACAACTGCTGACACACACTGCTCAGAACTTAGATGAGTGCATGTGACATAAAAACGCACTGACCAGTCTATTCTTCTGTAAGTGCTCTCTCTCAACACTTTCTCTCACTCTAAACTGTCTGCACCATGTAAATTGTCCGGAGAGTAACATTACACTTTAGAGCTATATAAATCTCATGAGAGCTCGCTAATGGGTTTAGAGAAGCTACATTCTGTCACCGTGTAAACACTCCGTTAGAGAGCTCTCCTGATTCTTCAGAACTTCGCTCTGAACTGTCGCCGTGCAAACGTAGCATGATTGTTACTTTAGACCTGTATTTCAAGAGTTATGCTCAAGCTTGTATAATCTCATACGCAACAATAGTGAGAGTTAATGAAAAAGTTCAAATTAGCTGACTAATTTAGAGTAGCTAAAATGAGAGCTGACAGTATATGCGAATTCTCTGTCCAGGGTGTTTACACGGCGAGAGCAGTTTTCAAGGCCGGTCTATTTAGACATTAGAGTCAACGAGATACCTGCTCTCAAAACCGTTTCCACGGTGATACTCAGCTATAATGTCTAGCTCTCTTCTCTAAATTGTCGCTGTGTAAACGTAGCATAAAACAGTACTAAGTTATATAGCTATACTTTATCATGTCTAAATTTACAGAAAAATGAGAAAAGTGTGCATTTCTTGCATAGGCTATAGCCAGTGCTTTTCTTCTAGAGAAAAAAGTGCTGGAATTCTGTGTAGAATAACAGACGGAGGTGATTACTATCCAGTGTCGTTTTTAACCTCCTTTTCGCCCAAATTTCTTGGTGTGTCAGAGTTTGATGGCAGTTCTGATGATGTTGAAATTATATAAGGAACTTCTTTTAGAGTCTCTGGATTATGATGCCAAGCCTCAAAGGGAAGAGAAAAAAACTAGACTAATTTGTATAATGAAATCTTATAGACTATAATTAAATGCACTGTACTTCATCATTGTTAAATTCTAAGTATATATAGGTGGATGATATGCTTACATATTTAAGTGTTTCCACATGCAAAGTTGGAACTGCATTTGATTTCAGTCTAACAGTAGAGCAGGGGGAGGACCTGTCAAAACATTCTTCCAGGAAATGTTGCGAACAAATAACGCTTCATGCTGTTGGCTGCTAATTTGGCTTATTTAGAAATTTTAGCCATTCATTCTTACGACTTAAATCTTTCGGAATTCTGTAAAGAACGTAAGCCATAATGGTTAAGCCTACATAGTATTATATGAATTCCATTCATTATACATAAATATAACAATATAATGCTTGGATATGAAAGGTCACGGCATTTTCTCAAGATTTTGGTTTAGCTGTTACACCACAAACGAAACAACTAACCATTATTAAAATTTGAATTAGACATTTAAATTTCGCCATGTGACATAACACCCTATAAATCTACTGACATGAGCCTGTCGCAATTAAGCACATTTAAATGCCATAGTCCTGGCCCGGGATCGAACCCGCAACCTTGGGCATAGAAGGCCAGCGCTATACCAACTTGCCAACCAGGTCGACTTCACATTACAAATTATAAGAAAAGTCTTTACGGAGGCGAAGTGCCATAAGATTTTGACTTTCATAAGCAATAGATCTAAAATGATATAATTTCTCATAGTGATCTCATACTAGCGGTAGGGCTGCTGCTATTTAATAAATCTGACATATCTATGCATTAAATGAGTAATCCATTTACGTAACGAGGCATAATGTAATATAAACTGAGTTCCTGGATATTTCAATTTATAACTTTGCAGGGTGTCTGTCATTTAACTCGATAGTATTTACGAATTTTGCACACAAAGTGATATGCTGATTTAACGTTACAGATCTCTTATCTGCAGTGTCATGGCATGTGTGTGGCATCATCTGAGACTTAGCACTTGCATGTTAGATACAAGAATAGTGATGTCATTCACAAAAATGATCAGTAAAGAATAATCTTCTTCAATAAAAATTTTCTTCATTGAGGCGAAGAGCTGACTGTTGCATAACGAAGATTAGTATCTAGGCCCTGGAGACAAATATAGGACCGACGAAGACTATGTTGGTTGAAGCTGGGCCAGAGCAGACATCGGTTGGTGTATCCGCTTTCCTCGCAGTAGGGATGGGAGTTCTGGTTTCTTGCACTGGGCCAAGCTCCATCTCGTTCTGGCCTTCTCGTAAAGGTTCTGCTGTCTGCGGTTGTTTGCGGGTGAGCTGATATAACTGGACACCATGAAGACGTGGATATTGTCGGTACATCTGTAGCATACAAGCAAGACACAATATAGCTCCTGTTATGGTAAAGGCAATTAGCTAGGAGTTTGCATTTTCTTGTGTGGGGGATTCTTCTAACTTAGATTTTATACTTTTAATTTTCTCTTGTAATTTCTCTATGGTTATACTATCATTATTAAAATCTTTAATATGTGGAAACATATTCTTTAAAGTAATGACATGTTGTTCAGATAGATTTAGATCTGTATTAACTACTTCAGAAGTTATATCAGGGACAATAACATCGTTAGGTTCATATACTGGATACAGATTTCCAAAAACATTGGGAAACAGAACAAATTGATCAGAATAAAAATGACAGTTTGCAGATACATTAATAATACCTGTCCCTTGGATAATAAATGTAGAAGTTGACGGTCGTGTTGCGTTTGGGTTACGACAACTTCTAGTCATACGTACGGTAGCTGGTACGCTCTACACCCAATAATTTACAGGTGACCTGTGTGGTCCAACTAAGCGTCAGTCACACAGTTTCGTTGCTTCCTGGGATTTTCCAAAAAATAGAGCCGCTAAACAATGTGACTCCAAGGAGGCTGAAAAAATAGCAATATCTGGGGAACATAACTTGTACATTTCACCTCTACATTGAGATAGATCATTCTCTTCCATGAGAGCATAAAATTGCCTGTCACTTGTGACGATAAAGTAAGGAGCTTACCCACAGCAGTTATATCAAAGGATTGCCTAAATTCAATAACAGTGCTTTCAATTTCGATTACTCTCTGCATTACTTTATTAATTTATTTTAATTACTGAATCACAAACTACTATCGTAAGCAAATATATAATCTGAAACGAAATAATCAAATCAGTCGGTCTGGAACGTAAATTATATCTATGGGAGGATAGTTATCACTACTCTGTGCCACGGGTTCATCGTTATCTAAATTCGCATCATCATAATCATTATCATCTGAATTAATACTGTCACGGCAGGCCGAATACTTTCGGTGTTCCTGGCCGCTTCGGGGATCTTCGTGCGCGTCCGGCAGAAGAGAGGGGGCGCGAGGATGCTGGGCCGCGGCAGAGAGGGGGAAGTAAAGCAGCTGCAACTGAGGGGCGAAATCCAGAGAAGTCTAGAATGGCGCAATCTTCTCGGCATCTGTAGAAATTTCTGGAAACTATGGTTTAGTTATAAATAGGAGACGCAAGTGAGCTGACGGCAGTTGTTGTAGTTGTTAGTATTGGGCAGTGAGTTCAGCTTGTGAACCAGCAGTCTAGGGTTCGACACTCGAGTGAACTTGAGCAGTGTCCAGGCGGAAGAAACGCAGTAGGAAGACTTGAGTTCGAATGCAGTGAGCTGTCCCCGGAAGTCTTGAGTTCGAGTGCAGTGGACTGTCTCTAGAAGCCTTGGGTTCGATATACTGTGAACTTGAGTGAATGAGCTAGAAGAACTAGCCAAGGCAACGAACTGTGAACTGAGAACTGACAGTTCTGTTTTGTAAATAGTGCTTTTTGAACATTAGTTAAGATAAGCAATACATTGTTGTTCTCAATAATCCAAGTGAATTGTCATTGTCGTATGTCGAGTGCAATAACGAATACTTGTTGCTGTGTAGAGTGGAAATCCTATTGTTGACGGGAGTGTTTACATTCAATTACAGAAAGTGATATTAATTGTTGTTTTGAATAAAAGTTACATTCTTGTTTGAATTAAAAGTTGCAATATATTCACGACGAGAGGAAACATAGGAAGGAGACGTCACATCAGAATTTGTCATGGTATGGTCATTAGTTTGTATAGTTACCTTTCTCGGTGCGATCTGTAATTGATCTCTTAACTGTGCTAATGGTACGTGATCTTCCTTATCGAAATCATCACTCTGGGGAACTCGTAACTGGCTAAGAGGAATATCATCTTCCGTAGACTATCCGTCTCATCCACCGCTGCTGGTACCTCACGGGGAACTTCGTACGACTTCGGGTCGTCTCTAGTTATTTCGATAGTTTCCGCTTCACAGTAGTTCTGTCTTCGTCTGCTTGCCGAGGACGAAACTTGCCTTCTTTAATTTCAGACCCTGGGGGACATAATTTCTACCGGTTTATGTGCACTACCTGTGTTCTACCATCTTTGAACGTAATTCTGTAGTTCACTTCATTTAGTTTCTCTACAGCCTGAAATGTACCAATCCATGGTTTCGACAATTTTTTTTGTTACGCCTTTCTTAATTGCTGGATAGTGTAGAAATACAAAGTCTCCTACCTTGAGACAACGAAATTTTACGCTAGGATCTTTGTTATACTGCTTTGCTTGTGCGATCTTACTTCGAGCTATTCGGTTTCTTACGACCTTGTAAGCTTTTTCTAGTTTATCTGCTAAAACTTCGACATACTCGTTGGTTATGTCACCTCTCTAAAATTTCGGTACGATATCGATAGGAAACGGGAGCTGTAGTTTACTACCGTGAAGCAAAAAGAATGTGGGAATATCCCGTTACGGAGTGCGGTGTACTCCTTTACGCCATCTGGACTATTGCTATCCATTTGTCCCAATCTTTCTCATCTGCACGTTAAAAATGTGATAACATGTTAGTGAATGTTTGATCACTGCGTTCCACTAAGCCACTCGACATAGGGTGATACGGATTCGTTTGTATCTTTTGAATTTGTAGCAATTTGCAAACTTCTTTAAATAATTTAGACAAAACGTTTCTACCCTGATTTGCATGAAGCTTTTTCGGGGTGATATTTCATGCTACTATCTTCGTAACAAATTCTCTAGCTATTGTTTCAGCAGTTTGATCAGGAATCGGGGTTGCTTCGCTATACTTTGTGAAAGCGTCCATAAAAGTCAACAAATGTGTGTTACCTAAAGTTGTTTTGGGAAATGGACCAACTATGTCCATAGTTACTAGTTCAAAAGGCTTTAAACAAGTAGCAAAGTTCTATAACGGAGCTATAGGGTACCTAACCGTCCTTCTCTTGTGACAAGATACACATTTCGCGATATAATTTTCAATGTCGGTTTTCATATTCGGCCAGTAAAATCGTTGCCTATGCAATTCGAATGTACGCTTTTGACCTTGGTGTGCACCAATAGGAGTATCATGGTAAGTATTCAAAATAAAATTTCTCATAGGACAAGGGACAAATAACCATTGCTCTGAGTTCAATTGCTTTGTATCGAAACGAAACAAAATATCGTTTTCGTCTTACTTAAATCTTTCGGTGTCTGCCATCCACTCTGCTTCTGCCATCTGAAGATTCCTGAGTGATTGGCGGTCTAACTGTTCACTTTTTATAGCGAAAACATTTTGCGTTGGGGATAAAGCGTCAGCATTTTGGTGACGTTTACCGGGTTTGTATTGGACTTGGAATTGAAATTCAGAAAGTCTTAAACTCCAACGAAGTAATCTAGAATTTGGTTCCTTTAAGCTCATTAGCGAGCGGAGAGCTGCGTGATCGGCGACGTCTATGAACTCATGACCATATAGATAACAACGAAAATGTTTCGTAGCCCATACAAGTGCTAGTAATTCCCTTTCTGTCGTGCTATAATTTCGTTCAACTTTATTCAAAACTCTAGAGGCGTATGCTACGGGATGTTCTTCTGAACCAACCTTTTGAGATAACACTGCTCCGAGGGCAACTCCTGAGGCGTCAGTCGCTAAAATGAACGGTTGCTTAAAATCGGGATATTTCAAAATAGGTTCACTGCACAAGGCTCTTTTCAATATGTCAAATGACCCTTGTTGTGGTTCTAGCCATACAAATTGTTTATCTTTTCTTGTAAGTTCGGTAAGTGGTTTCGCAGTCTCAGCAAAATCTGCTATGTGCCTGCAAAATAATCAACTAAACCAAGAAATGAACGGACTTCCTTAACATCTTTAGGAATCGGAAATTTTTGTACAGCTTGCACTTTCTTTGGATCTGGGCGAATGCCATTTCTGTCTACTACATGTCCGAGATAGTCGATTTCGTGCACGGCAAATGTACACTTCACTGGGTGTGCTTTTAAGTTTCCTTCTCTTAATCTTTGTAAAACTTCTCGAAGTCTTTCAGCATGCTCTTCTATGGTTGAACTGTACAGGACGATAAATACAGATAAGTAAATTATATTCATCAATATACACAAAACAGGATACGTCCTTTAGGCCGGATAGTACTCCGTCCATTAATCTCTGATATGTGCTTGGGGCTCCAACCAAACCAAATGCCATTCTGTTATATTCATATGAACCTAGTGCTGTGCTAAAGGCTGTCTTTTCTTTATCCTTTTCTTCGATTTCCACTTGCCAAAAGCCACTGTAAAGATCAATTTTACTAAAACAATTTGTACCAGAGAGACTTTCTAATGTTTCAACTTTATTGGGAATGGGGTATGAGTCACCATGAGTAACTGAATTTAAAACAGCTTGTTTGTGGGTCGTCGAACGTTTCTGTGTGGCCATACCGGGTTCGAACATGCCTACCCTTTCGCAACACGTCGATTCGTTTATCAGGTTTACCCTTCTTCCATCGGTTTTCGGTCTACCAGTGAGAACATCTAGAGAAATACCATTTTCTCTCATAAAATCAAGACCGAGGATGCCTGATACCTCCGGTCCAAACGACATTGGACAAACTAAAAACTCGTGCCGCTTTCGGACACCATTATTAAATTCAAATTCAATCATTTGAGATCCCTCGATTTCAAGATGATGACCCGTTACCCCTATCCCTACCATTTCCGATTACTTACTCGATGCTGCTGCTACACCTGGTTGTACTATCGATACTGTGGCACCTGTATCGATTAACCATTTATGTTTAATCTCGTCCAATTTTACTTCTAACATGAGAGCTTGTGTGTGAGGTATTATCATGGAAAGGAGAGAAGGTAGCTTTATTGCCTCTCTGCCGGGGGGCACATTGAGGCGGTTGTGTCTACCGAATTATTAGCTTATTTTTGAAAACCATTCTTCTTACTTCTACAATATTTGGCAATGTGTCCCTCTTTCTTACAATTAAAACATACAAGTTGTTTTTTACAACTCGTAACTGTTGCAGGGGGTTTGGAATTATTGAGCTGTATGAGCAGAGTAATTATCCTTCATGTGTTGTCGTTTGCTGCGACAATATCTAGACATATGTCCCTTTTTGTTACAATTAAAACAGGTTATCTAGTCATTTACTGAGAAAAGGTTTCTAGGGATTGCTTCGTGCCTATTCCATCCATTCGTTTCTATATTGTAGGCAGTTACAGCTAATTGAACGGCGTCCTTCATATTCTTAGGCGTTCCGACTTGCACTTGTTTTCCTACTTCACCTTTCATGCCAGCGATATGAGCTGCTAGAAGGCGTCTATCCGCTTCTTCAGCTAATATTTTCCGTTCGGTTTCGTTTCCTGCATCTTTAATTGTTTTTAGGCTGAGGACTTTTTACTCTATCGGCAAATGCTTCAGGATTTTCTCCTTTCTTTTGAGATGCGGTTTGTAACTGAGTATAATGAAAATTATCTGGAAGCTTTTCTTTAAAACATTCTTCAAATGCGATTTGAAGATTTTCATATGTAACGCCATCTTCAGTCAAATCAGGTCTGCTATTTAAGAATTCGGCTGCAGGGCCTACTACTTTTAGTTTGACGATGTGCCGCTTGTCATCATCATCATCGAAATTTCCCATTTTAGCTGAAAGAATTCGCGAACTGGAAGACTATTAGGTAATCCATTACATTCTTTCAAAGAACTAGCGATTGTTAAATCCTTAACACGAACTCGTAAGGCTTGAACTGCTGCTAATTCAGCTATTATCCGTTCTATAATTTGCTCATGGGTTTCCATTATGTTACACGATTGAATAAAATTTATAAATTGTTAAATAAATTATTTCAAAACAAATTTTATTAAAGTGCTGAGAATATTGGCACAAGTTCAGAAGAAATCACATTAAATCAAAAAGTTAAATTTTTTACTGAGAGAGTCTAGGGAAAATCGCGTCGAATCCCACTTCTGACACCAAAATTTATTGTGCCACATCTGACACCAGAGTCTTGTCGTGCCAGTTGCCACGACAAGGGCGGACGGCTTATCTTTGAGATAATCGCGAGTTATATCCTACTATCAAGGCAACACAAACGAATTAGACACTGCGTTATACTTCCTAACTCTGACATAATTTATGTACTGTACTTGCTTATGGGTGGGAGGCATTCCTACTTAGAATATGATCTCAGGCTTTCGAAATAATCACAAGTGAATCGGTCGGAGCTAAAAGGCATTATGTCAAAATATCCCATTTTTATGTTTTTATTTAATTAAACGTTTAAAAGTAAGCTGCATCAAACGGTGGAGAAAATAATTTTGTCAGACTTCTCCTTATGCTAGTAATCACTATTCATACCAGGGCATACGGAGGAGAAAAGCATTATGTCACTGACAACATGCCTTTCAGCGCCGGACATTGTGAGCTGTGTGGCAGCACTGAGGTAATACGACTTGCGATTGTTATGATTTGACGTGAAATATATGATCTCACTCAACAATGAACATATCGTCACTTAAGAACCAATACCGCGTAACTGACAATGTAAATTTTACAGGAGAAGGAAAAAACCCAATAAAAACCATAAAAATAACTCAATAGTCTTGAAAAGTGGTTTATGGCAATGAAATAGCTTAACTAATTTGTAACTAAGTGAAAATGGATGATCATGGCCATAGACTTTGGCCATGTCACTTAAGCGGTATTGGAATTCTGCCGTTGACTACATTTTGTTAGTTACGCGGTATTGTGAGACAACTTTAGCAGCTTCAACACACATGTTGACTAGCGTTTTCCTTGCGTTAAAACTGTCTTCTGGAAATATTATTCGTGCTCTTGTATATGTCAATGTGTTATCTGAATTGTTGTCCTACCATCTGACTTGAGGTCAAGGTCGGTAGGCTGTAGCTTGAGTCAGCAGTAGATCTACGTTCCAGACAATGATTGCTGCATTCTTACAATCAATCAAATGCTGAAACTATGGGAAAGGAAAAACGAAGACACATTTTAATGTTTATTGTAATAATAATAATAATAATAATAATAATAATAATAATAATAATGATAATAATAATAATAATAATAATGATAATCTGATAACAGGTACTTTATTTTCACACTACGTATTTCAATAGTATAATTGTTACTAAAACGTTGCTGACAAACATAATTTTATAATAAAATGATGATAAATATTATTATTATTATTATTATTATTATTATTATTATTATTATTATTATTATTATTGACAATGGACTTGACTTGCTAATAATGAATAGAAAATCATATAAAAATGTAATAATGATGATAACAATAATTTTTCAGGCACAATATTTGTTAAACACAATAAGGAAATAATTATAGGCCTACACTGGAATCATAAAAAGTAATCCTTGACTAACCCTATTATGGAATGCTATCATAAAAACTATGGCAGTCTCTTGGAATAACATTCTTCAATTACTGCAGATGATTCCATTTTGACTCATTAATCTTCAGCCTATCATTGTACAGTTTTGGAAAAACGACATTCCTGGACAGCTTCTTAGGGCGCCTAGGCATCTCTTGCAAGTCATCATTGAAATTGCACTTGAAGAGTATTATACCATCAGGGCAATACTGAATGACTCTTAAGTCAGTGACCGTAGAGTCATTGTTATTCCTCCGAGGTCGAATAAAGTCGTATAACCACAAGTGTTTAGTCGCAAAGTTGGTGAAGAAGTTATGAGTCAGATAATAGACTTAATTCTTCCGAGCCTCTTAGAAATCAAAGCATACTGGCTAGGAAGTGTTATTTCACGCCCTTTCAGTTTACTTTCAATAGAACTATGGACGGAATCGCATTCCATTTGCGTACGTCCTTTTTCCAATAATTTCTGTGTTATTGTAACACCAGTATTAATGGCTAATCTTAATAAGGCATTTGCCATTACTTCGTTTCTATTCTGGTAATTACAACCATCAGAATATAGAATAACTGGGAGTAGACGATCTTTCACTTGCTTGGTTAACGTAAGCTATCCTACACGCATGATGCGAAAGTTGACGCCACTAGATCAGACTCTGTCTCATCAAACCAGTAGCATACTGCTTCCTGAGTGGCTAGGTTGTACATTGTAAAATTATGCACAGCTAATTTTCTTTTATAATAAGCTTACATGGAACTAGCCTGCACAAATGGTGCCATCTTAACTGCTTGAAGATCCATTTGATAAACTATACAACATTTTTCTGCCCATTTTCTTTGTCTTTATATTTTTCATTTCTTGCCAATTCTTTCCTTTCATTATGAGTTTTCCATTCTTCTTCTTTGATATTTCCGGCTTTATAGCTGCAGCAAACATTACATTGAACCTTCTTGGGCCTAAAGAGACTGAGGTTAGACTCCTGGAACAAACTGTCGAAAGTATGTCGGGTTATGTTACTGTCATCACATTTTTCTTAGTAAAGCTCATATAATTGTGACTGTGACTGCACAATCGGTTCTAGATGCAATTTTGTGGACGTTCGTCTACAATAATGTGACGGTAATTTAGGCAGACTACTGAAGAAAGAAGTAAGAAATTCTTTCGAATGCTCTTTTTTCTGTGATTTTGCACGAGGACATGACTCATTTTTTACAGAAGGGACGCCATCAGTACTATTAGCTAACCAATATCGCACAGTCCATTCTTTAATTCCCAATGTACATCTTTTTGCAAGCCTGAATTTTTTTCTCATATTATGCCATACCTTTGTTAATGTTCACAGAAGTTTCTCCCGTCTTGAATGCAGAACATAGCACAGATAGTATTTTGTTCTCGCTAAACTGACCGTCGTCCGATTCATTTCTTTTCTTGTATCTGTAGGCCTATATAATAATAAAATAATAAATATCCTATATTTCAGTGAATGAACTTGCAGTAAGATTCTGCGGGAATTCAGCTCAACTAACATTCAATTGACATTAGTGAAATAATTCTATTATATTTACCTTTTAAATAATTGAAACTGAACACTTCTTTAATCTTCTCAGAATATTACACACTGTTGACACAATTTTACAAGCCAGTAACGAGAACCAGCTTCCCTACTGAGGGCGAGCAGGGAGTGTACATAATATCTGCTGTCAGATACGCGGTATTTCCTACAGACTTCTCGTGACTTCAGATACGCGGTATTGTACCCCCTCCTTCGCACGTAGGCCATTCATGCAATCAAATTCCCGCGCTTGTCAATGCATGCAGATGACAGTGGAGGTACCATCTGTGCAAAGAACAGTTTTGACCAAAACTGTCAATTACGCGGTATTGTTTCTTAAGCGACGATATTCTTTTTAATTTTCAATACTTATTCTATTAGTTATATTGTGTGTTACAGTTTATGTTTGTGTGGTTATTGTGTGAGAAATGTCTCCAAAAAGGAAAAGAAATTAATCTAGTCACAAAAGAAATGTTTTTAACATTTAACACAAGAAAGTTCATAACATACATATTCCGAAAGAAATGTTGTTAAAAATGCTGTTTTTAAAGACTTGGATGATGTAAATTAATAAGTAAATGAAAACAGGAGAAGACTACAAGTTAGTACAAATATATCATTACAAATTATGTCACTTAATTTCGTACTACAGAATCTCTGAAGAATACATCCGATTTTGATGTTTTGAACATTTCAGTGAAGATGAAAAAAACTATATTTTGACAAGTTTAATACCTACAAAATAAAAACCACACCATGATAAGAATGTGCATATCTTTAACAGGAAAAGGAAGATTTAATACAATAACACTCAGATTTCCTTAACACGGGCATTCTTATCTGTCATGTGACAGAAATGTCGGCAAAAAAACTTATCAAGTTTGATAGAGCGCACAAACCCCAAGAATATATAAATCGGTCATTGCAGAAAGGGGATAAGTCATAAAATCTTACTTTTGAGATAATCAATAAAAACTGTTTTCTTCTTCCAATACTGGAGTAATCATTATAAATATTTTTTCTTACTTTGTTTATGAATAGTGAAGTATAATACATCATGTTAGACATCTGACATCTCAAACACTTTTGTTTAAAGTTGTTTAATCGAACCATGACTTATCCCCTTTCTGCAAGGAATTGTTAAATATAAAAGAAAAAAATATATAAATTACAATTTTGGGCTAATGTAATATTTGAAAACTAACTAAATGATAACGATGTTTTGTGTATAATTACAACAGTACTGTCACCATATATATATATATATATATATATATATATATATATATATATATATATATATATATTCATTTCAATCATTATTCCTACTACAGAAATATACCAATATGTGATTTTATATCACAGTTTTAAATCAGAACTCTACTTTTAAACTAATACTTAAAAACTGCATATAGGAGAGCACAATAAAAATACACTAAAGTACTACACAAAATCATTTGTTTCAATTTTTACAGGGCGTATTGTTAGACGTTGGAAGCCACGTCGTCTGTAGATTCCTTGTCACAAGGTGGCCAGTTCGGATCTCTTCGTAAAAGGAAATGTGTTCCAATGGAATGTATTGCCTCACTGTCGATACGTCTCCAAGTTTTTTTCGTATTAATGGGAATTTTCCCATTGTATGCTTTTGTGTAGGCATTACTATGCGTCCAGAACCTGGTTTTTTTTATACAGAATCTGTGTTTCCTCATTTCACTACCAATGAACAAACTGGCAGTCACACATCCTGAATCATCTTTAGAGTAAACAAATTCACTGAATTGTGCTAAAGAAAACATATTCTTATCTTTCCCTTTCTTCCTCAGTGTGTCTAATGAGCAGGTGGTTTTCTTGTAATACTCTGGCCACCAGTATTTAAAATTCAAAATATCATCAGTAGTAACTGATTCTACAGAATATCTGTTGTTTGTGTTTGCCTGGTGGATCAAGGTATTGTATTGGTCTGGCACATACTGTATACCCTGTCTGTCTTCCTTAGTTTGCGCTTCACTACACCAAAGTTGCGGTCACAGGGAAGAAATGAATGGCCTCGTTGTGGGAAATAATGAATGATTTTGTTAAATCTCCCCATTTGGGTCAGTGTAAGCAACAATCTAATTAAGATATGATTTTTATTTTGCCCTCCACAGTTATCAGAGAAAAGATACAATTCCTTGACTGAAGAAGGGACATTATTTTCAATGTAGTTCAGAAGGAACACACTTCATTTGAAGATTTGTGGCCTATACCTTCATGATAGGAATAGAAGTGCGCCGTATGGTCTTTGAAATTGTGAATGTTGAAAATTGATGACCCAAAGTTGCGTCTAAACAAACAATGAGTAGTTTCTTACCCACATTGTTCTCCTGTCGTACGGGCTGCTACAGACTTCCCAATGGAATTGACGTTACAATGCCTTCAGTTTATTTTTCTTATTTACATTTCTGCCGTAGTTAATTTCATTGCGTTTACGTTTACCACTAATAACACAGTTTTCTTCCCCTGGGTCACTTACTACTTCTAGCTTATCTGTCATTTCCTTATCAGCTGATGGGCGCGTAACTTATTAGATCCGCGGCACTCAGTCGCGTCACGTCGTCGGTCAGTGCAGAAAGAAGGTAAGTCGCTGACTTGTCCCCTTTCTGCAATGACTGCGCTGGTTATGGTACTCTGCTTTGCGTTAAGAATGAGCAAATTTGTCCCATTTCTGTGTGGAAATGTGTGTCTAGGTCTGGAGAAAGCAATGGCACTCTTAACTCGTTTTCGCGTTTTTCATGACTTATCCCCTTTCTGCAATGACCGATTCATTATAGAACTTGCAGCAAATACCAAGAAGTAAGTTGAAATTCACGTTTTGGACCAAGGTGAAATATTAAATTTCGATACCTGGTGGCCTAAATTATTCAAGAAAACCGATATTTTAAACAATTTGTACATGGCGTTAAAAAAAGTATCCAATACTTTAGTAGGTGCTAGTATGCATCAAAATAAGAAAATAATGTCTAATAAACATAGGTCCTACAACACATACTTTCTGAGATCTGAACACTTGTTCATGAGAGGTGCTCAGTGTGGTGTCCATTCATGGCAATGCATTTCTCTGCCCTTCGGCGTAAGGAATCATTCACTCTTTGAAATTTATTTTAATACGTTAATAAAAAAAAAGGCCTGATAACCATCCCCAGTTAATTTATGTGATAGCTAGTATGGCCTTATTAATCTGTCACCAAGAACGCCTGCCCATACAGTGATTGAGAATCGGTGCTGATGCCTTGTTTCTTCAACTGAATGGAGATTTTCATCTGCCCACACATTCTGATTATGGAAATTCACAACACCATTTCTGTTGAACGCCGCTCATGTCCGCAACCAGACTTTTGTTTTCAGTATTCCTTGGGACATATTGTCATTCCATGCCGAGGTGTCAATTACGGTAGTCTGCTGTATTGCAGGGGAGAGAAATGCATTGGCATAAATGAACGGCACATTCAGCACCTATATTAACAAGTGTACAGAACTCACAAAGTATGTGTTGTAGGAATCATGTCTACTAGACATTTTCTTGTTTTGATGCATACTATCACCTCCTAAAATATTGGATTCTTTTTTTAACACTATATTCAGATTTTACAGTTTCTTCAATGAAATGCACTCTCTCTGAGAAAGTCAGAGTTAAACATTCTTTGTACAAAGTTTTTAGATAAAACATGTTATGATGGAAAACTACGAACCAATTCTAAAAAGATACAGGATATTAAAATATTAGTTAAATGTGTGAAACCTAAGGCACAGAGTTTTTAATAAAAAATTCTGAAATAGCCTGCAGGAGATACTACCGCCAGGGGAGGGGATGATAACTGATCAGTAATGGATAGAGAATATAACATGTAATGTATTTGAACAGCTTTTTTGTGCTAAATTTTTAAATAATTCTTTTAAATAACCTGTGTTGACGACTTTTTATACAACTAAAGCTATTGTTGTGCCTGTTTGTTGTTAGGCACAACTTTGTTGTGGCCGATGCTATCGGTCACGGTTAAGTTATGATTAAATTCTGACACCAAATTATTATGTTGTGGTTCTGCCCTACCGAGCATTACTTTTGTCAAGGTATTTCTGACACCAGTTTATTGTTTACGTCAGGATATTTCAGGATGTTAATGGTCGAGCTATTATCTTAACTAGGTACTGCGTATTCAAGAACAGGATCACAGGTTGGATTAGGCTCGAAGAATATCAGCTTAATCAAATAAGTCACTTCACTGGTTATATTATAATATATTGTAAAACTTTCTTATATACATGAGTTATACAATAATCTATTTAGCTATGTTATGAAAAGTTGCAAAATGTTTAACAGGTCTACTAAGTTATGTATGTTTCTTGTTATTTCACTTTACTTTGCTTTACTTTACTTTATTTTACTTTACTTTACTTAAGCAATAAAAGAGAATCTAGGATATACCTACTTGGTATACCTACTCAGTTACATGAGTTTAAATGAAAACAAAATGGTAAAATAAATCATTGATTATATTAGAATGCAGTTGATTAAACGACGAAATAATATGGAAACTTCAGTGCGTCAACTTGGTTATGTAAGGTGCAATTATTCCAACAAACTTCGTAAAACAATGCAAAACCACTTAAAAAATTTACCTACAAAGGCGTTTGTTGACTCAGGTGCCATTCGGCTTGGATTCCCGAATACTGATAATAATATTGTCCATCAAAATATCTCGTGAGGTAGTACCATTCAAAAACCTCGGAAAAATCCATTATGTCTTAAATAAATGCGTTCAAAATAGAACTTTGAAGTACACACAGTTCACTGAATTTCAAGCACTAATATTTCCTTATTATATTCTATGTGGTATATTACTCTGACACTAGTAACATTTAGTAAATCTCTCTCGACATTAGTAGCAATTGGTACTGTATATGATGAAATGTTATAACTTACAGTACACAAGACGAAAGTAGTGTTGACGATGGCGGACGCCATGGTCCCAGCTTCGATTGGTTGACTTACATGCTTCTCACCGTCTTCTGACTTGCTGTCACAAAACTGACTGATCTGTTCGAAGTGAGCATTCGAAAGAGGAAGGGCCCGAATGAGCCTTTGGTATTTATGAGTTCGGTCGCGTCATGACGCTATCCGGGCCGCGAGGAAAAAGGATGGCTACTACTGAGATGTAGCGTATTTCGTATACGCCAGTCTTGCTCTCCATGCAAACGCTGGATTTGCGTTAATTTAACATACAGAAAAATCATGGGACTTCCTGCGATCAGCTGATTCTAATATGGGTTTCAAAGCAAGAGAGGGCTATGGAACAATTTAATCACGCACGCGTCCTATCGCGTGGAGGATAAAGCTGTGAGAAATGCTGACTTTGCTCTCTCCGCTTGACAATACGAGTCCAGATGTTCGCGTCTTATATGCAAACGCGTACTGCTCGTAAGGACTTGCACATACATGGTGCTGTCCGTAAAACTTGCTATGAAATTCATGACAGTTACTATGTTTGGCCACCGTAATTTATCCCTTAAATTAACGGGGCATAATAGCTATTATTATTTAATGTTTTTTTTTTTTAATTTTGAGCAGCTATAGTTCAAAAATTGAGATATTATGTTTTGTATTAGTACCGGGTAAACACAGCAGACTACTTCCTAACACTATTTCATATTTAATAACCATATTTCGGTGAAGAAAAATTGAGTTATATAAAATTTCAAACTGATTCCATTACTGGAAATCAATTTCCGTGCTAAAAGGCATTATGTCAGTTTTATATAATTATTTGTACATGATTAAACGACTTTAAATATTTATCCATTATTGAAAACGTTGTGTCTGTCGGTACTCTACAATATTGAATGAGTGGAAAATGTGTACAAAAAATATTTCGAGAATATAACATTTTTTCCTTCTCCTGAAAAGTTGTAAAAACTGACATAATGCCTTTTAGCTCCGACCGATTCAAGTGTAGAAATTCACTTTTACTAAGTTTATTAACAAAATATCAAATTTGAACAGATAAATTTGGAATATTTAAGTTGAACGATTATTTATGAAGTAACAAAATTGCTGTTAGGCCTAATTTTAAAGTATCCAAATGAAGTAGTTAAATGTAAAGTACAAGAATTTTACTTACAGTTGATTGTAGGGTGAACCCTGGTACAATTCAAAGATGATGCCATTTATTACCTTCTTTCTGGACATCGAGAAGTTACGACCGCTACTGCATGACCGCTGTCTTGACCAATGACTAATGACTAATGACCGCGATTTGGACGTTTCATGTCCATTTGTAAGTTGTCGAACCGCGCCCTTTGTGACGTAACAGAGTGACGCTATTTTATCCGCGAATTCTTCTCAAAAGGTGGTATTGCATTCACTAAACACCACGCTTCTGATTCTTAACCATTATTTCGGATCGGCATTTCCTGTTGTCACTTGGAACAATACAGATTTAAGGAACTCTCACGACTGAATCTCTGTTTTTGATTAAACCAATAGAAAATCAGAGTTCAGAATGATCGCCAATTAGATGTCTCACGAGAGACGCGGTTTGTTAAAGATTGATGCATAATCTATGTATTTTTCCTTATATGTCAGCTGTTGCATAAGACTGCCTTTGCGCTGAAATGCAAGCGTACGAATTTCCTGTCTTGTTCAAGGACTGGACTCTGCTTCTGCTGACGTCCATAAACTGTACGGTAATCTGTTGCAACAGGAAGCGATATCTGTCGCATGCCAAAGCATGTGTTCAATGATTAACCTGAATGTTTTAATAAGTACGATTTCATTACTTTCAAATGAAGTGAAAATATATTCTTATGGTCATAACAATGTTATGATTGCTTATCATAATCCTTGGGCACAACACAAGTACTTACGCGGTATTCTGAAACTCAAAATAAAATACCATTTCGGATTCCGTAATAAATTACGTACATCAATACACTGAATCTTGATCATATACACTTAGTTTTGTATCAATGAATGTCGAAAGTGTACATGTGAGAACAAAATCAAAGCACTAAAATGTCAAACGTCATGCCTTTATTTCGCCTCCGCCCGCCTCCACTCAGCGTTGCCAAACCTACCCATGCTCCGGCTTGTAACTGAAGATGGCTCTGGCTGTCCGATCCACTCCTGATATTTTATACTCGTACAATGAAAAAGTGTGATAATACCATACTTTACTCTGGTTTATGATTAACTAATACTGTTGTCCACAAGTACATCTAGAAACAATTATAACATCTTTACAGAAAAAAAAACTTAAAAATACCATCCCACTCCGCCAGAATCGCTAGCCACTGACGGTAAAGTTCTGTAGCTGACCATAGTCCTGAAAATACCTGGTTTAGCCACAAAACCGCTGACTTGGCAACACTGATTGCCACAGTACACTGAAAGTCCACATCACTTGGATCTTGCTGAGTGCCGACTTTTACTTGGGCAAGCAGACTATTAGTTTTAAACTAAAAATGTTATTCATAGCTGCTCACGTGACTGGCAATTGTTGCGCATAATATTTAATATAAAATGAAATCGAACTAAGAAACCATAAATGTAGAGTATAAAAGAAATGAAAATCAGTTGTATCAAAAGCATAAATTTAGTCTGGGCAAATTGTTTAACTGCATATTACTGCAGACACTATTGTTGTGTAGGGCATGACCTATGCTAGACACGGAGACACGTGTACAAATGGACGACGGGCAGGAGGGAGCATCATAATATTATAATACGAATAATAAAGAGAGCAAGTGAGAAAACATGCTTGTGAGATGCTGAACTATTCATAGTTCAATTACACAATATAGTAGTTTCTATATTTGATTTTAAAAATAAATCCTAATGACGTAGTTTAGAAGCACACCCCTAAAAGCACCCTGAAAATCCCCCTAACATTTTTATCCCCCAAACCTCCCCGTGGAAAAGTGTTTTCCTCCCGAATTTGAGGGGAAAAACTCCAAGTTGGTAATACTGGGACTATGAGCTGTAACTATGCAATGCTTTCATGATTTTGTAAACATTACAGTTTATTTTATATCATATTATTGTTACAACATGAGTGATAATCCTTGTAATGCATTTAAAAATGAGGAAGAAAGGACAAGGTTCTATGCAGTCTCTTCGGAAAAAGATTCCTATGTCGGTGAAAGAATATAAATGATTCATTTCGTTCAAATTTGAATTAAAAATCGCTAATGAATAAGGTAATATCTCACAATAGAGTCATTTAATACAGGAAATTGTACATTTAACACATTTGTCAAATCGTTAATAAAGTTGAAAGTGTGTAATCAAGATGTATAAAAAATAAGATATTATTGTTCTCATGGCTTTACCTCATAGCTAAGTGATTTATTGATGAAGATGTCCAAAAATACCTTGTTTCAGATCTCTCTTCTTTAAGCCGTGAATGAATGTTGCACAAAACGAAAATCGCAAGAAAAAGTGCAACTGTCAGGTAACACTAGATCTAATAAAAGTAATTATTGCTTCATAAAAATTGACCATTCATAGGTTGCAAGTATCTGACTCATCCAAGCTCTATGACTTTCAAAGTGCTTCTCAAGACACTCTTGCAACAATGAAACTTCATATCTCTAAAACTCAGTGGATAAGAATAACACTGGGTAAGCCAGGCGAAATGATAACTCAAACAACTTTTCAGTGATTTTGAACAATGGACCGAGAGTGGAGTTTTCAGCAAGAAAGTAAATTTTAACAACATTGGCTTCGCTCTACAGCCTTTATTTGTGTCAAGCAAGCTTTCAGCCGGAAAGAGAAGGGCTTGCGAGATATTATGGATTATCTAAAGGATGAAAAAGAACTTTTTATAAAATCATCATACGATATTATTTCAGACATAAGATATTTGACAAAATAATGGTTCACTCATGAAAGGTTTATTTCAATTAAAATTTTTTACTATTTTAAGGAAAGTTTACTTTTGATTGAATAAGTATAGATTATTAATTTTTGTATGGAAGAATTGAACGAAATAATCTGTTTTCATATTCATATTGATTCATTTAGTTCCACTCAATGTACTTAGAAGAGTTCACATCAGGGGCGTATTTTGCGGGCTACCGGTGGTAGCCCAAGGAAATTACAAAAGAAAAAGTTTATAATATAACATAATGTAATAATTTTGTATTATTAGTTTTACCATAGTAATTAAAATTAAAGTAATTGTTAGATATATTTTGTGTAATAATAGGGTCAGTGGTAGCCCAAACCCTTTAACCAGTATACGCCACTGGTTCACATAGCCTGTTATATTTCGCAATCTTGTAGCACAAGGCCTCATTTCACCCTGTTTGATATTTCATCACATTTTGCATTGTCATGAAGGAGTACAAATAAGATATAACATGATAAATATATAAAACTGTGGTTACTTTAATAAAATTTTGACAAGTACACCGCATGACTACAAAAGTGTTTTATGATTCACAATAAACCATCAACGGAAACGACAAAGTGCATATTTGAACACTGGCGTTCTTTCATGAGTACAAGCCAGTTAACATAAACACAGGTTCGTTCGTTCGTTCATTCATTCATAGAGAATTATGACCATGGGCAGGTCTTTCACTGTACACACCTAGCTTTCTCCAATCTTTCCAATTTACTGCCTTCCTCTTTGTCTCTTCATATGATCCATATATCTTAATGTCGTCTATCATTCGATATATTCTTCTGTTCTGTATTCGTCTCCCGTTCACCATTCCTTCCAGTACATTCTTCAGTAAGCAATTTCTTCTCAGCCAGAGACCTAACCAATTCTTTTTCCTCTTCCTGATCAGTTTCAGCATCATTCTTTCTTCACCCACTCTTTCCAACACAGCTCTATTTCTTATTCTGTCTGTCCACTTCACACGTTCCGTTCTTCCATATCCACGTTTCAAATGTTTCTATTCCATTCCCTCCACTTCGTCGTAATCTCCATGTTTCCACCCCATACCATGCCACACACCATACAAAGCACTTCACTAGTTTCATTCTTGAGGTCCAGAAAACACACTGCTTTTTCTATTAAACGCTTTCTTGACCATTGCTATGCTCAAGCTCATGTTACTCCTTACAGTACACCCCAAGAATCTGATGCTGTCCAATTGGTCTACTGCCTCATTTAGAATTCGAAAGTTTACCTTCTTTATTCTCCTTCTTATGACCATGGTCCTTGTCTATTGGAATTTATACTCATCCCATACTACTGCTCAGAGCTATCATTTTGCTCCAGTAGCATATTCATTAGCATCACCTCCTCTTCTACTAACAACGCCATATCATCAGCAAATCCTATGTACTTCTTACTCCTACTAACACTCCTCCGATGTTCTGAAAACTGTTCTCCAAACACAGGTAAATATACTACAAATTTTTTTAAGAATTCAGCTCAAGTGGTAACCTGGTCAGATACACGTAGCATAATACTGAAAGTGATTCTACTGAATTGCTATCTTAGACACGAAGAATAAAAGAAGCATTATTGCTACACAATATACGACGGGAAAACAGCTTTATGATAACAGGGTGAATAAACTTCCACGTTCCCTCCAAGTTTCTCGTTAACTGAGAATGCTCACTCTTCAATGTATGTATATTAACAGCATTTCCGTTCTCGTTGTAGTTTCCGTTCCCGGTTTATTGTGCACCACCAGGAGTGTAAGTTTTAGCTTACAGGACTGAGAAAAACACATTCCACAGACATTCCATTACCAAACCTTTTCATCAGTATGTCGGAAAACATATTTAAAATAGTCTCACAAAACAAACATGTTTCAGAGATATCGGACTTGAAAGACTTCTCCCTTGCAGGTGTTAATGACTTTTAAGACTGTCCAACTGCGGAAAACATTTTCCACAAAAATTGCAATAGAAAAGTTTGTTACCATTAGGCTTCAGTAGACGAATACGTAAGCTAAACCTTATAGCGAAACACATTTGACGTCCGTCACATTATTTCTTGCCTGTGTGCAAGAGTTTACAGCTTTATGACCACTAGACTCAAATGATCACTCAAAAGTAACATCACATTTGAAAGGTTTCTCGTCTGTGTGCCGGCGCAGATGGCTTTTTAGACTACTCGACATCGAGAAATCCTTACCACAAACATCACATTTGAAAGGCTTGTCGCCCGTGTGCAGACGTTTATGGTTTTTTAGTGCAGTCGCAATCGAAAAATCTTTACCGCAAACATCACATTTGAACGGTTTCTCACCTGTGTGCATGCGTTCATGGACTTTTAAGTTACCAGAGTGGGAGAAACTCTTAGCACAAACATTACATCTGAAAGGTTTCTCGCCAGAATGGATACGTTTATGAACTTTTAGGTAACTTAACTGCGAGAAACACTTACCACATACATCACATTGGAAAGGTTTCTCCGCTGTGTGTAGATGTTCATGGGTTTTTAGGGTACTTGACATAGAGAATCCCTTACCACAAATATCACATTTGAAAGGTTTCTCGCCCGCGTGCAGACGTTTATGGTTTTTTAGTGCAGTTGCCATCGAGAAACCCTTGCCGCAAACATCACACTTCAAAGCTTTCTCACCAGTGTGCAGACGTTCATGCCTTCTTACGTTACTCGACTGTGAAAAACATTTACCACAAACATTACATTTGAAAGGTTTCTCTCCTCTGTGAAGGCGCTCGTGTATTTTTAGGGTACTCGACAACGCGAAATTCTTAGAACAAAAATCGCATTTGAATAGTTTCTCGCCGGTGTGCACGAGTTTGTGGTCTTTCAAACCACTCGATTGCGAGAAACATCTGCCACAAACATCACACTTAAAAGGTTTCTCGCCGGTATGCAGACGTGCATGCTTCCTTAGCGTACTTGCCATAGAGAAACCCTTACTACAAACATCACATTTGAAAGGTTTCTCGCCTGTATGCACGAGTTTATGGCTTTTTAAGCCACCTGATTTCGAAAAACATCTGCCACAAACATCACACTTGAAAGGTTTCTCTCCGGTGTGCACTCTCCTATGAGTTTTTAGCTTATTCGAGTTCGGAAAACACTTAGCACAAACATCGCAATTGAAGGTTTTCTTCCTTACGTCCTTCGGTAAATGCCCGTTGAGTTTTTCCGGAGTTGAGAAACATATTTCAGACAATTCTAATTTGAATTCCTTCTCATCTTCACGAGTCCGCGTAGGTTTTCCCAAGGAACCTGAATTCTTGGGAATCTCACACAAAGTCTCGTTCTCTTCAAGTGCAACACTGTCGAATTCTGATGATACAATCTTCTCATTCGTAGCTGCAATCCTGTAGTAAATATACTATCAGTCTACAAAATAGTAGCAACAAATATACATTCAATTATTCAATATTCAAATCAAAACAAACGTATTTCACGAGGAGGAATATTATCATTACGAGAGTGCTACTTAGTGCGACTGTTTCAAAATTGTGGATTGCAAATGCGCTATAAATTTTTCTATCACTTACTATTGGGATCATAAAATCTTTATAGTTTGATAATTTTGTCACTTTAAAATTATGAAAATATGCAGTAAAACATAACTGATTCCATTTTGTAGTAAGCATTATGGCAAAATCTGTATTGGTATTATGTCTAACTTGGTATTTCTTGTTTTGCGAACGTTAAACTAGTAACAATATTTTCAAACCTCAGCAACAATCTAATTTAAAATTGTAAAAGAATATAGCCCTGGGTACTAAATAGATTTTTTCTTTGCTTTAATGATAAGTATACTCCCACTCAACGATATGAAAGCCTTAATCAGTTCAGAGACGTATTTGAGATGTCTGTAGCAAATGTAAGACTTGCACACTTTCCTACTGAATGCATAACGGTTCATGACCAGCTTTCTCATCTACGTGGATGTTATTTCAAGTTATTTATCAGAATTAAACTCAGGAAATATGGTATAAAAGTCTGGACGTGAGAAGTTGCAAATACGTATCATACTCATGGCATGCAAGTATACACAGGACGGAAACCAGATCAGTCTCCAAAGAACAGACAAGAACCAAGGAAGGAGAACTGTCCAACATGTTATGTTAGCTCTCTACAGTGGTGAAGGACGAAGGGTAACGACAGACACAAGCTGTAATTTGACAGAGAACCTTTAAGCGCAAAACCTAGTCCTCATTGGCAGCAAAAAAAAAGTTGACATACCCAACTGTTCACAATAGGGAAAGGAAGAGAAATTTTTTCGTCTCGAGTCTCAAGTATACGCAGATCGAGGGCATCTTTTTGGATAATGGAAAATAAAGAGGCTGGACAAACTAATGAAACCATTCAGAATAGCAATAACTACAGCATAGCGCAATACAGAATCATACTATAGGTCACAAAATGATTTCACATTACAGGATGTAAGCTTCGAGGCAGAAAGAGTGGGCCGACTCTTGGTCGTTAGAAATTCCAAGTTCTACCACGCAGGTTACACGAGTAAACCAACTACACTTCAAGGTATTGCTATTCTATTTATTCATTGAAAATATCTACAATGTAGTCAACCTTAAGAGCTGGGTGTGGCGTAGGGATAAGATATCTGTTTTTCATACCACATGTTGTCATTTCGCCTCCTAATGGTGTATAATTATTCTATATTTTAGTTTTAATTTATTTTAAATGTTAAATGGAGTATGTTAATAAACTTTGCTACGCCTGTCTTTCAAAATATTACTGCCCAACATCTGCAGACTATTAATAAGTGAGACTGATCTTTATAAACAAAAACAATATTTGTTTCACTTCCTAAAGGAACGAAAAACACATGAGTTATAAATAAACAAAAACAAATATATAAAAAAAAAAGTCTATGTATTTAATAATAATGCCATTTAATTTTATATGTGGTATAGAACTACTATCAAGAGTAAAATTGGAATTATTTCTTCACCCTTTTGTCCAGTGTGCAGAATTTAGGAAGAAGTACATCAGAATTATTAACAGCGATGTCCAGCCCTTTTCTCTAACCATCGACTTCTTTCCGTTCTCTTACGTGCTGTTCTTCAATTTTGTTCCAGTACAGTACACGTTCTAACCTTATCTCCCCTGATATCCTTCTCCTACCTGCAGTCTTACGCTAGACGTCATAGGAAGTACAAATTTAATACACTGCATCACTCAAACTCATATTAAAGGGTAAAGAGTACTGAAAAGATCATCACAATATCCTCAATTACTTCAATTTTTACTTCTTATTTTAAATAATTAAAAAAAAAAAAAAATGTTTCAGAAATAATATCAATGTTCGGCAGTATGTATAGCTATAATGTTTTTTTTTTTTTACGCGAAAATTAACAAAATTAGACTAAGGAGTCGACTGACAGACAATAATTTAAGTTCAGTTTTAAGGACTTCAACTGCTAACGTAATATTACTTGATATAGAGAATGTCACATCTAAAATTAATCGTTAAATATGAAGTGTCTGCAGCAGGTCCTCCAACTGAGAAAAATGAATTCTTGTAATGTAAGAAAATGTGTTTCAACATTCTAAGTAATATTACAATTGCAACAAATAAGCAATGAAATAAAAGTTTAGGAAATAACTACCTTTCATTGTTGTTCAGTTTGTGCAATGATGTTCAAAGATATCTGATCCATGATTTTATGATCGTGTAAGCAAACTTTCTACCCATGGGATAAGTCAGAAGCAAAGATACAAAAAAAATGACAAATTTTGAAACAGTAATGATAGTTCTTAATAGGCTGCACCAATATTGGGGCGGTTAAAAAAGTGTCAGGGAAAATGATGATGTAGGTTCAGCATAAATTATTCTCATAATTGACAATATCAGCAGTTTACCGCTAAACCCAGCAGAGGGGGACGAAATATTGATTTGTATAATGCAGATATACTTATGTACGTTTTGCAACACTGACTATTCGCCATTTATTTCATAGAAGTAATAACTATAGAAGCCCCACTTACAACAAATTATCGTTCACTATAGATTAGAAGGGTCAGGTATCTTTGAACATCTTTAATTTACTGTTGATTATTATTGTGCATGATGTATCTCAGTTACTAATAACAAACTGTCTCATTTATGATTGTGATTTCCCCTACAACTACAATCCCTTCCTTACTGTAACAATTTCTACATCCGTGCCTGAATGCTGAGGAGTTGTACACTTGTTAGATTTACAGAGAAGCATGCACCTATCCTGTAAGTTGAAAATCATAAGTTTCCATACTGATTTCGTGAAACCACCGCTCTAAACTCACCATTTGTGAGAAATATTGGAGAGTAAGAGAGTTAATGGCTTTATAGCTGATAACTCTGCATTAGTTAATAACAACACCAGCATGTTTCATGTGTGAGTGGAACAATAGGGCTAGCTCTACGCACTCGAAGGCGAAACAGTGGCTAAACAGAAAGGAATCAGAACTGGTGAAACAACATTGTTCAAGAACCATTGCATGTATTACTGTAGTTTTATTTCTGGTGGTGTGAAAGTGAAAGACTGATGTTCTTAACTACACCAGAATGCATGAACGAACAGACGAATAAAAAAATTAATTAATTAATTAATCAATGGATAGATGAATCAAGGAATGAATCAATGAATTAATAAATGCAGCAAATAAATGAGTAAATAAGTAATTAACAAAATAAACAAACAAATAAATAATTAAAAGAAAAAGGCAAATTTATATTATAAATGACTTTGTAAATGTGATTAACAACCGTCCAGGAAAAGTCTTGGAATGGACTCATGATGGTTGTTCATAATTTCCTTGGATATTATAAAGACCTCAATTATAAAGAAACTGTAGAAAATATGTTGGAGAGTTTCAAGACCTTGGGTTGCAATACGAGTGTAAAAGTCCACTTCTTGCATGTTCATTTACATTATTTTTCCGAAAATCTACGCACTTTTAGTGAAGAACATGAAGAAAGGTTTGAACAGTACATTATGGAAACCAGATCCCAAGAGAAGTGGAGTGTGAATGTGATGACCGATTATTGCTGGATGATTCAGACAGACAGTTCTTCTGAAGCTGCTTCTGAACAGTCAAGAAAACAGAAACTTCAAACACAATGAACTCACTACGTGAAGACTCACCTCTCGGTCAAAACCTCATTGTCCTGCGCCATTACTTCCTCCTTCACTGTGTCCAAGTCACTCTGCTCTTTCTAAAAGTACACAGCAAACAAAACAGAAAAACAGCACAACTTACATTAACAAAAGTGCATGAATTTCATATGCCACAAGAATGCATCTTTCAATCGTATTAGGCCTAGTAGAATTTTAGCTAACAGAAGACAATTCTTGGGGCAGATGTTTTATGGAGTATTTCTTTTCCTTGTAGAATGGCGTTTTTCAACCTTCTTCAATATGTGGCACAATAAATGTGTAATTTAAAATCCTATGGCACTCTCATAATTAAAACATGTTTGTTTCCAAGCAGAAAGGGAATTTTGAGAGTTTTAGCAGGAAATGAAGACTATAAAATACAAATAAATGAGATAACTCTATATGCATTAATATACAAAATAAATTACTTTCAATTTTATATGCATAATTTTTAGTAAACATATGGGGAAATATAATGAGATGAATGCTGAAAAGACGCATGTTCGAAAAAAAAAAAAAAAGATTGAGAAGAGAAACACTGGTTGAGGTTTTTTCCGGGGGTTTCCCTCAACCCAATATGAGCAAATGCCAGGTAACTCTCGGTGCTGGACCACAGAATCTTTTCACTGGCATTATCACCTTCATCTCATTCAGACACTAACTAACCTAAGATGGTGATAAAGCGTCGTAAAATAACGTACTAGAATAGAAACAAAATACATACAGTATTATTCACAAATTGAACTAACACAATTTTTGCATTTTCATTTGATATTTACGACACAACTGTCATATTTAATGACAGAAAATTATTTCAATGCGATATTAGTATGATAATTATGGCATTATCTATGCATGTCTTCTTAATCTGTTATTTAGGAAATCTGAATACATAGAATACGATTACATGTTTTGCTAATGTAATTAATGCTAGATATATATGAAAAACGCCATTCAATAAGGGAAAGAAATAGCCCATAAAATATCTGCCCCAAGAATTGTCTTCTGTTAGCTAAAATTATAGGGTAAAGCTAGGAGAGAAGACGCACTTTTCAAAATAAATAAATATATATATATATATATTCAACCACATAATACATATTGAAAAATAAACAATATTTATTTATTCACTGATTATCACTTACTTCAGAAAAAATATCAGTTTCATACTGAACTCAATAATATATGCATTTTTAATCATATTTCATAAACCCAGCAATGCGTCATCTCTCCTACTATGGTATTCATAGATGACGCACTATGGGTAGGAGAGATGCCGAACGAAAAATTGAATACTGAGTACACATATTATGGACTTAATATTAGTATGAGTGTTTTCTGTCACAAAATAATTGTAGTTACAGTTATATAATACCTATAATACTAATTGAATAACATTTTAACTCTTCATTTAATGAAAGTATTTTGTAAGCTTGTCACTGTGTTTGTTTTTCTTTTCTTTTAATTCTACCACACAGAGCACACAAATTAGGATAAAGGGAGAAACTTTCGTGCAACCATCTCTTGCAAGAAATACACTGAAACCAGTCCGATTTAGATTTTGTCTTAGAATGAAGTTCTAGACACTCGACACATTCATCTTCATCGTAGTCTTCAATTTCCTCATCATCAGACGATAAGATTATTGGTTCTTCATCCTCAGACGACGATGATTCGAATTTTAGAACTCTTTTTGTTCTCTTTCTTTGCTTTCCTGTTGTCTTCGATGAATTTTTCTGGGCATTTTGGGCAGTAGACTTCTTCTCTCGATTTTTATTCTTTTCTTCCTTTTCTTTCCGCGCCAAGAATTTCTTCTTTTTTTTCTGCAATGTAGCATGGATCTGTGATGTTGGAAGCTGACTGTTTTCTCTTGGACGTGGAGGACTTGAGACTCGATGGGATAGGCCACACAGCTCCTAATGCTTTGGTTGGACTTAGATTCATGTTGCTACTTGACTGACTGGAATTAATTACTGCAGAAGGGGTGGAATAGAATGCATTGTTTGAGATGGATACATCTGGAGGACTTATAGCGGTACTACAACTTGGCTGTGGAGAGTTGGGTTCAGGAGATTTTGTGGAAGACGGTGAAAACATCTGAGAATTTGTGGGTTGATCACATGACAAAAGGTAAGCATGATCAGGAATAGCATCAATATTAAGAGGATAAATCCCTGTAGCTTGGAAAGCCGACACTCCCATTTTGACAGTTGTGAAACGGGTCCAAGCAGAGTTCAACAAACCACCAAACTCACTTCTGGAAATATTTCTCACACCTTTGTTGAGTCTTACCAAAGTGTCACATGCATCTCTCGAGTATGTTTTGAATGGTTTGAATGCAACACGATCTAGCGGTTGCAGATAGTGCGTGGTGTGGCTTGGTAAGCACAACAAAATTACATCATTACGTCTTGCCAATTCTAGGAGTTTGTCATCATTCATGTGGGAAGCATATTCATCCACGATGAGCAGATTTTTCCCTGCTGGCTTGCGTGGTATGAAATGTGTGGTCATCCAATCTAGGAACAGTTCAGAGTTAATGTACCCTTTTTCAGGCCTCATTTTAATAACAGTCCCAGGAGGTGCTCCTTTTTCGTGTTCAGGCTTCTTGTAGACTCCTTTCATCACGCAATAAGGGGGCAAGAAATGACCTTACGCATTACAACATGCAAGGACAGTAATAGTTTCGCCCTTTTCCACCGTAGTAACGACTTTAACATCTTTACTGCCTTTCCCGGCAATTACTTATCCAGGCACATTGTTCAGCTGCAGCCCTGTTTCATCTGCGTTCCAAATATTGCCTGGCTTATTTACCAGATCGTTTTCCACCATAATTATTGACAAAAGCTGAAAATAATCAGCAACTTCTTTCCTGTTCATCCCTTCAATCCTTGCTCGTGAGGTACCTTCACCCTTTCTTATGGCAAGCTCAGGATTTCGACGCATGAAGGAAGCAGCCATACTTTACCAGCTTTTCCGTCCTGAGTATTAAATGTTGTCTTTATACCGAGAAACTGCGCCATGTTGAAGGCCATCTCCCGAACATCTTTCCTTTTAGGAGAAAAATCAACACTTTGCAGATCAAGAATGTGTTTCACCAACTTTTTTTCTGCCTCATTCCCCAGCTGTGAAGATGGCCTAGTACACTTTTGTTGAAATTATTGTTCTTAACTCCGGTCCTTAAAGTTTTTTTCCGGTATATTGTACTGTTTACTTGCTGCTCGTAGAGACATTCTCTTTTCCAGAACTGCGAGACCAGCATTTCTTAAATCTTCTTCACTCCAGGAAGCACGATTAGATATTCTAATATATTTATTTGGCATGTTTGATAACCCTAAAATTAAAAAAATAATAATTAAAATATGAAGAAACACGATTTGTCATTCTAATTTATTTATTTAGTATACTGGTAACTTTAAAATAATTTAGAAAACTCAATGAAACTTTACAGAGACATGATTATATATTATAATTTATTACTGTAGTATAATATGGGATATTTCATACGTCAAAACTAGTTATAAATACCCAATTACGATTTAAAGAAACGTTATTACAATAATTTAGAGGAACTGTGTAATAAAATTTCCGTATATTCTTTCTTTAAAAAAAAAAAAAAATAGATCATAAACTCCGTCATCTTTCCTACCATCGTGATAAGTCCTCTGTCCTAAATTGGTAGGTGAGATGACGCACCTAGCTGCTTAATAGAAAATATGGCCGAACGGCGTACAACTGTGTACACTGCAAGTGGATGGATGTAGCTTCCACCAAAATTTTACAATTCCTAAGTATTACTACTAAAATATGCCATATAAAAATATTAGAACTGTTGAACGAAAATTGAGGCACTTACCAACGATAGTTCATTGAAGAAAGTCGATGTAAAATACACAATAATAAATATAATCGCGGGAGAATTGCACTGCATCAGCAAACTTCCTTGTTACTCTCGCTGAGCTTAGACATGAAGCGAAACATAGCGGTAAAGTCGGAAATTAAAGCCTGCATTGTCTCTCCTATCCCCGTCTTCTCTCCTAGCTTTCCCCTATATATCCCAGCTGTGCGACGTGCGTCAGTCATTCTCTTCCCTATTGCTTCCACACTTACACTGTGCTTATTAAATGCTGATTTGTGCCATGTTCACTGAAAGTTGATTGTTGTGGGCTCACTTTCGCACTACTCTTTTCACTTTTACTTTTCCAATTTTGTCTACTAGAGTCTTTAGTGTTTTAATTTTTTCTCAAGACACTAGCACATCACTCAAGTGTGCCAGTTGACAAAGGTTGATATAGAACTACTGTATTGTAGCAGAAATTATATATGAATAAATAATTCAGTTTCTAGTCACGAATTTCTAAGATTTTTTAAGTGATTTACTTTACGAAACTTTATCAACTGCAATGGTTATCTAGCGTCTGAGTGAAATGAAAGTAATAATGCTAGCAAAACGAGTGCAGGGTCCAGCGCCAAAACTTACTCAGCTGACAATGTCTAATACTATTTAATTTCAGGACCAAAAGTTTTAACATTATCGGGTATATAATGGTCTCGTTTGGTTTGTTTTTGTTAGTATTTCTGCATTCATAATACCAGCAGTTAAATACATTCAATTGATAATTTAATTTTGCGCATATGCGGATAATAATGTTTATAATTACTAATTTATTTCACAACAGCTCTATAACTATCTAGCTATACTAAAGCTGCACTAAACAGATGTTCATTTCCTATGAACATTGTATCTTAGAAATAAAATTAATTAGAAAATTCGTTCAAACATTCCATCAACTTGCAAACTTTCCCGACAGTTTTAACTGAGTTGGAATATACCCGTAATAAGTTCAGGAAAACTTAACACTTTATGTCCATTTGAAGATTGACAAATTAAAAAGTTCTTAATTTCACGTTTCTGTACCTTTATTAAAATTAAATGCAGTTGACTGACAGTATAAGAGTAAATAACATGAACAATAGCTTAATGCATGCTATATCTGTCCAACACATCAGAACATTTTTCAAAATGTAGAACCTCTTCTGAAATCCAAATGAAATAACTCCCAAAATTTATTGTAAAGTTACAAAGTACCTTTTCTCTACACGAAACATAATGTTCTACAAAGGACATATTGTAAATACGTAAATAATTAAAAACAAGGTGTGAAAAACGAATAAAGACAGGTGATAATGTTTGTACTTACACCTAAAGCAATACTAATTATTTGGAAACTGTAAAAAGGATTCAGAATTTTAGACAAAGACACAGAGAAAACAAAAATGGTGTCCTTAGGTATGTCATATTACCAAACACACTGCAGGAATGATAGCTTCACAAACATTAAGACTGACCGTAACAAGCAGTTTCGTTTTGAAATTTAAAACATAAAGCGAGATAATACTTCAACATTAGATTTTTCTGCAGCAAGACATAACTTGTAATAGTAAATAGTGATGAGACTTTTTTTGTCTGTATCACAGAGTGAAAGGTGTTGCAGGTACTGTTGTAAAGAGATAGTACCGGTATCTGTGAAAATCAAAATACAAGATAATGACTGGAAGAACACACTGTGCATTCCTTGTGCTCCACTTACCTCTGGTTCATGTATCACCACAGGGAACGAAAATGGCACTGGATCTTCCTCAAATTTCACCTCAGATATGTGATCAGGATCCTGGTCCAAATATTCCTTCTTTATAGCAGTCATATGCTGATCCAAAAGATTCCGTTTCTGCAGTACAGGGAGACATCTTAAATGAGCAATTTATTACAGGGTGTTAGAACACGACCTTTAACATTACAAACTGCTTTCTATATGTCCACATGCCGCACCTAGACTAAAAACCACACCAATATGATATGGCCAGAATTCACACAGAAAACGAAATTTTTCATCCAGAGGTTTTTCTTACATATCATGAGAGTTTGTGATGATGAATACGAAAAGCTAATGCTGCATACTTTTGCATATTTGGCCATTTCTGCATATAATAGTGACTGTGCCGGTAGTTGACCATGCACCTATAGTTGACCAAATCGGCATATAATAAGGTAGTGTTTAGTTCTACTAAACCAAAGAGTATAGAATTATATGGTATTTGGAAGAGTATGGGTTGCCTCACCTGACACATGGTCAGAAATTGGTTATACTGAATAGGTCCCATCTCCTAGCTTTATTTTCTGGTTTGTCACATGGCTTGCTTCAGATGTTAATAAGGAAGGTGATGATTTGCGTCTTTTCCTATTATCCATATACAACCACCCTGATTAATGACTTTTTTTTCTTTTCTTATTTATATGATTGAAATGCACATTAATTAATGCTAGTGACCTGTTGCAAACAATTAGATTTAGGTTATGATGGCCAGTAGTTGACCAGCTCCTTACAATAAATATTTATGGTTTAGAATGTTTATACCACATTTGTACCATTCCATTGTTCTATTTTATACCTTTTATGAGCGAAGATGGACAGAGATAAGAAAAAGGCATCTACAGCTAAAAAGAAAAACTGTTCAAGTACAGTGAAAAGTATCTTAAGAATGCCCTGCAGAATGTTAGAGATAAAAAGGGAAGCATAAGTAAAATTGCAAGAATATATGGCGTACCACATTCAACATTACTAAATAAATTAAAGTGTACTGTCCCTTTAAAAAGAAAAATAGGACCGAGCACACATCTAACAGAAGTCGAGGAAAATTTGCTTGTGTCTTGGATATTTTCTTGTGCTTAAAAGGGTCTGCCAATAAAAAGACACACATTGTGTGAAACTGTAAAGATATCATAACAGAAGATTTAGAGATAAATGCAAACAGGAAAGTTCCTTTCAAAGACAACAAACCAGGAAGACGTTGGTTCGAATCATTCATGAAGCGACATCCAACAGTGTCAGAAAGATATGCAGAGGGTATTAATACAGCTCGAGCAGATGTAACAGAAGATAAAATTAGAAATTGGTTCAGTGAATTACATGTCTATTTGAAAGAAGAGAATGTACTGGGTATTATGGAAGATCCTTCAAGAATGTTCAATGTGGATGAATCAGGATTTGTAACTTGCTCCAAAACTGGTAAAGTATTGGGATCTATTTCATATAAGAACTTGTATGAAATAAAGTCTGGTAACGAAAAAGAGGATACAATAGTTCTGGCCATGCTGTTCAATAGCTCCCCCAATGGTTGTGTTCCCTCTCCAAAGAATTTCTAAGGATATAGCTTCAAACTTAAATGAAACTTGGAGAATTGGCAGATCAAGAAATGGTTGGATAACAGGTGCCATTTCTTATGAATATATTGCAAATGTGTTCATTCCATGGCTGAAAAGTCAGCGAATTAAGTTTCCCATTCTTCTGGTTGTGGATGGCCATAAGTCACATGTTACATACAATGTCTCTAAATTTTGTTCTGAAAATGGCATTCTACAGTTTGCTTTCTTACCAAATGCCACACATAAATAAATAAATTTAGCTTCCCTTATGAAAAGGCTTCCAGACCAGACAAAGCGTAGCTATTACATATAATTTGGAAACAAACCTAAAAGGTAAAATGATATACATTTGAAACGGTTAGGAAATCGAATATACAAAATGTCAGAAAAATTTACACTTAAGTAGCGTTTGTGCTCATTTATAGTTAAGAAAGGGGGAAAAAATATCATCAGATAGGTTAGAATGATTTGAATGCCATATACCGCGAGAAAAATAATAGTACGGATTTACTGGAATTGATATCTAAACTAATCAACAGCCATCAGTTAAGATAACTTGAAATTTCCAATATCACTCCCATACAAATGATTTCTCAATATCTGAACCGATCCTTTGAGGGCACTAAAGGCTATTTCTTTCACAATGCTGTGTGTTAGGCCCAGGTTTTTACATTTGTTGACAAAGACAGAGGGTATGGTACCTCGTGCTCCCACCATCAGACCTATTACATCAATGTGGGACAGGCTATATTTATCTTTATAGAACAGGATTGTTGGTTCATAGATCCGTTTCTTTTCACTGTCCACCTCATGTGGTTGATCTGCATGTGTCTCAAATCTGATGGTAGGATGGAGAATGTATGCCGAGTTGTTCTTAATGGCAATGATATCAATTCGCCGAACACTTCCTTGTGTGGCTAGTCCCTGCACCTCTTGATGGACTGTAAACCCTACCTCCTTCAATGCCTCGGCCAGCATAGAACGGACAGCATGGTGACGGATGTTGCGAAGGGCCTCACTATAGGGACAGAAGCCAAGGATATGGGAAGAGTTTCAATCTCGCTGAGAGAGCACCTACAGTGGGTACCATCCCGACTTCGACCTGGTACAGCTCGGACCGGAGCGACATAGCCTACCATTTTAAGGGCGTCTATCCATTCCGAGAGGGGTAGACCTTTGTGATTTCTTATCCAGCTGTTTGCTGGGGGGAACTCTTTGTTAAGAAGCACTCCTTTACTCTTTTGTTGCAATGTACGCCAATTTTCAAATTCTTTTTCTCTTAAAGCGTCTCTAACTTTTCGAGAGTCCACAAAATTTTCACGATTATTTAAAAAAGAATTAGCAGGAGTTAACTTAAGGCTCTTTAAACATGTTTTACTTTCCTCAATAAGGTCCCTAGTGGAAGTAATGTACGGATCATTAGTTTTGTGTAATACCCTTAAGCAGTTAATGTGTTGTAGCATGGATTCCCAGTGTACCCTAAAAAGACCAAGACCTTTATATTTACGATGTGTATATACCATAGAATTGGGTGTGTCAGCTGGTAGGTGCAAAATTCCTTTAAGAGTGCTTTTAATAATTTTATCAGCGTTATCTAAAAAGTATTGGGTATTGTTTTCAAGGGCATTGTCTGAAATGTGTAGCTTAATGATGGGCAAATTGAGGAATTTAGTATACAAAAGTTTTGATCAGGATGTAATAAAGGCGACGAAATTAGCAAATCTAATCCAGTTTTCAGGTCGTTTAAAACGGTTTGGGAATCGAATATACAAACGTCAGAAAAATTAACACCTAAATAGCGTACATGCTCATTTGCAGTTAAGCATGTAATAGTAGTGTCATCAGAAATGTTTAGTTGATTTGGATGCAATTTACCGCGAGAAATATTAATAGCCACGGATTTATTGACATTTATATCTAAACCAATAGCTTTGAAATGATCAATAGCCATCCTTGTGAGTTCCAAAGCAGAATTTTTGTTTTTAGCTATGATAACAGTATCATCTGCAAAACCAAGTACAGTAATAGGTTTTAAATCTGAAACAAGATTGAAACCATATTCGGCAGCGATCGAGTCTTCTGACAATTCATTAAGGATGTGATCAGTACATGGATTGTACAATGCAGGTGAAAGGGGCGATCCTTGCATAACTCCTTTTCGTAAATCTATGGGGTTAGTTTTTTTATGATTGATTTCTACTGTAGTGGAATTATTTAGTTGAAGATTCAAAATTAACGTTTTCAACAAGCTTGGAATAAGCAAGCTATCTAATGTGTTTGATAGGTGCAAGTGCCCGATATTATCGAATGCCTTACTAATGTCAAGGAAAACGAGAGTTGCATCATATTTTTTAGATTTTGCGGACAGTAAAATGGACCTGAGAAGGGATGTATTAATTATTGTTCCTGGAGAATGTGTAAATCCCCTCTGATGAGGATTGAATTTTATGTATTCTCGAAGGCGTTTTTCGAGGACGCGTTCAATTACCCTACGTAACACGGAACAAATAGTAATTGGTCTCCAGTTTTTAAAGTCATTTTCGTCACCATATTTGTAAATGAGAACACTTCTTGCGGTCTGGAAGGATGGAGGTACGTGACCAGTCTGGAGCATTCTTGTAGCTATGGAGGAGATGATTTCTGCAGCAGTATCATCCTTCAGAACTCTCATCAGGACGTGGTCTGGGCCAGGAGCGGTGTCCACCGCGATTCGAGATATTGAAAGCGCAACTTCTGACTTGGTGATAGATTTCTGGAATGTTTCATCTAATTCGAGTATTTCTGCTTCAGTGTAATGGGATGGATATTCTGATCGAATATTGTTATTTGGTTGAGAAAAATTTGAACTGTAAAGTTGTTGCACCTCGCTCACATCTAATTTGCACATTGGTTTATTTTGACTCAGTACTGTTCTTACTGCTTTCCGCCGTTGATTGAAGTAGTCAAATTGTGTTTTCTCATAGAGATATCTGTTTTTTTCTTTTCTTTCGGTCTCGTTTTGTGGCTCTTTCTGGGTTAGTGGATCTGCTGTAAGTCCTCTGGTTACTTAAATTTTTCTTTAGTTTTCTTGCTTCGTAATATTTCCTGGTTGGATGTTTCGGTCCGGGCAGATAATCAATTGCTTCGGATAAGAAAATCAGGAATTGCTGTGTCACATCATCAAACACATTGTCGGATAACTCTGCGCTAAATTTATCCTTCCAAGTAGAAAGATTATGTTTGTAGAAGGATAAAGGACTTGAGTAGCAGTAGAGTGGTTTTCAGAATTATTAGTTAAATTCAGTGGCGTGCGGTGATATTTCTCGATGGGGAACAGGTTAGAAACAACAACAATAATAATAATAATAATAATAATAATAATAATAATCCGTTAATGCATATAGAGTGTTAGTTGGGAGGGAAAAAGGCCTTTGGGGAGGCCGAGACGTATAGGAAGGATAATATTAAAATGGATTTGAGGGAGGTGGGATATGATGATAGAGACTGGATTAATCTTGCACAGGATAGGGACCGATGGCGGGCTTATGTGAGGGCAGCAATGAACCTGCGGGTTCCTTAAAAGCCATTTGTAAGTATAATAATAATAATAATAATGATTTAGCAACATTACCAATTCTTTTTTTTTACTTCATATACAACTTAATCAAAAAAAGAATATGTTAATGTGAAACAAATTATTATTATTATTATTATTATTATTATTATTATTAGGCCTAAATATATAATACAGTTAACTAAAAAGAAATAAACCTCAATTAAACCTGCAATTACCACTTGACGAGCACCCAGTTAACCATTTCACAGAATTATAGTAACTACTTTGAAAATGTCTTGTATAAGATCTTGTTTTAGTTTTAAGTTATGTAAGGAGAGGAGTAGGTTTGCCATTCAAAATAACCGCGCTTTTCTCAGCAACATTGATCGAACTAAACGCTCTCGACTTCAGCTGATCGATAATACAACACTCGCTGTCTTGGTTCGCATCAGGGCGCTCGCGCTCGGTCTTGTTGAAGTTGGAACAGGCAGGAGTCACCTGTTCCATTGTCATTATTTCGTCAGATTTAACTCAGGCCGTGAATACGTAAATCGTACGGATTTTTTAAGAACTTTTGTATAATTTCACACACAATATTATGTTACACGAAAAACTCTTCGAACTTAATTGTTTTCCGAATTATCACTATATCAATAAACTAGCTTGATGAAACAGTACATTCCACACTTCTCAATACTCCGCGAGGGAAGATGTAACTCTACAGCTTCCAGCGATACTTGGGTAAGTTCGTGTCCGCTCGAGCCTGCTTCGGAGGAAATATTGCTTGAGACTCCCACTGACATCATCACGCACAGCAGACGAGAAGGGCTCGAGTCGTTTTCACTTCACTGCAATAAACCTGCTAACGATAGCTGTTTTCGCTTTTCGAAAACTGCAAGTAGCCTATCCCTTAGAATGAAGTATATCTCACAATCTCAGTTAAGGGGGCAGGGAGGAAGGGAACGTCTATTCCCTCTGTTCCATGGAGGAACCGCCACTGGTTAAATTATTGGAAGTGTTCTTCCACACGATGGTTGAACATTGGGGTTGTTTACGAATGAGATGTTCTCGATGAATATCTGGGTGAGATTTACTAATATGTATGGCTATTCCTCTTGAATTTAAGAACATTTTTCACAATAATCACACTGAATTTGATTAGGACCCTGCGTTGAGTTACAAGTATCTAAAGAAATATTATTTATGTCGGTTGACTCTTCTCCTGTTGCAGGCTCCATGTAGTAGGAAATATCAAAGATTTGCTTATACTTGACCAGGTAAGGATCTATAAATTAATAATATATAATATTTGTAAAGTTTCATATATCGCAAGTCTTACCTACAGTATATTCCAAAACTTATATCAGACACAGCACAGAACTATAAAACTTTCATATCACGATATGCAAAACCAATAAAAACTGGACGTTGTTGATAAAATGTCTATAGCAACACATAACAGTTCAGGAAACAAGGCGAAAAAGTCACTATTTTCCAAAAGTCATTCAATAAATCATTATGCGAATATCACTTTGTTTGAAAAAGAATAATTACTATGTATAATTATCTTGCATAAAATAAGTCGAAACACCTTAAATGACACCAATAAGTTCACATAAATAACGTCAAACCGTTCTGTTTCTCCGATCTCATTCCATGGCCATCTATTACAACCTGCAGACATATCAGTTTTCAGGCCACTTAAAGCCGGTTGGGCAAAAACAGTTTATGATTGGAAACAAAAAAGTGGCAATAAAGTTGTATCTAAAGCAACTTTCGGGGTTTTGCTTGAAAATGTTTTTACTGAAAAAGCAATCCCTACAGTTATTCAAAATGGGTTTAGAAAATGTGGATTGTGCCCATTTGACCCAGATGCAGTTGACTATACCAGGTGCATGTCAAGCAGATCAAGACAGTGTCTTCCAGAAGAAATCACTGGTACAGAAGCCAGTGTGAAACCTGTAAGTTTTGGGATTGAACATTTGTTGTATATTATGAAAAGAGGTCGAGCAGAGGAGTTCCGCAAATGTGAAACTTCAGGTTGGCATGGAGATCCTGAAGCTATAGAGCTCTTTGAAGTTTGGAAAGTTATTCGTTCAAGATATGCACTGTCTGGAGAAAGATGCCAACCACTGGAGCCACTTCACACTACCACTGGCCATAAGTCAACGGAAGAGTCTGTGGATGGTCTGTCAGCCATAGTCCTGCATGGTGATGCAAATATATCTAAATCAACACTTTCTCTCCAACATCAAAATCTTTCCACCTTAACTCCAGAACATGATACAGATCAAAACAAGACAATAGCTCAAGTTTACACACCACGTTCGTCCAGAGTCTTCTCTACCTTAACTCCAGAACACGATGAAGACCAAAACAAGACACTAGCTGAGGTTGACACACCATGTTCTTCTGGAGTCTCTAATAAAAGAAATATCAGTCCTGCTTTTGGAAATCACTTATTGTGACCAACTGAATCACCTCTAAAGAAGATACGAAAGAGAGAGAAACTGCCACATGCCACAACATCGAAAAAGTGGTTAGAATTCAGTGAGAAGAAAGAAAAAGAAGACAAAGAGAAGGAGAAATTGGAGAGGAAAGAAAAAAGGGAATTAGAGAAATTAAAAAAATTGGAACTGAAAGAGAATAAAGTGAAATCAGCTAAAAGAAATTAATGTAAACCACTGCCATCACTGAAGAAAACCTCACAGAAAAAACAGACGACTTCATCATCAGAATCTGACAATCGTGGGAAGAAAGTGGTGACAGTCTTGATGACTTAACAACTGAACACTCTTCGACTGTGAGTGAAAATGAAGAATAAATTAATTCTCGAAACAAAATAGGTGAACATTTAAAAAGGGAGACTTTGTACTTGTAAAATTCTTGAGTGAGAAGAAGTGTGAATATTCCTTTGTCTGTATTATTCAGGATGTAGATGATATTGAAGTAATGGGGTTGGATGTATGTGACAACAGGTGAACTATATTTAAAACAAATGAAAGTGATGTTAGTACAGTTCAGGTAAATGATACATTATAGAAGTTACCGACACCTATTACAAATATTTCAGGAGAAAGAGTCAGGTATGAGTTTAAGGAGGCAGTTAAAGTTGGAAAAATTGATTGAAGTAGTTCATAAAGTCAAGGTACTGAATAATTTTGTTGTGTAATGTTTAAATAATTCAGTGTGTATGAACAGACATATTTTTAATGGTAATCTTTGAAAATAAGATCTTTGTACCGTTCTATTCAAGTTCATGTAATTGTCAAGGATGAATAATTATTATTTCTTAATAAAATGTATTAGCGTAGATAGTGGTCAAGAACAGGTGCTAGCACTGGTCAAGACCTGGATGGCATGGTCAACTACAGGTACATTACGACAGATTAATTTTCAATTTTGATATGTTGTATACCAATTATTTAATACTAAAACTTCTATATGCATTTTGTAAAGCATATTTCAAACTTTATTCTTCATAAATTACTTTTCAAAATTCTTGTAGTACTGTTTTATTATTATTTATTAAAGAAACAAAATGCCATAATGGTCAAATACCAGCACAGTCACCCTAGTATTGTACATATAATGTACAATATTTTCGAAACTGTGTTGCATTAACCCCAAAATCTGTATAGTTTTGTAAAAAAAAATAATAAGATTCTGACTGATCTGTTGTCAGCACGTATTTTTGTTGACTATACTGGATGGATGGAAATTCCTTGTGTATGAAATGAAGCTGTGGAAGAACCAAAATCACCACTTCCTGGTTTAGTTTCGTTGAGCTACTGGACAAAAAGAAACATTCCGAAACATCCCGACACACCTCTAACACCCCTACTCTCCATTTCTAAGTTTCACTTATTCTGAGTTAGTGCATTAGCAGCAACATTTTGTTTCTTACCTGCAAGTACCGAAACATTATACCATTGATCCATCACACACTTCGACAACAAGCCTTTGGCAATGTTCTTTCGAAAGAGAATAACTCTCCTCGGGTTCTCAGCCAGGCGAGTTGGAGATTAGCTTCCAAGCTTTCGACGGCTAGGTCTGCCATCTTCTTCAGGGATGAAGTGATGTGGGACCATGTCTAGCCGGTATACAGGGTGTTTAAATAATACGGGGCATAATTTCAGTTATGTATTTCCCACATGTAGACAATCAAAATAGTTCATTACAACATGTGTCCGGAAATGCTTCATTTCAGAGTTATGGCCTTCACAACATTGAAATTCACCGGAACGGTTTTCTTTCCGCAGGTCGTCATTACAGAAGATGTTCAAAATGTCCACCTCCTGCTTGAATACAGACCTCACATCGATGTCTCATTGACCTGTGAACACGATCCCAAACTCCAGGAGTATTGCGTATGTCCTCAGAACATGCCACAATTCGATTCCGAAGGGATTCCAAATGAGGCACCGGAGACGAATAAACCAATGATTTTAAATGGCCCCACAAGTAGAAATCGAGAGGGTTCAGATCAGGTGAGCGTGGAGGCCAAGCAATTGGGCCACCTCTACCTATCCATCCATCAGTAAACCTTCGATCCAAGTACCGGCGAGCCGTACGACTGAAGTGTGCAGGAGCGCCATCATGCAAGAAGTGAATAACCTTCGATCCAAGTACCGGCGAGCCGTACGACTGAAGTGTGCAGAAGTGCCATCATGCAAGAAGTGAATGTGTTGATGATTGATCAGTGGAGTGTCTTCTAAAACATGAGGTATGGTGTTTTCCAGGAAGTTTGTGTACGCCTGCCCCGTAAGTCTGTTTACAAGTACATGGGGTCCAACTAATCGATCACCAATGATACCGGCCCACATGTTGAGGGAGAACCGCACCTGGTGATGAGATGTTACAGCTGCACGTGGGTTTTCATACGCCCATACATGCTGATTGTGGAAATTTGTTATGCCATCTCATGTGAACTGTGCTTCATCTGTAAATAATACTAAGGCAGGAAAGTTCGGATTTACACCACACTGCTGCAAGAACCACTGACAGAACCTAACTCGTGCAGGGTAATCCGCTGGTGACAGGGCCTGTACACGTTGCAAATGATAGGGATAGAATTGATACTCTTTCAACAGTCTCCAGACAGTCGTATGAGGAACATTGACTTGCAACGCTACCCTTCGTGTGCTGATAGAAGGAGTCATGTTCACAGCCTCCAGAATCTCCTCCTGTACTTCTGAAGTTGTAGATCTTGGTCGTCCCCTTCCCAAACCAGGAGAGTTAAATTTTCCATACTCGCACAGACGGTAATGGAGACGTACAAATGTCTTCCGATCTGGACATTATCGCTGTGGGTACCTCTCCTGGTACAAACGACGAGCCAGCGCAGCATTGCCGTCCGCCTTACCGTACATGAAGTGTATCTCTGCCAGCTCTTGATTTGAATACATGTCGCACAGTCTAACGCCTACACAACACTGAATGTAACCTTCGCCTCGGAATGAACTGTCAGATTGCCCTCTTAATGTCTCCTTTGACGGCAACGACCTGCGGAAAGAAAAACGTTCCGGTAAATTTCAATGTTGTGAAGGCCATAACTCGGAAATAAAGCGTTTCCGGACACATGTTGTAATGAACTATTTTGATTGTCTACAGGTGGGAAATACATACCTGAAATTATGCCCCGCATTTTTTAAACACCCTGTATATGCAAAAGTAGGGCTTCCCGCTGCGGGCCAATCAGGAGCTACTTGCTGGTCCCGACTGTCTGCCGTGTGCTGGTCGGGACCAGCAAGTAGCTCCTGATTGGCTGCCGCATCCACCAACCAGAATGCGCCTGGCGGTCGGGACTAGGAACTAGCTCCTGATTGGCCCGCAGTGGGAAGCCCTACTTTTGCATATATACAGACTAGACATCACTTCATCCCTAAAGAAGATGGCAGAGCTAGCCGTCGGAAGCTTGGAAGCTAATCTCCAACTCACCAGGCTGAGAACCCGAGAAGAGTTATTCTATATCAAACGCCGGGAAAGCCTCAAGTCATACATTTCTTTCGACATGTATGAGTGGGGAACATTGTGGGAGCTGGAAATTATTCATTGTCAAATTCGTGTATTTGGACGCCTCGTGAATTATAACACTATCTAAATTAGAAACAGATTATAGCACAAAGTGTTATGTTCGTTTTAAAGGCACAGGAGGGCAATCAGGAAGTGGAATCATAAAGATAGTGGTATAATGCAAAATTTCGGTACACAGTACTGTGTGACAGTCATGAACATTTATCTAACCCAGTCATATTGTCTTTTCATGAGTGTATATTAACAGTATGTGCAGTGATCTTATCATTGTTAAAATACGTCAGGAAACGTTAGTTGTGAGGAAATAAACCCAGATCGATTTTCTCTTCCAATGGAACTTTGATTGTATCATACAACACCTACTGCTGTCAGCAGACAAGAGAAGAACCCTCACTGAAGTAACAAATAAAGAAAGATCAAAGTTTTCACACAAAAAACAAAGACTTATTTTTTTAGACGAAAATCAAAGAGATCCTTGCAGTTTTAGAAAAGGAAAATGCTGTCCATCTTTACTTCCCTCAAGTGCACACAATAAAATGAGTAATTATATGTATTTACAGTTTTGAACATGATTTCAAGTTTCACTGTTTGCACTCTGCTTGCTTCCATATATCGAGTACCTCATTACTACTTGTAACATTTATATTATGTGTGAAAAAGATTTAATGTTTAATTAATGGAAAGCAGACATTAACAACTGCAGGACGGCTGAACATCGCTAGCATGCATACACACACACTCACACGCATGCACACACAAACATACAAAACACACAAGATAAAAACAACACACTCACTCAAACACCCAAGACACACAAGACACAAACAACGAACTCACTCAAACACACAACACACACAAGACACAAAACAACGAACTCACTCAAACACACAACACACAAAACAACGAACTCTCTCAAACACACAACACACACAAGACACAAAACAACGAACTCACTCAAAAACACAACACACACAAGACACAAAACAACGAACTCACTCAAACACACAACACACACAAGACACAAAACAACGAACTCACACAACACACATAAGACACAAAACAACGAACTCACTCAAACACACAACACACACAAGACACAAAAAACGCACTCATTCAAACACACAACACACAAACAACGCACTCACTCAAACAACACACACAAGACAAACAACGCACTCACTCAAACACACAAGACACAAACAACGCACTCATTCAAACACGCAACACACAAACAACGAACTCGCTCAAACACACAACACACATAAGACACAAATAACGCACTCACTCAAACACAAAACACACACAAGACACAAAACAACGAACTCACTCAAACACACAAGACACAAAAAACGAACTCACTCAAACACACAACGCACACAAGACACAAAAAACGCACTCACTCAAACACACAAACAACGCACTCACTCAAACACAACACACACAAGACAAACAACGCACTCACTCAAACACACAAGATAAGCAACGCACTCACTCAAACACGCAACACACACGACACAAACAACGAACTCGCTCAAACACACAACATACACAAGACACAAATAACGCACTCACTCAAACACACAACACACAAAGCACTCACTCAAACACAACACACACAAGACACAAACAACATACTCACTCAAACACAACACACAAACAACGCACTCACTCAAACAACACACACAAGACAAACAACGCACTCACTCAAACACACAAGACACAAACAACGCACTCATTCAAACACGCAACACACAAACAACGAACTCGCTCAAACACACAACACACATAAGACACAAATAACGCACTCACTCAAACACAAAACACACACAAGACACAAAACAACGAACTCACTCAAACACACAAGACACAAAAAACGAACTCACTCAAACACACAACGCACACAAGACACAAAAAACGCACTCACTCAAACACACAAACAACGCACTCACTCAAACACAACACACACAAGACAAACAACGCACTCACTCAAACACACAAGACAAGCAACGCACTCACTCAAACACGCAACACACACGACACAAACAACGAACTCGCTCAAACACACAACATACATAAGACACAAATAACGCACTCACTCAAACACACAACACACAAAGCACTCACTCAAACACAACACACACAAGACACAAACAACATACTCACTCAAACACAACACACAAACAACGAACTCACTCAAACATACAACACACACAAGACACAAACAACCCGCTCACTCAAACACGCAACACACAAACAACGCACTCACTCACACAACACACACAAGACACAAACAACGCACTCACTCAAACACACAACACACACAAGACACAAACAATGCACTCACTCAAACACACAACACACACAAGACACAAACAACGCACTCACCCAAACATACAACACACACAAGACACAAACAACGAACTCACTCAAACACACAACACACACAAGACACAAATAACCCACTCACTCAAACACGCAACACACAAACAACGCAGTCACTCACACAACACACACAAGACACAAACAACGCACTCACTCAAACACACAACACTCACAAGACACAGACAACGCACTCACCCAAACATACAACACACACAAGACACAAACAACGCACTCACTCAAACACACAAACAACGAGCTCACTCAAACACACAACACACACAAGACACAAATAACGCACTCACTCAAACACACAACACACGCAAGACACAAACAACGCAAACACGCAACACACACAAGACACAAACAACGCACTCACTCAAACACACAACATCACGCCCAGCTTATAGATATAACATTACGACATTTACAGCTTTCGTTTGAGATTCTAATTGATAATTCTGGTAAATACAGAGTGGAAGGCAACCTATTACATTAATTCACAGAGGTGATAGATGAAGTCAAAGTGAACAAGTTTCGTCAAATAAATTTTTGATATGAACAATAGATTTGAAAGTACAAAATGTAATGCGTTGCAACCCTGTAGTGCTTCTTGAGGTCATTGCTCTGCAGTGGAGTGAGTAATCACCCAATCCGCAAGACTTGGGGGAGGAGAATATAAGTAAAAACGTCTCAAGGAGTGTTACAGCTTTGCAATCTCGTTGCATTTCGTACTTTCGAACTACTGAACGTAGATATCAAAAAACATATTTCACGAAACTTGTTCGTATTGACTTCATCTATTACCTCTGTGAATTAATATAATAGGTTGCCTTCACCTTCTATGATGATGATACCTCTGACAGTTCATGAAAATATCACCAGTGGCCTCCCATATTAATGGCAACATTGACCAAAGTCATGATACGGTTCATTTGCTCCTAGACATGATGTTACTGGATACTGGTAGAAGGTTGATTACAGGTTGGAGATCTGCTGTAGCACTGGGGATTATACATATCAAAATTCTTTGAACAGAACATAAAATGCAAGTTTCCGTATTGGACATCAGTTTTACCATTAAATTACGGTTCCTTTGAAATTTGTCTTCTCTTATTATGATATAGAGTATAGGAGAATGTGGACATACTTACTTACTGGCTTTTAGGGAACCCGGAGGTTTATTGCCGCCCTCACATAAGCCCACCATTGGTCCCTATCCTGAGCAAGATTAATCCAGTCTCTATCATCATATCCCACCTCCCCCAAATCCATTTTAGTATTATCTTCCCATCTACGTCTCGGCTTCCCCAAAGGTCTTTTTCCCTCCGGCCTCCCAACCAACATTCTATATGCATTTCTGGATTCGCCCATACGTGCTACATGCCCTGCCCATCTCAAACGTCTGGATTTAATGTTCCTAATTATGTCAGGTGAAGAATACAATGCGTGCAGTTCAGTGTTGTGTAACTTTCTCCATTCTCCTGTAACTTCATCCCTCTTAGCCCCAAATATTTTCCTAAGCACCTTATTCTCAAACACACTTAACCTATGTTCCTCTCTAAAAAGTGAGAGTCCAAGTTTCACAACCATATACAACAACTGGTAATATAACTGTTTTATAAATTCTAACTTTCAGATTTTTTGACAGAAGACTGGATGATAAAAGCTTGGACATTTGGACATACAAATGAAAAATTAGGATTTTTATTTTTGTTATAAATATTGGTGCAGGCTATTCATAAACATATGCAGTTTTATATAAAAGGTTAGATTTTTCTATTTTTTTAATTGAGCTAACTATGCAAGCAAAAATTACACTGTATCACAAAGTCATTGTTCTTGCTAAGAAACATAGTGTAAGCAATTAATGTAGTACCGGTACCTATAACCCCTGGTAAAGGGGCAGAGAAGCCCTGACGGCATTATCTCTACCAGGTTAAATAAATAAATACTAAATAAATATAACACCACCAAAAGGAAACCATTCTGCTTGCTTATAATGTATTCACTATACCTTAAGGTAAGACCATTATTTTCTATGTATATATCTTTCCATCTTTATCACATTATAGCTTTATGAAATGGAAACGATATGTCTTTCACCTAAAATATATTTCGTTCCAAATTTAGGATCAATTAGTGATGTTGAGTAAGCAAAAGAAATTTCATATTTTGAATTTTTACTTTGACGGTGTTCTTATTGTTTAAAAAATTTTTAAGAACATTTCTTAGTTATCTAACACATTTACATTGTATGGTAACAGGATTAGAATTTACAGTAATGGAATTTCATTGAAGTTCTTCTTTTTAACTTATCATATACCGTAACCCCCCTTGCCTGAGGAATCTGTATCCAGAGTTTGAGTTATCTGCAGTCAACTTCTGCGATCATTTTCTTATGAACTCCAGTACCTAGAATCTTAATGAAGAGTTTTATGGAAAATATACGTATCATGAAACAATCTGAACATTCTACTATGGTCGCAGTATTAGGTAGTGTAATTTATGAAAATTTTAAAAGATAGTCTATTCTTTATAAAGTATGGGTGATAATTTATGTACGTAGATCTACAAATAAAACAAAATCACTTATTTGAAACAGTAAAAGTATTGACAATTTTAGACAATGGTACAGAGGCAACAAAAAGAAGTCGTGCACTTAGCACTACCAAACAAACTGTGTGTAGCTTCACAGTCATTAAGAGCAAGTGCAACAAGCAATTTCGTTTCCAAATTTAAAACATAATGGGAGATAACAGTTCAACATAAGACTTCTCTGTAACAAGACATAACCTGTAATTGTAAATAGTGATGAGATCTTTTCTGTCTCTATCATAGACCAGAGGCAGTGTATAAACCAATCAAAATACAAGATAAACACTGGAAGAAGAAAACACTGTGCATTGCTTATGCTTCACTCACCTCAGATTCACATTTCATTACAGGAAACGAAATTGACTTCAGATCTTCCTCAAATTTCACTTCAGATGTGAGATCATGACTCTGGTCAACATATTCCTCCTTTACACCAGTTATATGCTGATCCAAAAGATTCTGTTCCTGCAGTAAAACGAGACATCTTAATTGGACAGTTAGGGATTATTTTACATTAGGATATCTCTTTATTCTCGTAAAGTTTAACAAATGATGACGCCGCATCGTCGCAATAATTTTACAACATGGCTGAAGTAAAGACGACATAACAATCACATAAACAAAATTATCATGGAAACAATAATTACGCATAATTTCACGATATACTGTACCATTAAAAAAACACATCCGCAGTTATTTACAATATACCATCAGCACTGAAATTACGACTGAAGAAAAGAATTTATATGATTTACCTGTGGACGTTTTCTTCAGTTTAAGCACGGAATTTTATTACAGTACTCAGAATTCACTCCATGCACACTAGTGAATTACATTCGAAGGTTATCACTTCATAAGAGCAACTATAAAATGCGATAGACTTTTTAAAAAATATCGTAATGTGAATATTATTAATTATTCGTATGACATCTTGGCTACATGAAGTTCCTCATTGCACACTGCAGATCATTCCATCATCGAATAAATATACAAGTAAGTATATAAATATATTTTTATTTATTGATTATAAATAGTTTTGCAAATTTTCTGCTGTCGAGGATGGTCGACAAGTCTATATTCTTCTTTCCTCAGCATGGTATGCGAACAACTTCAGAAAAAAAATCATAGAAAAACTAGCGCACAGGTGCTCTTGGTGATTTTGGTAGTGAATATCGTTGAATTTGTCACGAACATTTGTGGAACTGGAGTTGAAAATAAAGGGGTTGAGCGATAGATTTTGGAGGAAAAAAAATAGTAAATTGTGCAAGCTTGTAAAATAAATGAAGAGACTGGTTTTGTGACAGACAAAGAAGGTTATGGAGATTGAAGTCCGTAGAAATATGTGTAAATGCCGATTTTATAACTGTAAGTCCAGAACATTATCAAAAATCTGAATATGGAACATGCACTGTGAAACAAGTTGCAACATTATTATTATTGTTGTTATTATTATTATTATTATTATTATTATTATTATTATTATTATTATTATTATTATCATCATCATCATCATCATCATCATTATTATCATCATTATATTTTATCATTCTATAAACTTACTTCTTAACAAAGTTAGAGGACTTCCAAATGTTTTGTGAGTTTTGTATAAGCCTTTACATCTGTTTGAACTCACAGTTCAATGACTAGCATAGTAATTGCTAGATCAGTAACAACAAAATAACAAATTTCGTAAACTTAAAATGAAATCTGTCCCTAGGCACAATTTTCTCCGTGTATTCGAGATAATTCACTGATCCCTGTCAGAAATATAATTCAGAATTACTTCCAATTTGTGAACGTAATGGAAAAAGTGAAAAACAGTTAATACAATTCGAGACTGTTAATAGGCCTGACATACTTACAAATGCTGTACCTGTCAGTGAACCACTTACATCAACTTCAGTTTTCAGCACAGGAAAACTACCAGGCACTGGAGTGTCTTCAACCTTTATCTCTGATTTGATATTGTAACTCTGGTCCACGCGTTCTGTCTTCATGCTGGACATTTTCAGATGGGATAAATTCCGTTCCTAGATAACAAAGAAACATCGTGAATAATTTTATTAGATATTTTAAAGATGACTTGATAACAACCGCCAATCTGGTTCTGCATGGCAATCATTGGCTAATGTGTATCAAAGTAACAGAACCAGATCTCAAATCAATGTACTCTTAACTCACGATTACTCGCACTTTGTTGTGTAACACGATCACTAGCGTTTTTAGGTGGTATGTAACATAAGATAATGTTTTACAAATCATAAAATTCATAATGTATAATTTTTTATTGTTTTAATTGTGTGATATTACTAATATTCTTTATTTTATTGAATATACTAGTATCATAACTCTGCACTCAAAATTGTTATTTATAAAACATCATTATCATCTCATAAACAAAACATAAGCTTAATATAATTACTGCCACTATAAATGGCATTTACTGTTCTTGGCCTTCCAGCTCCAACATTCTCATTAGACATTTTAGTATCACTTTCATCTGAATGTTCTGAAGCCGTATCGTGTCCGCTGTATTCAGTATCTCCATCTGAGTCAGAAATTGGAACTGGTATAGAGTGCTGATCTTCGTCTGATTCCTCTTCTAACCAACTAATGATCTTTGCTTGACTCATGATGTCCAGGATAACAATAAGACTCAATTAAATTAAACCATAACGTTAAATTCACGCACGTGATCACTCTCCCGGTTAAATTTCTCGTCACAGTCGACACACCTGACCGCTCGAGCTGTGAGACAGGAATTAACATGCTGCGTCACCCGTTGCTTTCACCACTCCTTTCCCACTAACAAACATCGCATCTACTCGACAAACATACCACACCAAACCCACATAATCTAACTGGGCATTTTTAAAAGGACAACAATTCAAAATTAAAAACAAAGAAATTATAGAAAAAAAGTATAAAATTGTTAGATTCAATCCTAGAGCGCGAGTGACCATGGATTAATTTTTTCCACATAATTCCGTGACATCTGACATACTGCAGTTCACATACTGATGTTTGGCATTCTATAGATTTCACATACCTTTTGTTGCTATACTGACATTAGACATACTGCCATTTTACACACTACACAATCTGTGTACTGCTATTCAGTATGCTTCATATTTCACACATAGAGTTGTTTTGGAAACATTTATTATTTGTTATGTACTTTTTATTAATTGTAATTGGTACCCATAGTGTTTAGGGTATATAAAATTTTGTAGTGACCAAATTACTATGGCAGCAGAATACTGTATGTGCGCACTTCGAAGGATAGTTGACTGAAGGACGCGATGTATGTATAGTTGTGAAACAAGGTGCTGCCATGTTTCCAATCAGGAACTTGTTTCAGCAAAAAACAATAGTCACGCAGTTACCACCAGTTAGAATTCTGAGGGAGAAAATGGCAGAAGGAGAACAAGGACATCAGCTCCCAGAAAGGAGTGCACTTAGAAGAGATGAACAGAAGCTGCCATGCGAACTTGACAAACAATCTGAAGACTTTGAGATACAGTAAAATCACTAGTAACCGGCATCCATATAACCAGCAATACCAAAATAACGGCACTTTTGGCTAGGCCAAAAAAAAAAAATGTTTAAATCTGCCACACTGCCATAGTCTGGGCCATCAGTTTTGCCACATTAGGAAATTCACACTAACTTTCGTTTTCAGTGAATTTTCTAACCTAAAATTAGTGTATTATTTGTGTTGTGTGATGTGTTTTAATAAGGAAAATACACACAGTCAGTATGTTTATTCAGTTATGAGTAAGTGATAGAGAAATGAAATTCACATGGCTGCAGTTTCAACATTTGGCACCATGAAAATCTCGTATCTGGAACTAACCTGGTCTCTTTGGTGCCGGTTAAGAGGGATTCTACTGTATTAATTAAATTCATGAAGATTATAGAAATAGTTTAAGAGGCGACAAGTTCCTACTCCTTGACAACTTAACTGAACCAGGTGACAGAAAATGTGTAATTTTTTCGACCAATAATGATCTTCTTCACTTAGGCCAGTAGGAAATGTGGCTGACGGATGGCACATTCTGGTTTTCCCCTCCTATAATAACACAGATATTCACAATACACAGTATTTAGATGGGACATGCATTTCCTTTTGTCATCTAAGGAAGAGGTTCTGTACACACAAGTCCTTCAAGAAATATACTATTTCTGTGCGCAAAGAGATGTCATAACCCAAGAATAACTGTAAGCGACTTTGAATTAGAAATTATCAATGTCCATCGAGTTATTTTTCCTGAAGCCGTAATGCAGTTAAGCTTCTTCCATGTTGGAGAATCTGTTTATAGGTCTGTGCAGGAGAAAGGTTCAACAAGATTGTATGAAGACGCTGAAGACAGAACCTTCCGTAATGCAATTCATCAACTACTGAGTGTAGCCTTTGTTTCGACAGATGTACATCAAGCTTATCACGAACTGTATGATGGTATTCCTGAGACTGCAGATTACTTCAATGCTACTTATAACAGTGGACGAGAACGAAGGGATCATAGGCATGCTGTTCCATCTCGATATCAACCAGAACTGTGGAATCAATATACAGCAGCATTAGAAAATCAACCTAGAGCTATTAATAATGTAGAAGGATGGCACAACTGTTTCCAGCTAAAGAATGGTAAACATTATTAGTTAGTTTCACTTTGTAATAGCCAAACTGAAATATAATTCCATTATGTTACAATACAGTATGTCAAATGATTTGTATGTAGAAGTGCAGTATTTCAAATATCTGTATCTGAAGTCCAGTATGTCCAATGTCTCGTATTCCAACTTCAGTATGTTAAGCATTCTGGTACCTTTCCACATATTATTTAATTGAAGTCACAGTGTTACTTTTCAATATTGGTAGCATGTACTTCATCAATTCTGATCAAGTGACTGAAAAAAGGTTACTGTTGTAGGACATCAGAAAGCACCTGGCCTCAATACAAATAGGTCTTAGAAATTATAATTCAAAACAAAATGTTATGGAGTACAGAGCAAAATCTCCCTCACATATATCCAAGGTTCATCTAAGTTTCATACGGAGGGACCAAACAGAACAGCACTTGAGCTGTTCAACACGGTTTTGGGACTAGATTGAATTAATAACTATGGCTTTGCACTATTTGATCACAATGCAGGGCGAACAGCGGTCACACAGAATATTATCTGTGCATTTCGAACCGGCGGCTCAAGGTCAAATAACAGACTGCATTTGCCACGTGTGCTTACGCCAATCCTGGATCATTCTCCTCAATTAAAGTCAGCTGGAATTACCACTGCTTCAGTTCACAGTTTTCAGTTCAGTGACTCGTGCGTGGTTTGTACTTTTCTACGTTTGTACGCGACCTTGAGCCGCCAGTTCGAAATCCACAGATAATAGCTGAACTTCGTGTGAAAATCTCTTCCCATGGGCAGGGCCGGATTTAAGTATAGTGCCGCTCCTAGGCAGTACTAAAATTTGCCTCTCCTCAACTCTCACGAACAGTTTATGAGCAGGCATTATTACAGGTCATATTTACTTTAAATTAGTTTTAAATGAAATATTACAATCAGAAAAAAATAAATTATTGGAATCAAAATACATGCATGTTATATGTGAATTATAAAGATTTCCATCGCACTTTCTTCACAGAGGAAGCATTGATGATGTCATCAAAGTCGATCTGACGAAGCACATCAGACTCGACGGAAATAAATAGGCCTATATTACAACTTATTCATTGTTGAAACAAAATTGATTTTTGAACGCCAGGTTGTGGTTTATTTTTAAGCATTGGTTTTGTTGGTGGTATAATAATTGTTACGAGTATTTCTTATTTCAATAGGAAGTATAAAGTAAATTGAAAAATGAACTTCACATCTTTGCGGAATAACGCTCTCATATAGAATTATATAGTGCACACGCTGGAAAGTGATTAAATAGTATTGTTGAGGATACAGATTGCAAATGTAACTGAGGGTTGTGATGGGCAGGGCAGGATTTAGGTATAGCGATTAACAATAAACACACATCCAATTTGATTTTCAACAATGTATTCTTGTTTAAACAAGCAGTTAAATTTAAGCAGTTTCATAGAATGGGGCTATTCATAAGTCCGTGAAACATTTTAAAGTTTAATAACAAATAAAGTCCACAACATATCACGGTAATTTACATGCCAATAGAGAGAGAAACTCTGCAAGTCTTTTAATAAGAAAAGCTCGCTCTTAGTTGCCATGATTTATAGCTAGGTGGCAGTAGTTATCAATAATGACAAAATGACGTTTACTAAATGTGAGCAATCGTTTTGTATGTTGCAATATACAAGGACCTCGTCAAAGATTTGAAGTACACAGTTTTGCTGATTTACTCATCGTGACGAAGCAACTTTTCACCTCTCTGGAAAAGTGAATCGGCACAATGCGCGCATATGGGGAACTGAAATTTCGCGCGCAGTCACTGAGCATGTGCGAGACTCACCTAAGGTATGATTTCGAAAGAAAAGGTGTATGGACCACTTTTTTTGTAGAGCCCATCGTCACTGGGATGATTTACTTGGACATTTTATAAAACTGGCTGATGCCTCAGCTAAATGAAGACAGCAATGATTACATCTCTCAGGAAGCTGGATGTCCCTGTCACTATCACAACAACGCACAGGAGGATCTTAATCAAAATTTGCCACAGAGATGGATCGGACACACAGGACGAGAAGATGACGTTAATGAAGTGGCCACCAAGATCACCGGATTTAACTCTGTGTGACTTATTGTGGGGATTTATGAAGGATACTGTCTATATGCCTCCACTCACTGCTGATCTGCAGGAAGTTCGCCACCGGATTACAGTTGTTGTGGCTCCGGTAAACCATGATATGCTGGAGTGTGTATGAGGCGAGATGGATTACCACATGGATTTATGCCGTATTAGCAAAGATGGACACATTGAGCATCTGTGAGGTATGTAAAAAACTTGGAGAGTTTCTCTTTATTTTAGTGTAAAATAATGTATTATCCGTTATGTAGTTCAGTAGTAGAGAGAAAGATAGTGGGGTTTCAAAAAAGGGTGCGTCAGCTACTCTGGCTATTTGCCTCCTTATCTAAAATTCTTCAAAAAAACAAAAACCAGCAATACAATAAACTGAAAACTAACACGAAACTAAAACACGCTGTCACAGTAAAAACAAGGTACCACAAATGTAGTATCCACAAGGTGGTTCTTAAGAAATTATAAAAGTGAGAAGTTCTCATATCCTATGTAGTATTTCAAAAGAAAGAATAAAATAATAAAACAAATACTACCAGTGATATATTATCTGGCGCACTTAAAACAATAAAGTTTTATAAAATATCCGGATGTAAATGTCCGAAATGTAAGGTATGTTAAAAATATATATAAATCAACAAATGTAACCTCCAGATGTAAAGGCTCCAGAGGATATATAAAACAGGTCAATAAAAAACTAAATCACACTGTCAAGTCCTGTATTCGATGAAAATCCCAGAACTGCATTTGTACAATTAAAATCATTTCCAAAAGCGTCATGTAGAGTCGACCGAAATGCATATTGCCAATGGACATGGTCATATTTCCTACATTGCAATAAAATATGTTTCACCGTAAATGGAACATGGCACATATCACACTCTGGCTGAGGCTCGCCCGTAGGAGATGGCCATGTGTCAGGCGACAGTGGCCAATCCTAAACCAGGTGAGTAAAATTTCTTCATATCATGACGGTCTTGTGAACAATTCCCAAACTCGAACAATACTCTTTATACTTCGTAATTTGTTTCCTTCTTGTGCAGACCATTCTCCTTCCCATTCCCACCTTATTTTATATTTCAAATAATTTTGAATATATTGCCACCTCTCACGCCAATAACCTCAGAGCCATTCATAGCACGTCCCTTGTTGCAGCATCCTCTGCTTCGTTACCAGGGATTCCAACATGAATCGGAATCTACACTACTATGAGCTCAGAATCAGAGCTTAGGAGTGAGTGGAGAAGCTCCTGGGTTCTCAACACAAGCGGATCATGAGAACCGAGAGACTGAATGGTGCTTAAAGAGTCGGACCAGATAAGGAATCTGCACTGGGATTGCCTAATTAAAAAGAATAAAGCTCTGTAAACGGCATAGAATTATAAAGTAAAAACACTGATATATTGGCTCAATGTATATTTAAATATCTATCCATTTGCAACGAAGGAGCAACCAACACAATAATTTATCCGCGATCAGTCAGTAAAAACTAAATGAAACCTTGTTTACTTCGTCCCAATTCTACGTTAAACGTCGAAAAAGGCCATAATCTGTCAATTTTTGTTCATTACAGTGTTAAATTTCGTGATTTACGTACTGCTAATAAGTATCTGCTCTCCAACAATATGGCGGTAGAGCACTAAAGGAAAGGAAATACGTACGCAGCAAATTATATACGCCGAAGTTCAATCCACAGCAATGGATCGAATCCCTCTCCTCAACGGTTAGAGCGCTTGGTATGTAGAACCAAGGACCCAGGTTCGATCCCCGATGCCGGAGCGAATTTTTCTCCTCCAATATCAATTGTTACCATAACAAATATATTCTGTAGGACCAAAAATTAATCTTTACATAGCCTATTTGTTAAGGCAGTTTGAGTATTCGTATTAGATTCCCTTAGCTTTCATAAATTCACAGTCCCAGTGAGATATTAGATTGGTTTACAGTAATAATGTATCCTTGTGTTTTAGTTTAGTGCATATTATACACTGTTCCTTTTGGAGTGATTTTGTCAGTGTTGATTATGAGCAAAATTAGCATCTCACGACTCGGAAGAAGTCTGGGTTTGCAGCTTCGATCAAGAGCACAAAATTTCTCACAAAGGGAAATTGCGAAGAAACTTAGCATTTCTCAAGACTCAACCGCATTAGAAGACATTGGAAATGGCAGAAGATTTATCTTCTCATAGCGGAGAAAAATGCCGTTAAAAAAGAAAAACATCACCAAGAGATGACACGAAAATTCTCAATATAAAAAAAAAAACAAAAAAAAAACAAAAACAAAAAAGTTGACAACTAATGTGAAGAACTGGTGATTTCCGAAAGAGAGCAAGAGATTGTACGAGCAAGTACACAAGTGCTGCATGCATACTAAAAATATTTTCTGAAACATGTAATGATGATGATGGGCAAAGCAGCACTGACATTTCACTATTAAGGATTGGAAAAATATATGTATTAAACATTGTGCATATTCTAATACTATATCTCTAATTTTCATCTAACTGTAAATAGTATTAAATTTCGAAGTTTGTACCACTCATACGCTTGGAAATTCTCTGGATTTGAACCTAATCCAGAATTTGTGGGGGCTAGGGAAAAGGGAAATGGCTATACAGATTATAACCAAAGTACAACTTAATGAACGGCTACTTCTGGTTTAGAATCAAAATTATAGAATCCATCAGGTTACACAATCCAGCATTGAGAGTAAGCCATGCAAAGTTGAGGATGTTATTTGAGTAAGAAGAGAGCTCATAAATTATTTTTTTTCTTTCATTTCATTTATTGTATTCCATAGATCTTACACTAGCAATGAAGCTTTAAGATATGGAAGAAGTCAAAATTGTATACAAGATTACAATTACAATTTATTTGTGTTCTTCGTATGGGCTTATATAAAGTATTATTTTGCCATTTTGTAATCTGAAAATATAAATATTGTTCAAAATATATTCTGAAAGTGTAGTGAAGATATCATAGTTGTATTTTTTTGAATAAATTCTCAGTAAATGTAGAATTAAAATGAAGTATTTGACAAGTATTACTGTGGCCAGGTACTGTACAATAAGTAAGACAATTTCAAGGGAAAAATTGTTCCGGGACCGGGTATCGATCCCGGGACCTCTGGTTGAACGTACCAGCGCTCTGCCAACTGAGCTACCCGGGAACTCCACCGGACACCGTCTCAACTTTTCTCTTTATATCCACACAACTCGCGTGGGCTGACGAAACGCCAGAGACCCACATTGAGTGCACACAATCTCTGTGTGACTTAGAATTGTGGTTTTCTGTTAACGTACACAGTGAAGTATATATTATGCAAATCTAGTCTTTCAGGTGAAGCTCCCTGTAAAGCAGATTTGGATAATTTTTCCCTTGAAATTATTCAAATCTGCTTTACAGGGAGCTTCACCTGAAAGACTAGATTTGAATAAGTAGGACAGTTTATAACTACCGTATTTGGAAGACCTAACCCCCCTAATTGAACTGAGATCCTAGGCAGCGAACAAGTCAGTATTCGCCAGCATACCACCTATCGGAATAAAATCAACGTAGGCCTACCAAGTTTCAATCTCGCTTTGATATTAAAGTTGAAGTTAATACTTCTTACGACACTAGCAACAATAAAATACAGGTAGCGATACTGATGTAAAACATATACCGGAATCAATATAGAATGATAAGATTATAGTCAAGACTATAGTCTATATTTACTTACAATATATACACTTGCAGAATAATATCGTATTTCAGTGATTCAACGTCCCAAATTATGTATTGTAAGATGCAGAGACGCGAGCGCATGTTCGGGTAAGTGAAGCTATCAAGCAAGCAGTGGATAGACCGTTGCTTACGAGATTATACAAGTTGGCGCCAAAGAGTTTGTTATTACAAACTCTTGTTATTACAAACTCTTTGGCTGGCGCATAGCACGGTCGAGAGCAAGTCTCTGACAGTCATGACAATTTCTGCCGCTAGGTTCGCCTCGCTGTACTAAGAAATTATGAATAGTTACATTACTAAGCATTGTGTATCGTGAAAATAGTTTGATTAATGGTGCATTATTGATCGAGTACGAAAATTATAAATATGCCAAGCATATTACAGTCTTATTTGAGATTTATTGATGACTTATTATATATCAGTATGCAGATTTTCAGCGTCATTTAATGGAATTTACAATTTTATTTCCCGAAAGTCTGAATTTGTTGAATTAAAAATTTTGCTTCCAAACTACATTGTTCATATGGTTAATTTACTTTGGCAAGTTCATTGTTTTCAGTTCAGTGTTTTTCCTTCAGATTTCGTTCCCTCTAATTTTTTATAATTGCTGAAAGTGAACTACCGGTTTCTGCTCCTTTCAGACATTATTATTATTATTATTATTATTATTATTATTATTATTATTATTATTATTATTATTATTATCATCATCATCATCAAAATCAAATTAATATAGTTCTTAGCTTGTCTTGCCTTAAGGCAATCAGTAGCGTTATTCGAGGAAAAGAGTATGATTTACTACCATCATTTATAGTGGCGAAATATTCCACGACAATGGTTAATTATTACTGCTGAATATTGATACATATACGATTTGCATTATTTAGGACAGAACATACGCAACAATGCGATTTCATCCTCCAAGCCAAATAAAATTTTATTACGATATTACGAGTAATAAATAAATAAATAAATAAATAAATAATAATTACTACAATTATTCGTTGTGATAAAGTACAGTTATCACTGCAAAGTGTACCGAAAATTTTACTTTATGTTTTCATTAAATTGACATGTTGTCATGAGTGACGACATAAAACATCTCAGGGGAGCGAAATTCAGACATTACTAAAAATGAAATGGGGATCGGGGAGAGCAGATACGCATGTGCCTATGGGCAGCAAATTCTAAAAAATATTGTCCCTGAGATATGTGTTTATGTTTTGAGTAGCCCAGATGCAAAACCAGCTAACTATAAAAAAAAAAATGAAAAATGAGATAATGGTAACCATGGTTTCTGTTCGTAATTAGCTACGTAATAAGCCATACATTCGGTTAAAAATCCAACTCTAAACCCTTTAAATCTAGTAAATAAAATTGCATACGGTTGCAAAACCTGCTAAGTGTGGAGAGCGTAAGGGTGCAATACCTGCTACTATGCAATGTTTACTTTTGCAAAACCTGCTAAATGTCACTGAGACAACATGGCCATATTGAGAGTTACGGATGCAAAAGCTGCTATTTCGATCTCCATAAGGATTACATTGAGCATACTAAAATAACGATTAAGTTATTATTAGACGATGATAATAAAGCTACTCTTTGCTCGTAAAGTTAAATTGACTATACTGTTGCATTTAAGATATCGGCTGAGAGTTTCCGCCCGCGCTTTATCGGGGACTTCTAACCTTTTATGTTAAGTGTGTTGAAGTCTTGAAGTGGTTACTGTGATTATCTTGCAGTTTTTTCCACTTTTGCCGAAATGAGTGTGTGGATATGGTGTATCCTGTTTCAATAACTCTGTTAGTGTTGAGGGAGAAGATACAGATGATGAAGAGAATGGTACCAGTGAAAAGACGAATCCAAAAGTTTAAACAATAAAGGTAAACACTTCCAAAAGGACTACATTCCAATGGGTGTCATCCTTAAAGAAGCAAACATCAGAGACATTGAAAGATTTCTGGAATTGCACTTCGGGTAGGACTGGTTTCGGAATGCAAACCTGACCTTTAACACCGAAATGTTCAACCAGCAGCAAGACCTTGCTGTTGCAGACCTGAGTGAAGATGAGGATGAACATACGGATGTAGTGGACTTCGAACTCATGGATGAGGAAGAACCGAACAATTTGTGAAGTGTTATATTACATTGATGTTTGTAGAATTGCAACACCAAGAAGTATACATGTGACTGAAATGAAATTGATATCACAGTTTAGATATATGACAATACACAAAGGATTAGAATTACAGAACTGTACCTGATCTGTGACCATGAGATTTCTGTATGGAGTGAAGCCTCCATGCGCAGCAATCAGAGCTTCTAAGCGTCGTGGTATGGAATGAAAGAGTTCCTGGATATGTTCCTGGGGAATCTCCCTCCACGCAGTTTGTATGCGAGTCCGCAAGCGTCAAGAATGTGTGCTGGAGGACCATGACGAACAAGTTGCCGACCAACCATATCCCAGACATGTTCGATGGGCGAAATGTCTGGCGAACGTGCAGGCCAGGAAAGCAGTGATACCCGTCGTTCTTCGAAGAAGACTTGCAGAATCCTCGCCACATATGACCGGACATTGTTCTGCTGAAATATGGCATGTGGAGTTGCCTGAGGGAGGGACAGTACCTCGGACTCTAAGACCTCTCTAATGCACCGGTTGAAGTTCAGATTTTCAGATTGTCCTGAATACGTAGGAAGCGAGATCGCATATTGTATCACACTAGGAACTTGTCCGCAATGCCACTCAACAATGCAGGCTCTCAGACTGCGTTCACCACGGTAGAGCTTAACACATATGTGACCATCACTATAGAACAAGTTGAAGCGGGACTCGTACGAACACACTACATTTGGTACTCTGTTTTACACATCTCCCGAGTTTTGGTTCGTTCGGTCCATTCTTTCTGGGTGTTGCACTTTTCACAAACAGTATTACATAAGGAAACCTTCAAATATAACATTAGTATTGTATTCTCCTTTTTTATAGGACAATATTTGTGTGTTTAATAATATTTAGGTATGTAACGAAAATAAAAATGTTCTCTTCTACCGTCACTTTGTTTCCAAGTTAGTCTTGTCAGATTAACTGTTAACATTGATCAAATACCAGGTTTTGCAAACTAATGTATCGTTAACATGGCCACCTATAGAGTTGCAAATCCTGCTAACTGCTCTGTTCGGCTGCAAAACCTGCTATTTGCAAATTAATATACGATATAACTAATTACCTATTAATCATACATTTCTGAGCTGTAGGAAGACAGACTAAATATTTTTTCCCATTATTAAAAACTAGAAATCATACCTCTAGCATCTGTGGATAAGTTTTTACACAATTTTCCTCATTTGCCAAAATTCGTCTAACTTGCAAATAGCTGGTTTTGCAAATTGGCTACTCTTTTGGGAAATGGTCAAATTTGAAAACCATTTCTAATCACATAGCCTATATTACAGTCTAACTTTCTAATTAATTTAATTCGAACTCCTAATTTAAAAACTGTTTACACATACTAAAATATCATAGCATTTGCTATTACTACCCACTACTGGATTAATCTATCACAGGATAGGGACCGATGGTGGCGGGCTTATGTGAGGGCGGCAATGAACCTGCGGGTTCCTTAAAAGCCATTTGTAAGTAACAGGTTAATCAGCAGGCCTATTAGATATTAATTTCACCGCTACAAGTTGTGCAAGAAAAATCGCATATTTGTACTAATCATGTATTGTGACTGCTGTTTGCTTCAGTAAAAATCATAACACTACAACATCAATATATTAAAAAAAAAGGGATGTTAGGCCTACTTACGATTAATTATGAAGTCAGGGAAATGGAAGATAATACAGTACCTTAATTCATTGGAATAATAATAATAATAATAATAATAATAATAATAATAATAATAATAATAATAATAAATGAATACGTGGAAAGAGTAGACTACAGTGTTCATGTAAAATATATTAAGTTTCTTTCATTATTTCCGAAAAGCTACGGTGTATGAATTGAACAACAGAAAGTTAGTACCGTAGTTTCCCCTAACTATGGTCCACATTTGTCACATTTTTCTTTGTATATTCAATACTATTAATCCAGATTAAGTGAAATTTGGCTTCGGACTCTTGTAAGTGTATATTAAATAAATATTGACATATGTGTTTGAAATTATTTAATTACAAGTGTTAAAAAAATAATAAGCATTTGTACATAGTTGTATTCTGAGTTGCCCAACTATGGTCCACTCATATATTCATGCTTGAAAGCATGAATGGACTATAGCTGGGGCTGTAATTATTCGTAAATCAATACATTGAGTTTCTATTTAAGGGTAGAAGCATAATCTAGCACAGAAATATTAAAAGTAAGTGAAAAGTACATGGATTCTTTTTATTAGTACACATTGCATAAACACACAATAAACAAGTGAAATCTGAAAGTCTTTTTCCTGCAATAATGAACAACTACTGTATATTAAAGAACATAAGTACGGTATCAAAATAAACTAACACATTCTTAGCAAAATATTATGTCAATAAATTCACTGATAATGTTTATTTACCATACTGAGAACTAGTCCTATATACAGTAGGCTTATTTCTATCCTTTGAATCTCCACTTCTCTTGTAATTCTGAAATTGAAAATAGATCTCTCTTTTTCGAGATGCATATGGGGTCTTCAATTTGTTTTATTATGTTTTCATTTCTATAGAATGAAATGTCTTCCATTTCTCGCCACCTCAGTAATTGCCGCGTCTTACTATACATGAAACAACAGCTCCATTGTTCTTCACTTCCAAAACTTTCCCTAGCCTCAATTCCTCCTCATAACTACCATATAACTATTTGCCTTCAGCATTATTTTAACAGATTTCGTCTTCTATTCCACATCTGACTCACTGTCTGTAAATATGGAGAGTACACCGGAAACATCATAATCTGTATCCAATTCAATTTCATCGCTCTCATAGCCACTTACAGGCACGGTTGTTTTCCTTCTACCCTGAAGTTTTCGTTTTACTGGACCATCATTCGTGCTAGTACCATTGATGCTGGAACAGCCTGTTTCTTTATTTACTGGACTATGATCTTAAATGGTGTTTTAGAATATACTGAGATACCGTATTTGCAGAAGTAAATAATCAAATTGTTCACATTTCATTAAAACAAATATTTCAAAATGAAATACAACTATGGTCCACGAAAATTGTGGTACATAGTTGAGGACTGACTTCTAGCCTTGAGGTTAAACATTTTTCACGCAGAGTCTTTAACCTCTGCCAGTCTAATTATTACGTGAAAGTAAACACTATATAGCCAGGTTTAATTGTACAAAGAATCATATATCTATAACGTACCAGTTCTACAGAGGAGAGCTTAATAAAACAGACAAACACAAACTGAATGATTTCGTGTCTTCGCACATTCAATAGAACGATGCACACTGACCTTGTTAAGCATCCATTTCATTGCCACGTGTAATGGTAGATAGAAGCACCTATGGGGAACATAATTCCATCACAGTGGTGCCTTAAATGGCAAACACCGAAATCTTGGGGGACTAAGTAGTACATAATGCGTTTTGGACCATAGTTGGGTGCCTGGACCATAGTTATGGGAAATTACGGTACCTTAGTTTATAATATGTAACATCTTTTAATACCAAGAATGACAGCCTTTTATTGTAATATAATTGAGACTTAGAAGTTTGGAAATTACGTCTATTGTCCATAAAATATTGTACGAAGCATTTAATAAGCAATGGTGAGTCGTGTAAATGTCCCAAATGTCAATGTAATTTAAGTGTTCTGCTATGAATATTTAGTATAGAACAGCGCTCCGAGCAGCGGAATTGGCATTACGAGGGAACCACTTCAGACCCGTATTTCAAGCGCTATGCGCCAGCTTGTATAATCTCGTAAGCAACGGGATAGACATATATTATGTCCACAAATGAAATAGGTTTAATTCATAATTCAATAGAATGTTTTTATTATTTTCAGTCAATGACTTATCAAACAATATTCAAGGAATGAATCCTTTATATTACATATTTTGTGATTAGTTAACGTTTTCGTCGTCATTGCAATATCATCAGATACATAACCTACATTTTCAAATACTTGGAGGAACGGTTAGCGCGTCTAGCCGCGAAACCAGGTGGCCCGGGTTAGATTCCCGGTGGGTGCAATTTACCTGGTTGAGGTTTTTCCGGGGTTTTCCCTCAACCCAATATGAGCAAATGCTGGGTAACTTTCGGTGCTGGACTTCGGACTAATTTTACCGGCATTATCACCTTCAGCTCATTCAGACGCTAAATAACCCAAAATGTTGATAAAGCGTCGTAAAATAACCTACTAAAATAAATAAAATAAAAATAAACAAATACGTTAACCTCAATTTTAAGTTTGATGTAACAAGCATAATGGTTATTAAAATAATATTAATAAAACTGAATACTAAAAACAGATTAAAAGTTAAAAGTAAAAGATTTTACATATATGTTACGAGCTGTCACATACTAATTTTACAAGTTTCTCTTTAATATGTGTTTGTGATTAATCATGCATATTGTTGTATAAATTGTTAATTTTTATTTTATGTGAGTGAAAATTCGTTATTAATTATTTACATGATATAATTTGTTTGTGTTCCATATAAGCTGTATTACATGTTGTGTCTGTTAATGTTGACTGATATTTTATTATGATATAAGTTTTATGGTTAAAATATGTAGGAGCTTTCGTATAAAAGTGTTGGAAGTTTTGCCTGGTTGGCGGTTTTTGCTGACTGCGTTGTGGAGCATGGGGGTTTAACTTCAATGATAGATGTTGGGGGCTCATAGATGTTCCTTAGTTTGCCGCAGTGGTCGGGGCAGCGCTAACTGTGTTTCGATCAAAGAGTTTGTAAAGTAGTAACACAAATCTCTTTGATTTCGAAAGTTCCGTGGTTATAAGCTTTGTCAATATGACAGTTAGAATCAGATATTATTAATATCTATTATTTACAGGATGTGTAAGTTTTATAATATTAAGATTAGTATTACTATTATTAGGCCTATATAGCTGATTTACATTTTCATCCGAAGACAAAGTAGTCATACTGTGTATAGCCTATTAGCCTCATTTATTCATAATATAACATGGTTGTATAATTATTTCAGTCGGCAACTTATCGAAGTGTAAGTACAGAATGATTTCTGTCACATCACATTAAATTATATATTTCACACATCACATTATATTATATTTCACGAATATTTTCGATTTATGAAAAGGTCATCTTCAGGTGACATAATAAAAGCAAACAAAATTGAACACAGGTGATGGCAATTTTGTTTGCTTTGAAGATGACTTTTGTATAAGTCGAAAATATTCGTGAAATATAATGTGATTCGTGAAATATACAGAGTGTTTAAAAAATACGGGGCATAATTTCAGGTATGTATTTCTCACATGTAGACAATCAAAATAGTTCATTACAACATGTGTCCGGAAACGCTTTATTTCCGAATTATGGCCTTCACAACATTGAAATTCACCGCAACGTTTTTCTTTCCGCAGGTCGTTGCCGTCAAAGGAGACTTTAAGAGGACACTCTGACAGTTCATTCCGAGGCGAAGGTTACATTCAGTGTTGTGTAGGCGTTAGACTGTGCGACATGTATTCAAATCAAGAGCTGGCAGAGATACACTTCATGTACGGTAAGACGGACGGCAATGCTGCGCTGGCTCGTCGTTTGTACCAGGAGAGGTACCCACAGCGACAATGTCCAGATCGGAAGACATTCGTACGTCTCCATTACCGTCTGTGCGAGTATGGAAAATTTAACTCTCCTGGTTTGGGAAGGGGACGACCAAGATCTACAACTCCAGAAGTACAGGAGGAGATTCTGGAGGCTGTGAACATGACTCCTTCTATCAGCACACGAAGGGTAGCGTTGCAAGTCAATGTTCCTGTCTGGAGACTGTTGAAAGAATATCAATTCTATCCTTATCATTTGCAACGTGTACAGGCCCTGTCACCAGCAGATTACCCTGCACGAGTTAGGTTCTGTCAGTGGTTCTTGCAGCAGTGAGGTGTAAATTCGAACTTTCCTGCCTTAGTATTATTTACAGATGAAGCACAGTTCACACGAGATGGCATAACAAATTTCCACAATCAGCATGTATGGTCGTATGGAAACCCACGTGAAACTGTTCCATCTCATCATCAGGTGCGGTTCTCCCTCAACATGTGGGCCGATATCATTGGTGATCGATTAGTTGGACCCCATGTACTTGTAAATAGACTGACGGGGCAGGCGTACACAAACTTCCTGGAAAACACCATACCTCATGTTTTAGAAGACACTCCACTGATCAATCGTCAACACATTCACTTCTTGCATGATGGCGCTCCTGCACACTTCAGTCGTACAGTCGCCGGTACTTGGATCGAAGGTTTCCTGATCGATGGATAGGTAGAGGTGGCCCAATTGCTTGGCCTCCACGCTCACCTGATCTGAAGATTCTCGATTTCTACTTGTGGGGCCATTTAAAATCATTGGTTTATTCGTCTCCGGTGCCTGATTTGGAATCCCTTCGGAATCGAATTGTGGCATGTTCTGAGGACATACGCAATACTCCTGGAGTTTGGGATCGTGTTCGTAGGTCAATGAGACATCGATGTGAGGTCTGTATTCAAGCAGGAGGTGGACATTTTGAACATCTTCTGTAATGACAACGACCTGCGGAAAGAAAACCGTTCCGGTGAATTTCAATGTTGTGAAGGCCATAACTCGGAAATGAATCATTTCCGGACACATGTTGTAATAAACTATTTTGATTGTCTACATGTGGGAAATACATTCCTGAAATTATGCCCCGTATTTTTTAAACATCGTGTATAATTTAATGTGATGTAACAGAATTCATTCTGTACTTACACTTCGATAAGTTGCTGACTGAAATTATACAACAATTTTATATTATAATTCCAACTAATCTGAATCTTAATATGACCACAGTCTAATACAATATTACACAGTCTTAGTAGAATAAACCTTATTACCAGTGCAATATTACATACGTCTTAGTAGAGTAAAGCTTACAACCAGTGCAATATTACACACGTCTTTGTAGAATAAAACTTACTACCGGTGCAATATTACACACGTCTTAGTAGAATAAACCTTACTACCAGTGCAATATTACACACGTCTTAACACGATGCATTCAAATTTCTTCTGTAATAATCCGTGTTCGTCCGTTCCATAATTCAACATTTAAAAGGAACAGAACTGCCAACATCCAACAATTGATCAACTGAACAAACCAGTTTGATGGTTATATCACAGTCTAATATATACAGTCACGCAACTCAGACGTATAAAATATGCCAAAATTTGACAGCTGACGCGACAGTAACCCTCTGGCGGCAGGCAAATTAAAAGAGTGCATACGACATATGATAACACATCAGAAAACGTGTTTTACGTAATTTATTTTATATTTTTATGCTATGGATGCTATGCAGTAAGTGCATATGGTTCTTATTAATTTTACCTTAGAATCCCAGAAGAAATTCACACGTAGTTAATCTACAAGTTTCAGAAGCTGGGAATAAACGTAATTCTTTCTGCTCCTTAGATTGAATCATGGCCCTGATCACGTATCATGGTTTGAAATAATATAATTTTTCGTACGTGGACGGTTAATTCAATTCATTCCTAAATATATTTATGCGTCATTGGAACACTATACTTCCTGTGAGAAGAGTCAAAATTAGTAGCTTCAAAATATGTAGGGCATATCTCGTACAAAGACATTATATAGTATACTAGACTCACACGGAGCGCTGATGTTCTGTCCAAAATTGAAACCAGTCTGCGCATGTTTACGTCGCCATATTACTGGTAGAAACAGCGGTAAACACGATAGTGTTATGTTTATGTTTGTTTTGTCTCGAGTGTTTTTTGTGAACACTGTGAATGTGATGTAAATTTATGTGATAATATTATGAAATTTTATGTTTTGTAAATATTATTATAATTGATATGAAGTGATGTGCTTTGTAAATAGTGTAAAATGGTGCTTTCCTGTGCGCTGTATAGGCCTAACTGCAATAACGCATGGCTTAGAAGATCAAGAATTCCTTTTCACAAGTAAGTACACAAGCTTTAAAATAATAAAATTGAATTCTGGAGGCTTCATTGAAACTGTAACATATGTATATCTTAGATACCGTAGTTAAAAAGGTTTATAATTAGGCAGCAATCTATCTTTACAGGTTCCCTTTGAACAAGCCCGAGCTACTTTCTAAGTGACTTTTTGCTATTACCTATATAAGAGATAAATTTGTGCCTTCACATTATGTAAAATTGTGTTCGGCTCTTTTTAAAGATACAGATTTTTGGGAAAGTAATAGCAATAGAGTCGACCTGGTTGGCAAGTTGGTATAGCGCTGGCCTTCTATGCCCAAGGTTGCGGGTTCGACCCCTGGCCAGGTCGATGGCATTTAAGTGTGCTTAAATGGGACAGGCTCATGTCAGTAGATTTAATGGCATGTAAAAGAACTCCTGCGGGACAAAATTACGGCACATCCGGCGACGCTGATATAACCTCTGCAGTTGCGAGCGTCGTTAAAATAAAACATAACATTAACAATAGCAATATAATTTTTAAAGATGATGCTGTATCATGCCTGTTTAATTTTCCAAGCCATTTGCAAAAGGTACGATAATAAATGAGGGGCTTAGAACAAAAAGCAGGTAAGTGACGGAAACCTACTAGTTTTGAAGAAATTACAGTTAAAGTTCTACATGCAATTAAATATTATAGTTTGGTGAAATGATGCCCATATAGCAGCACTGAACAGTGTGATCACTTACCTGATTTTATCCCAAAGACATCCTTTTGGGCTATCACAACACGCACTTACCTCATTTTTTTTAATAATGTCACTTACTTGCTTTTTGTTCTAATCCCCACATATTATCTCTGTTGTTACAATCTCAATATCATTAAAAATCAATCAGTAATTTACGGCAATAAATAATACTTCATTGTAGTATAGGTATATCAAACTGTAGAGAAATCCCACTCAGTGAATTATTCAGACTTAGACATCAGATGTTAAACACAATTAGTGGAAAGAAAACGTTTTGTTTTTATTATGTACATCACAAGTAAGGAATGCCATCTTATTTATATTTCATATTATGTGCATAAAAATTATGTACCATCACTCCGCAAGCAATGATTATATATATATATATATATATATATATATATATATATATATATATAACAATGCAATATGTAAAGTAATACACTCATAAAAATATGTTTTTTTTTATTTACATCAGGTGATTATGTTTAGTTTTTAGATCTTCAAATTACCTATTGTTTGCAATGTATAAGGTACTGGTACTTTTTATAATTGATAGTATTCCCTTTATTAATTATTAATTAATTAATTGAAGGATGACTTATAAATTGAATTTAATTTGGCTAGTTTGCGCATTATATTTTGCCAGATTACTTATGTTCTGTGGTCTAAAAGTACCGGTAATATAATTTTCGATTCTCTAAAACTTAACCCTAGGATGCATAACATGGGTCCATTGGACCCGGCGGAATATTTAATAATTATTATCTAAATAACTAATTTACAATGTGACTCTGCCCAATAGGTATGCTACTCTTGTTACTTCCTTTATACACCTATAGTACATTTGGTATTTTATTCTTTTATTTTATGTATGTTTTTTATTCGTGTTCATTTATACTACATTTTTACATAACATGGGTCCAATAGACCCATTGCTTAAATTGTTTTATTATCGTAAGTATTATTGTAGTCTGCCATCTAAACAGAAACCTATGAACTACTAGAACAAATTTTCATGAGTTGGCAAGATTTCTACAACTGAAAAGTGAAATTTCGGACGACGATGAGGGATATATATCTCCAGCAATTGATGACAATACTCTGGATGAAGATGGAGTTTCTTCTGTAGAACTGGATATTGATGGTGTGAGAATGAAGATGAAATCTGGACGCCTATTTCACACCAGTCGACAATCAAAACACATAGAAGAGAATATATTGATTCTAGTGGGATGATATGGAGGACAGAAACCCTTGCTCAGAGTACGCCTCCTGTCACAACATTGTAAGATTTGTAGCAGGTCCTTCAAGGGTATAGGAACTGCTACTCTTAGAGATGCCTGGGATTTATTTATCCCACTGCATATTTTGGATGAAATTGTGAGATGTATCAACTTAGAAGCAAAAAGGTTTTACCTACTAAAGAAAATGAAATGGCAAGAAGTATCAATAGATGAAATGGTTGCTTTTCTTGGACTTTTGTTGCATATGAGAGCAGACAAATCTTGGGAAGTTCCAATAAGAGAATTTCTTCTTGGTAAATTTTCCAATCCATTTTATAGATTTACAATGTCTGTGAATCATTTTGAAGCTATGAGAAGAATTTTAGGTTCGATGGTAAGAGAACACGGAAGGTTAGATTACAAACAGATAAACTTGTTCTTATTTCTTATGTATGGCAAATATTTACTGAACAGTGCATAAAAGTAATGGTCCCACAACCAAATGTCACAATATATGAACAGCTGGTTTCGTTTAGAGGCCGTAGTAGTTTTGTACAGTATATGCCAAAGAAGCCAGCGAAATACGGGATCAAAATTATGTGGCTGTGTGAAGCAGAAACTGCTTATGCCGTTCACGGGATTGTATATTCAGGGGAAAAAAATCGGAGAACCGCCACAGAAGGATTTGGCTCTCAATATTGTGAAGTTTATAAATCGCTGTGTACTTGGTACAGCCCGAAATATCACCATAGACAATTATTTTATAAATGTACCTTTGGCGCAATATATGTTGGAGAAGAGAGTGACAATTGTGGGATCAATTAGGCAAAAACAAGAAAGACATTCGAAAAGAAATGAAATCCAATGCAAAATCGACCAGTGAACAAAAGTGTATTTGTATTTCACAAGGACATGTCAATAGTTAGTTTTTGCCCAAAGACAAACAAATGCACTATTCTGCTTAGTACTATGATAATGCTGTTCACGAACATCACCTAAAAAGAAACCGGAGATTGTAAAATTCTGCAGTCGCACTAAGAGTGGTGTTAATGTAATGGATCTGAAAGCGCACAATTATACTTGTAAAATGCAAACCAAACGCTGGCCCATGCAGCTTTGGTGTAACATTTTGGTCGTTACCGGTACTGCTCTAAATGCATTCATTCTGTATTGTATCCAGCACTTCAGGTACCATAAAGGACTTTTACACAAGTGGAGACTATTCATCAAAGAGATGTCAATGAAAATGGTCCAACCATACATGGTTAGAAGATCGTTCAATCTCCATCTGCATAAGTCGATTTATGTGGACATGGAAAAGTTCATCACTAACCTAGGTAGTGGTGTGGAAAGTAACAACAACAATAATGGCAACCATCGAAACAAGAAGAGGAGATGTTTCCTATGTCCTACAGCGACAGATAGAAATACCAAATCTATCTCCTACAAGTGTACAAATAAGTTTGCCAGGAGCATAGTACAGTTGTGTGCAATAAGTGTAAAGACTGATAAGATATACCTGTACTTGTGTGGTTATTCCTTACTGTTTTTCTTCTTGTTCTTCTACCTAGTGGATACATTACATAATAATCTTATATAAATAAATATATGTGTTTGTGTTGTGTTGTGTCGTGGTCTAAGGCATTCTACCTAGGACTCGCGTTACGGAATGCTCGCTGATTCGAGTCCTCATGGGGGAAGACATTTTCTTATGAAATTTCGGTCAGTGTATGGGACCGGTGACCACCCAGCATCGTGATGCACTTGGGGAGCTACGATATGTAGCGAAATCCGGTTATGCAAACCAGCTACAACGGCTGGGGGGATCATCGTGCTAACTACACAATACCTCCATTCTGATTGGATGATCGTCCATCTCTGTTTCAGCATGTGGCAGTGAGGCCAGCAGCCGGCTAGTCGGTCTTGGCCCTTCGTGGGCTGCAGCGCCACGGATTATTATTATTATTATTATTATTATTATTATTATTATTATTATTATTATTATTATTATTATTATTATTATTATTATCATCATCATTATGTGTTTGTGTTGTAATAAGAAGAATTTATTACCAATCGCTACTTAATTATAAAATTATATTATTTTCTTTGCCCAAAGAAAAATATTAGGAACTTACATTATTATCTTGTACAAATAAATGTATATAATTATATATTTGTATATTCACATGTTACTTAGTTATAAAATTTTATATTATTTTCCACAATTAAAACTCCTAAATTCAAATTAAATAAAATAATAGATTAATATTATTCCATTTTATGTGTAATTCCTCGTTAAATAGCATACGGGTCCAATGGAGCCATGTTATATAAATGTGTAGGAAAAGTAGCTCATGCATCCTAGGGTTAACAACAGGTCTATACTGATTATCACATATTTATTTCACTTAAGAATTTGATTACAATAAAAACTTGTGTAATCAAGGTGCATATATTTATATATTGTTACCTGTAAGTAATGTAGGCTATGTTAATGTAATTTTCGATTCTCTGAAACCTAACAATATGCTGATTATCTTAAAATTATGCATTCTATAATGTGTATATTGTAGGCCTATTTATGGATGTATGAGCATGTTTTCTATAATTTGCTGCGTACGTATTTCCATTCCTTTAATGCTCTGACGCATCGATGAAACTTTGAATATGTTTACTTCGTCCCAATTCTACGTTAAACGTCGAAAAAGGCCATAATCTGTCAATTTTTGTTCATTACAGTGTTAAATTTCGTGATTTACGTACTGCTAATACGTGTCTGCTCTCCAACAATATGGCGGCAAGCGCAGCGTTCAATTTTCCCCGGTTTCCTCGTTCTGCGCAGCCGAGACTGTAGGGGCTTGATCACGTAGAGTACATCGCGTGGTGAACTGTCCCGATTTCCTGAGAAATTAACTATTTTCCATACCGCAAATTAGGGTAAACTCGACCGCTGATTTAAACTTGAAAATAAGAAAGAGGAGGATTTAAACCTTAATATGATAGACATTGATTTATAAAATTCATTATTTTTTCCATTTCTTAAAAACCGGTATTGTCTTTATTATTTTGAGTCACAAATAGTGCTGATATTATGGTTTAATTTTTTATGGCAAGTTTACTGCATTTTACATTACATTTCCAGTTTCCACACATAGGCTTAATATTAACTTATCCTACCTACATAGTATGTAATTTACATGCACTTACTGTTAATATGACGTAGATGAGAACAAATAAATGAACACACAATTGTGTTGAAGAAATGTTAACTTCAATTAACTCAGAAAATATACATATATTTTCAATAAATAATCACTGGAACTGTAAAATCATCGCCAATAACGTCATGCAAAATATTACAGAACAGATTGCTATTTTATATTAAATTTAAAAAGGCTCTTTTATTTCTTGAGAACTTAATAAGTCTGCCAAATGAATCTACATCAACACATCAGAAATTATCAACACAGTCTGGATTTATTCAAGTGAATATTTTGCAAAAGGATTACAGTACTCCATAAATTCTTGAAAAATCAACACCATGATCCCTACTTGAATCCAATATAATATTCAACTTTTGAGAAATATAAAGAAAAAAAGACACGAATACAAAAATTATGGAATTACTTGCGTTAAGAGCTGTAGATACATTGTCCAAAATCGGAATGGTTATACACTTACACATATGATCTCTGCAACAAAATAATATACTGTAACAGGTATTTACTTTATTCTTATTTAAACTGACCTCTCTGACATACAAATAGGTAACTGATAACTAATAAATGTTTTATAGAACCCAATGCGTAGGTCACCTACAATGTGGATTATTGGTTATGAGTGAGTTATGATTTTCTCTTGGTCTTTAGGGAATCTGAAGAACGACAAATTAGGATATTTAAACTTGTTGTTACTGCAATTTACAGCACTGCACGCACTGCCTTTATTCCGATGCATCATTAAAACGTTATTATAACATCTCGCATTCTTTAAAAGCACGTGCTGGCTGTATCAACCCTATGATCTGTGCCTTGCCTACCGCTTGAGCGCTAGTGTAGCGAATGTTCAACAAAAGTGTTGAAGTTGCGCGACTGTATGTTTTAGACTGTGATATGACCAAGCCCCTACAGTCTCGGCTGCGCGGAACGAGGAAACCGGGGCAAATTGAACGCTGCCTTGCCGCCATGATGTAGGAGAGCAGACGCATAATATCAGTACGTAAATCACACAATTTAACGCTGTGATGATCTAAAATTGACAGATTATGTCCATTTTCGACGTTTAACGTAAAATTAGGACGAAATAAATATATTCAAAGTTTCATTGATATGGGTCAGAGCATTGAAGGAAAGAAAATACGTACACAGCAATTGATAGAAAACATTCTCATACATACATAAATAGGCCTACACAATACACATTATAGAATGTATAATTTTACGTTAATCAGCATATTCTTAGGTTTCAGAAAATCGAAAATTATATTAACATACATTACTCTTAGATCACAAGACATAAATACATGCACCTTCATTACACAAGTTCTTATTACAATCAAATTCTTAAGTGAAATAAATATGTGATAATCAGTATAGACCTGTTGTTAAGTTTTAGAGAATCGAAAATTATATTACCGGTACTTTGAGACCACAGGACATAAGTAACCACGCAAAATATAATGCGCAAAGGTAGAAAAATTACATTACATTTATAAGTCATTCTTCAATTAATAAAGGGAATGCTATCAATTATAAAAAGTAGTCTACCGGTACCTAATACATTGCAATTAATAGGTAACATGAAGACCTAAAAACTAAACATAATCACATTATGTAAAAAAACATACTTTTTATGAGTGGATTTCTTTACATGACATATTGTTATTTTAAATATATATATATATATATATATATATATATATATATATATATATATATAATTGCTTGCGGAATGATAGTACGTAATTTTATGCACATATGTTATATCAATAAGATGACATTCCTTGCTTTTTTAATAATATACTGTATATCCGGCAAAAAATAAAGGGGTTATTTGTATGTGAACTATATGCATTTATAACCCCCCAGTAAAAAATAATGCACTAGGAATATCTGCAAAAACAAAACAACAACAAAAATTGCTGTGCAAATGACAGCACGGACCACTCACAAATATAAAGTAATTTTAATGGCCTACGGGGTGGTGTCTCAACCTACAAAAAACAACCTCTATTAAGTTACAAAATCTGCTACAGTGTAATATTAAGTGTTTAAATATTTATACACTTAATTAGGTAGATCATATTTATTTGCTGTTAAACGCCAAAAGATGGTTGCACAGAAATTAATAACTTCTCTCTCCTTCCCCCCTCCTAGAATCCCATTAGTGATATTTAGTTCTCACAGGAAATTATGTATTCATATCCTTACATCTGAAACATAGCATGTTCTCCAACAAGATCAAACCCACGGCTGGCTAATTTATTAGTCTCGTTAGGTCTATACATATTGATCATGAACCCTGAATCATAGGTCCACAAAGTAGGCTTAGCTATTATAGCCATTTATTTATTTATTTACTTACTTATCCACCCATCGATTTTGAATTTAGTTTAGTGGGTTATTTTACGACGTTTTATCAACATTTAAGGTTATTTAGCGTCTGAATAAGATGAAGGTGATAATGCCGGTGGAATGAGTCCGAGGTCCAACACCGAAAGTTACCCAGCATTTGCTCATAGAGGGTTGAGGGAAAACCCGGAAAAAAACCTCAACCAGGTAACTTGCCCCGACCGGGAATCGAACCCGGGCCACCAGGTTTCGCAGCCAGACGCGCTAGCCGTTACTCCACAGGTGTGGACTCGATTTTGAATCGATTTTTATTATCTTGCACATAAATTAATTTACATAATAAAAACAAAAAGTTGTTTTTCCACTAATTGTGTTTAATAACTGATGTGTAAGTCTAAATAATTCACTCAGCGCGATTTCTCTACAATCTGACATACTTGTACTACAGTCTATTATATACAGTCACGAAGCTTGAGTTTTGAGGGTGCTAGAAACAATAGACTGTGACGGTACTATTTTGCATTGCCTGTAATGAGGCGATATTAGCGATACTAGTGGCGAGCAACTATCTAATGTTTGTATATTTACTATGTATTGAGCTTCGTGACTGTATATACTAGACTGTGCTTGTACTAACAATTAAGTATTTTTTATTGTCATAAACTACTGAATGATTTTTAATCATATTCATGGTGTAACAACAGAGATAATATATCGTACCTCTTGCAAATGGCTTGGAAAATTAAACAGGGATGGTACAGCATCAACATTAAAAATTCTATTGCCATTATTTTTCCAAAAATCTGTGTCATTAAAATGAGTCGAATACAATTTTCCGTTAGGCGAAGGCACAAATTTATCTCTTTTAATAGCAACAAGTCACTTTGCAAGTAACTCGAGCTTCGTGTCTAATGCTGTTTCTATCTATTTAATGGCGCCGTCTTTGGATAAGACCATCAAACTCATTTGTTCAGTTGATCAATTGTTGGATGTTGGCAGTTCTGTTCCGTTAAATGTTGAAATATGGAACGGTCGAAGATGGATGAATACAGAAGAAATTTGAACAGATCGTGTTAAGCCGTGTGTAACATTTCACTGGTAGTAAGTTTTATTCTACTAAGACGTGTGTAATATTGCACTGGTAGTAAGGTTTATTCTACTAAGACATGTGTAAAATTACACTGGTAGGATGTTTTATTCTATTATGAAATGTATAATATTGCACAGGTAATAAGTTTTACTCTACTAAGACGTGTGTAATATTGCATTGGTAGGATGTTTTATTCTATTATGATGTGTGAAATATTGCACTGGTAGTAAGGATTATTCTACTAAGACGTGTGAAACATTGCACTGGTAGTAAGGTTTAATCTACTAAGACGTGTGTAATAATGCACTGGTAGTAAGTTTTATTCTATTAAGACGTGTGTAATATTGCACTGCTAGTAAGATTTATTCTAATAAGACGTGTGTAATATTGTACTGGTAGTAAGGTTTATTCTACTAAGACGTGTGTAATATTGCACAGGTAGTAAGGTTTATTCTACTAAGACGTGTGTAATATTGCACTGGTAGGATGATTTATTCTATTATGATATGTGTAATATTGCACTGGTAGTAAGTTTTACTATACCAAGACGTGTGTAATATTGCGCTGGTAGTAAGGTTTATTCTAATAAGACTTGTGTAATATTGCACTGGTAGTAAGGTTTATTCTACTAAGACTTGTGTAATATTGCACTGGTAGTAAGGTTTATTCTACTAAGACGTGTGTAATATTGCACTGGTAGTAAGGTTTATTCTACTAAAACGTGTGTAATATTGTGCTGGTAGTAAGGTTTATTCTACTAAGACGTGTGTAACATTGCACTGGTAGTAAGGTTTATTCTACTAAGACATGTGTAATATTGCACTGGTAGTAAGGTTTATTCTACTAAGACGTGTGTAATATTGCACTGGTAGTAAGGTTTATTCTACTAAGACGTGTGTAATATTGCACTGGTAGTAAGGTTTATTCTACTAAGACGTGTGTAATATTGCACTGGTAGTAAGGTTTATTCTAGTAAGACGTGTGTAATATTGCACTGGTAGTAAGGTTTATTCTACTAAGACGTGTGTAATATTGCACTGGTAGTAAGGTTTATTCTACTAAGACTTGTGTAATATTGCACTGGTAGTAAGGTTTATTCTACTAAGACGTGTGTAATATTGCACTGGTAGTAAGGTTTATTCTACTAAAACGTGTGTAATATTGTGCTGGTAGTAAGGTTTATTCTACTAAGACGTGTGTAATATTGCACTGGTAGTAAGGTTTATTCTACTAAGACATGTGTAATATTGCACTGGTAGTAAGGTTTATTCTACTAAGACGTGTGTAATATTGCACTGGTAGTAAGGTTTATTCTACTAAGACGTGTGTAATATTGCACTGGTAGTAAGGTTTATTCTACTAAGACGTGTGTAATATTGCACTGGTAGTAAGGTTTATTCTAGTAAGACGTGTGTAATATTGCACTGTAGTAAGGTTTATTCTACTAAGACGTGTGTAATATTGCACTGGTAGTAAGTTGTATTCTACTAAGACGTGTGTAATATTGAATTGGTAGTAAGGTTTATTCTACTAAGACGTGTGTAATATTGTACTGGTAGTAACGTTTATTCTACTAAGACGTGTGTAATATTGCACTGGTAGTAAGGTTTATTCTACTAAGACGTGTGTAATGTTGCACTGGTAGTAAGGTTTATTCTAATAAGAAGTGTGTACCATTGCACTGGTAGAAAGTTTTATTCTACTAAGACGTGTGTAATATTGCACAGGTAATAAGGTTTGTTCTACTAAGACGTGTGTAATGTCGCACTGGTAGGATATTTTATTCTATTAAGACTTGTGTAATAGTGCACTGGTAGTAAGATTTATTTTACTAACACCTGTGTAATATTACACTGGTAGTAAGGCTTATTCTACTAAGACGTGTGTAATATTGCACTGGTAGTAAGGTTTATTCTACTAAGACGTGTATAATATTGCACTGGTAGTAAGGTTTATTCTACTAAGACGTGTGCAATATTGCACTGGTAGTAAGGTTTATTCTACTAAGACGTGTGTAATATTGTTCTGGTAGTAAGGTTTATTCTACTAAGACGTGTGTAATATTGCACTGGTAATAAGGTTTATTCTACTAAGACGTGTGTAATGTCGCACTGGTAGGATATTTTATTCTATTAAGACTTGTGTAATAGTGCACTGGTAGTAAGATTTATTTTACTAACACCTGTGTAATATTACACTGGTAGTAAGGTTTATTCCACTAAGACGTGTGTAATATTGCACTTGTAGTAAGGTTTATTCTACTAAGACATGTATAATATTGCACTGGTAGTAAGGTTTATTCTACTAAGACGTGTGCAATATTGCACTGGTAGTAAGGTTTATTCTACTAAGACGTGTGTAATATTGTACTGGTTGTAAGGTTTATTCTACTAAGACGTGTGTAATATTGCACTGGAAGTAAGTTTTATGCTACTGAGACGTGTGTAATATTCCGCTGGTAGTAAGGTTTATTCTACTAAGACGTGTGTAATGTTGCACTGGTAGTAAGGTTTACATTACTAAGACGTGTGTAGTGTTGCATTGGTAGTAAGGTTTATTCTACTAAGACGTGAGTAATATTGCACTGGTAGTAAGGTTTATTCTAGTCAGACGGGTGTAATGTTCCACTGGTAGTAAATTTTATTCTACTAAGATGTGTGTAATATTGCACTGGTAGTGAGGTTTATTCTACTAGGATGTGTGTAGTATTGCACTGGTAGTAAGGTTTATTCTACTAAGACGTGTGTAATATTGCACTGGTAGTAAGGTTTATTCTACTAAGACGTGTATAATATTGCACTGGTAGTAAGGTTTATCCTACTAGGACGTGTGTAATATTTCACTGGTAGTAAGGTTTATTCCACTAAGACGTGTGTAATATTGCACTGGTAGTAAGGCTTATTCTACTAAGACGTGTGTAATGTTGCACTGGTAGTAAGTTTTATTCTACTAAGACGTGTGTAATATTGCACTGGTAGTAAGGTTTATTCTAGTCAGACGTGTGTAATGTTCCACTGGTAGTAAGTTTTATTCCACTAAGATGTGTGTAATATTGTACTGGTAGTAAGGTTTATTCTACTAGGACGTGTGTAGTATTGCACTGGTAGTAAGGTTTATTCTGCTACGACGTGTGTGATATTGCACTGGTAGTAAGGTTTATTCTACTAAGACGTGTATAATATTGCACTGGTAGTAAGGTTTATCCTACTAGAACGTGTGTAATATTTCACTGGTAGTAATGTTTATTCCACTAAGACGTGTGTAATATTGCACTGGTAGTAAGGCTTATTCTACTAAGACGTGTGTAATATTGCACTAGTAGTAAGGTTTATTCTAGTCAGTCGTGTGTAATGTTCCACTGGTAGTAAGTTTTATTCTACTAAGATGTGTGTAATATTGCACTGGTAGTAAGGTTTATTCTACTAGGACGTGTGTAGTATTGCACTGGTAGTAAGGTTTATTATACTAAGACGTGTGTAATATTGCACTGGTAGTAAGGCTTATTCTACTAAGACGTGTGTAATGTTGCACTGGTAGTAAGGTTTATTCTACTAAGACGTGTGTAATTTGCACTGGTAGTAAGTTTTATTGTACTAAGACGTGTGTAATATTGCACTGGTAGTAAGTTTTATTCTACTGAGACGTGTGTAATATTCCACTGGTAGTAAGGTTATTCTACTAAGACGTGTGTAATGTTGCACTGGTAGTAATGTTTATTCTACTAAGACGTGTGTAGTATTGCACTGGTAGTAAGGTTTATTCTACTAAGACTTGTGTGATATTGCACTGGTAGTAAGGTTTATTCTACTAAGACGTGTATAATATTGCATTGGTAGTAAGGTTTATCCTACTAGGACGTGTGTAATATTTCACTGGTAGTAAGGTTTATTTCATTAAGACGTGTGTAATATTGCACTGGTAGTAAGGCTTATTCTACTAAGACGTGTGGAATGTTGCACTAGTAGTAAGGTTTTTTCCTACTAAGACGTGTGTAATTTGCACTGGTAGTAAGGTTTATTCTACAAAGACGTGTGTAATATTGCACTGGTAGTAAGTTTTATTCTACTGAGACGTGTGTAATATTCCACTGGTAGTAAGGTTTATTCTACTAAGACGTGTGTAATTTGCACTGGTAGTAAGGTTTATTCTACTAAGACGTGTGTGGTATTGCACTGGTAGTAAGGTTTATTCTACTAAGACGTGTGTAATATTGCACTGGTAGTAAGGTTTATTCTACTAAGACATGTGTAGTATTGCACTGGTAGTAAGGTTTATTCTACTAAGACGTATGTAATATTGCACTGGTAGTAAGATGTATTCTACTAAGACGTGTGTAATATTGCACTGGTAGTAAGGTTTATTCTACTAAGACGTGTGTAATATTGCACTGGTAATAAGATTTATTCTATTAAGATGTGTGTAATATTGCACTGTGAGCCGTGCCCGCCATTATAGCCGTTTACCTAGTACGTCACTTAGTCCGTCAGAGCGCTCTCAGACGTTACATTATAAATAGCGCTATGAATCCTTTCATTTTTCTTTTCCAAATCATCCTATTGGCCGGTTGATTACTTCTCACGAGGGGAGAGGGAGAGTGAGTTAACTTGGTCACGGGCAGTTATAGTTAACCTCACTCGGGACTCGCACGCCGTAGAGATAAGATCTGTCAGGGCTCGCACGCCGTATTGTTAACATCACTTCGGAGTTGGAAGCCGTATGGATAACAGTACTTAGGAGTTGCAATCGGTATTCATACTTTTCATTCTGGCAATTGACGTGTACTCGACAAGTGGAGCTCGAACTGTTGTCAATTCTCGTAACTTAAGTTTATCGTGATAGATTGTTCGAGAACAGTGCGTCACTATATTTCTTTTGTATATCTACGCATTATATGGTACTTTGTTTTAGATGTATATCTTGTGATTTAGCGTGTTTACAACTTGTCTCAGATTGTATCAGTGGAGTAGGTAAATTTGCGTCGTGATATTTTTATTTTCGATTGTATGTGTTTGAGAGATTGTAGTGGATCGTACTTTGAAATATCGCTTGCTAGGGATACGTCATGGGGGCAAATAATTGTGATTGCGTCGAGTAATATATTATGTGATATATATATTTGAGGTATGTTGTATTTGGGGATCACGTGATGAAGTATAAGTTGATATGTGAGGTTTGATGTTTGGGGATTACGTGATGAGATATGATTTAATACGTGAGTTTTGCATGTTCCAAGACGGTTTGTGTTATAGAGCAGCGATTACGATCTATGGGTTTACGTTCCATTTGACGTTGTAATGAACTAGAATAGTATGGGCCTCATATTATTGTTCCAGTATTTTCCCTACTCCATTTTGATTTATTGGTTCCCATTGCCGCTATCTCAGGAATCGAGTGCCTTGAGTTTCCGTTGCTATTTAAACGATCATTGACATTTGAAATTATCGTCTGTTACTTATATTACATCTCTCTCTCTCTCTCTCCGTTGGGCATTGTTTATTGTAAAGTAGAGAGATTCTTGTTAGTGCAATCTGCACAGTTTATGTGAGACGTATGTGGAATTGGTAATGTATAGTGATCAGTCATGTGACGCCTTATACTGGGTAAAGTCTTTGTGTTATTGAGTTTATGTATATGTTCAGTTTGGTTAGTCAGATTGTATGGTACTGTTGCCACGCCAGGAGAAGGCGGCTGAAGTACTTAGACGGGGCGGAGGGGAAACAGTCGCGCATGCGCACCGCGCTGTTCACTGCAATATTCCTGTTTCACAAACATCTACTGCACGTATATTTGAGAGTGTCTGCGGGTCTGTGAAATAATAGTGGCGTTTGGTTGTGTTTTATTTGTTTCAACAAGAATAGTTTCAATATATCGCAAGTCTTTAATAATAGGTTTTTTTCTGGTATTAATATAGTTGATTATAATACAGTTAGTGGAGTTTTTATTATTGTATAGTGGTAGTTTAGGCTTACATAGCGGTTTATTAATTGCAAATAATTGTAAATATGTCGACAAAGAGGAAACAAGGACTGACAATCCATAGCGGAGAAAGAAATATTATTGCAAATGTGATAAAATGCTGTGATGAAGAAAAAGAACAACAATGTCTTAGCATTCCTGTTACGAAATCTGCAGAAAGGGCAAAAAAGTATTGTAATGTATCTATAAGAACGATACAGCGTATAAGGAAAGAAATGAAAGACTGCAAAGAAGAAGAAAGTGTTGTGTCGACACCTGGAAAAAAACGGGAACGTCCAGACTATCGGAACGCAAATGTAGATGACTTTGACCGGAGAGTGATAAAGGACATAATTGAGGATTTTTATCTGAACAAGAAAGTAGTACCAAGCTGCAAGAAACTTTTGCCTGTGTTAAAAGACAGAATTGATTTCAAATGGAAGGCGACAACATTACGACGAATACTAAAGGAAATGGGTTTCAGATGGAAGAAGTGTGCATCGAGACGAAAATTTTTAATTGAAAGGGAAAACATTGTAAATTGGAGGTGTAGATACCTACAGACAATTAGAAAGCTTAGGGAAGAGGGTAAATCAATCTTGTACCTTAACGAGACATGGGTAGACACCAATTTAACGTTTCGCAAGTGCTGGCAGCATAAAGACGTTACGGGAGTTTTGACTACCGTTAATGCGTCTAACAGACTCATTGTTGTCCATCTGAGTGGGATTAATGGCTTTGTTGAAGGATGCGAATTAGTATACAAGGGGGACAGCAACAGGCGACTATCATGGACAGATGAACTCTAACAATTTCTAAAAGTGGGTGATTGAAAAAGTTATTCCCAATCTGTCTACTCCATCTGTAATCGTCATGGACAATGCGCCCTATCATGGAAAACAATTAGATAAGGTACCAACCAAATCAGAGGTAAAAAAAGAAATGTTGGACTACCTGCGAAGGCATGGAGTGCCATGTGAAGAAAATATGAGGAAGTTCACTCTTTTTTCGTTAATTGAACAAATTCGTCCTAAGCAAAAAGTGTACCAAATAGATACGATATTTGCAAATCATGGTCACACTGTCGTCAGGTTACCACCGTATATGTGTGACCTCAGCGCTATTGAATTAGCTTGGAGTAGTGTTAAGAACTATGTAAGGTCACATAACACAACGGGTGATATGTCACTGAAAAGACTGCAAGAACTTCTGCAAGAAGGACTCAAATCTGTAACTAAAGAAGACTGGACTGGATACTGTAAACATGTGAGTGATATTGAAAACTACTACTGGGAGAAAGACGCAATAATGGAGGACGTTATAGACGAGTTCATCATTAATGTTGGCGACGCGGACACCAGTGACGATGACAGCAGTGATGAGAGTGATGATGACAGCCATAACGACAGCAACACCGAAGATGAAGATGAAGAATCTTTTATGTCTGACTTCGTTACCCTGTAGCCAGGTAAGTGGACTGACGTTTTCAGGTCAGAGTGTAGCGTGAAGTTCCCCCGTCCCGCCTATCCACTCCACCCGCCAACTCGTAGCGCGAAGACAGTATCTGTAATTGAATGGGCCAAGTATTGAGTTAGTATACTGACTGGGCGTTTGTGTTGAGCTTCATATCTAGTTGGATATACACATATATACATATATTCAGAGAGTGTTTTAATGACTAGATGGTTAATAGGTCACTTATTGATTATTGAGAGATGGGTTTATTAGATTGTATTACGACCTATATGTATGTTTGCCCAGTCTAGTAATACTTTCACGATTCAGATATCGTTTGTACTTGTTCAGATTAACTTATGATATTTTCATTCGCTTATTTCATATCTCTTTGTTATTTCATTTACCATTCATGTATATTGTTATCCATTATTGTTAATTATATCTGTTATACAAATTCACACTATTTATTTCTAAAAGTCTTCCACTGCGCACTTCTAATCTTCCAATGTACCGTCCACCTGGCGACAACTGCCACTATAAGAAATATAGAGGAGGAGTAGATGATCGTACCACCTCGTCCTTCTCAAATGGTAGCAGATCGTGATTATAAATGGTTTAGCGTGGTTATAAATGGTTTACTGTGGTTATAAATGGTTTTGAGTGATTAATGGTTATATATGAATTTTTTTTGGTGCTTAGGATTTGATATAGTGGTACTTGTAAATTTCTTCTGGCTGTTTTCGATCAACTGTTTGCCTCTTTGCAACACACTTTTGAGGTGAATTGGATTGATTGTTGATAATAGTGTGGATTTGTTGAAATTTGATAATTTCTTTTGACTTGAGATTTATTTCACATTTCTTTGTTTAAATATGAGTGTTCAAATTGGTTGGTGTTGGGACCTATCGAAGGTTACCTTGATTTCGGAGCTGGAGCGTGCTGGCATATCTACGGACCGTAGGAAGCGGGAGTTGCAGTCTCGATTTTCCCTATATTTGAAGACTTTGGACCCGGAGACTGTGAGTAATATTCGCCTGCGAGTCGAGGATGAACTTAGAGACAAATATGCTATGCAGGGATTAGCCTCACAATCTTCAGTGCCTTTTGAGCGAAAGAAACGAGCTTCCATTCAGGTGGAAGGTGAGGGTCCGTCTACTCTCTTACTAGGTGGGGAAAAACAAATTGATCCCGTTAACATGACAGAATTGGATATAGAGAAAGGAAAATTGGGTGGTGAGAGAAGAATATTTTCTTCCGATGTAAACCCGTGCCATATGAACGTATACTTGGATTTGGTGAGAAATTTGCGGTTGACCGATGGCAAGAACCCGAGGTTATTGATGGGATTTTTAATGGAAAGTATAGGAATCCATGCCTTGGGATTAGTTGAGGATCGAGAGTTCATATTGGGTTTGATCCCGCGGACTAGTGGTTTATTATTGGAGATTTTTGGACGGGGTATCCGATTTCAATGGACATGGCCCATCCTACTTGAACGAGTTGTTTTGGAACTTCTTCCTTCACGTTTGCGAGAGGACTTAGTTAGGGATTACTTGTCGCGCCGATTTCAGTTTCCGGAAGAGAATTTTTTGTATTTCCTCGACTCTGTATATAGGGCCAATGTTATATTAAACTATTATTCTACCGAGTCACAATTGATAGAATTAATTTTGCAAAACATGAGTCCGTGTATTAGATCACGCTTCGTGTTTCAATCTAGGCCGCGCACGATCGAAGAGTTACTTGAGTTGGGGCGCAGTGTAGATAATTCCTTGATAGCGGAGAGGCAACGGGATAGATCTTTGCCGTATCTTCGTTCACGTGAACAGTTTTCAGGTACGCGTCCGTTGAATTCAGTGAGTCAGCCTGAAAATGTTATACGAAAGAGGCCTCTTACGTGTTTCCGATGTGGCAAGTCGGGGCACATTCAAGCTCAGTGTCGGGTCCTGCCTCATAAGGATCTTCAAAATTCTAGCAAACCCGAACGAAAGAAACACCATGTAATCCGGTTTTTAATGTTAATAAAAGAACACGTCATAGTCAGGCTCATGTCTTGCCTTGGGTCTCAGTAAAATTTGGAGAGGTTATTATACCCGCTATCTTGGACACGGGTGCTGCTGCATCCATAATTAGAGCGGACTACGTCCCATTTTTGCTTCAAATGAAGAAGATACGGTGTAAGCAGTCGATCAAGGAAACATGTCAGTTAGCAGATGGCATACTGGTATACAGTTCAATAAAAAGGAACTGTTTCCTTAGTCGAACGTGTACTTGGTATACGAATTTACTTTTATTCATGCAAATTTGCTGCATGTGTAAAATAGCCAATAATTTTATTTACCAGAGTTGACAACCCTAAACATAGGCTACATCACAAAATCTCACTATGTCCAAAAATTTACATTCATTTTTTGCTTTGGAACCAAAGTTTTTTTTTTGTATGCGAATTGTTTACCGAGTAGAATTGTGTAAATTTAATTTATTAAACGTGATATATTTATTAATTTGTGCCTTGTGAAGTTATTCCATTTCTCTGTTTAATTTGATGAGTTAAAAAAAAATGCGAAGAAAATCAGTCATTATAACATAATTATCTTGTACATAGCAAGATCGATCTATTATTCAATTGATAGGATATTTTATGAGGTTATCATGACTGAGATATCTATTGTCAATTGCTTTTATTTATGTCAGTAGGCCTTGACTGACGGGTATATAAGGACTGGCACTCTTACGGGTGGAGGTCGGGGTTTGGAACTGCGCACAAGCAACAAGTTATACTAAATATGTTTAAGATTAGTGTAAAACTCGCCAATTTTTCCTACAGGGGTCGGGACATAAGTAACATTCACCCAGAATATTAAGCAACAATATAATTGAGTAATATATTATATACATAGATGATATTTCAGTTCTATTTGATTTATTGAATTTTGAAAGAATCATAACATTATATATATATATATATATATAATTTGAACTGGTAATGGAAATTACGGCAAAAACAGCTGAACGGATTTTAATAAATAACCCTTTATTTTGAAGCTTGGAACTCAAAGTTTTTCAGAAAAATAATAATTTTCAGTGAAATGTCAATTTTCCTATATCATTTTCCTATTTAGCAAAATCCATCTTTCGTCAGTTTTGAGAACTAATTAATTGCATTTCAGAATAAAACAAAACACACACTACAACAAACAATAGACTATTACACGAAGGCCATGACTCACAGGATTGCAGACATAGTTAAGAGTTCAGATGGCTCAAATTCTTTCACATTATAATGCCAATATGTCGATCTTCATTTGTGTAATTTTTTGATAACGCATAAAAAATAATTTACAGGTTTGATTCTCTGGTCTGTAGTTTTTCGAGTACAGCTGTATATTGGATATGAAGAAATATAAAATTTTAGAATGTTTGATGACATTATTACCATTAAAAATGAAATACAATTTTATTATAGTTAACGGAACACATAATGGTATAGTGATGATATGAAAGTGAAACCTTTTGGGGCTTTAAGTAAGTAGACACAGAGAAAGAATATTTTATATTAGATCTTAATTTCTATAATATACTTAGTGACGGCTATATATATGTTACTGAAAACTATAAAACATACGTAAGGTATGAATATTGTTATTAAAAATGAAATAATTTTATAGCTATTAATCAAGTGCTGTAGGTATTTTTCATATATTTAATGGCACTGTGATATAGATATTTATATGTCTGATTCTCTAATTTTCCTAGGTAGTAATTGAGTAATACTTCCTATTTTAGGTGCGTCTTTAAACTACATCAAAACTAATTCCATATTTCTTTGGTTTAATCGATTAGATTTGTGATCGCTGCCAAGCATATTTTGTTGTAGAGAAAACAGCATGCCATTTCACTTCTTGCTACCGTGATGAGTAAGTTTATTTCTCGCAACCAGCAACGAATGAAACACTGAAGCTGCTAACTATTTAAGATGGACAATTTTATTTTGGGCGCATATAAGATTCTACATCTCTGACATACCATTCGCCTCATTTTACGCATCTCAGCAATAGATTCCTCACAACAGTCTATGTTATTGAAAATATACGGGATAATATTCATTGTTACACACATTAATTCAGCAGTATTTAGTAGATCAGTATTGTCTGGTGGAAGCGCAAAAATTACAATTCCTAAGAAAAGACCAAAAGGTATTATTTACTGATAAAATAAGAGGCCTACAATATTTTGTAGTCTCTTGAACACCTCAGCAAGATCTCTTAGTGGGGAAAAATGATTCTGCCCTCTACATTTCACCGAGATCCTAAGTCTTTTGTTCAAAGCATGACAAACCTAACATTTTCTTAAAACTCACATACAATCCGCAATGACCTGAAACAGCTATTGCATTACTCCCACATGAAAAACTCGCTGATCGAACTGACATTGTTACTTGCGATTTCGCATTGAAACTCAAGAACTGAAGACGGAAAGGTTCAAGGAAAAGTATTTGGCATAAAAAACAATCAGAGAGAGTATGTTTCACTATTATGGAAGCAAATAATTTTCAAAATGTCTTGTATTCTTTATTCAAAATAAATCTGAACAATTTTTATTTGAAATTCTTATGGACATAGATTATAGTATTTGCTGCACAAGCCACTAGTATTATATTAAATTTCATGTAAGAGAAAAATAGAAAAAAAATTTAAAATATCAAAAATGAAAAGAGTATATATATATATATATATATATATATATATATATATATATATATATATATATATATATATATATATATATATTGTAACTTTTATTCAAAACAACAAAGTAACTTTGTAACTTTATTGTTACGACAATAATAATCAATTTCTACAATTTAATTCTACTCCCGTCAACAATGGGATTTCCACTCCACACAGTAACACAGTATTCGTTGCACTCCACACACGACAATGACAATTTACTTGGATTATTGAGAACAACAAAGAACTGTTAATCTTAACTAATGTTCACAAAGCACTATTTACAAAACAGAACTGCCAGTTCTCAGTTCACAGTTCGTTTGTCTTGACTAGTTCTTCTAGCTCAGTCACTCAAGTTCACCGTATCTCGAACCCCAGACCTTCAGAGACAATCCGCTGAACTTCGAACTCATGTTCCCCAACTGCGGTCCACTGCACTCAAACTCAGGACTTCCGGCTCCCACAGTTACGCACACAACTCAAGTCGAACTCCGGTCTCGAAGCTGGCTTCACCGCTACAAAAGACTGGCTGGCTTGCTGTCCAACGATTACAACAACACTGACTCTAGTTCACTCGCGTGTCGTAATTTAAACCAAACCATAGCTACGAGAATTTTCGATGCTAGAGATTTCCACAGATGTCCAGAGATGGCACTCTCGAATTCTCTGGATTTCTCTCCTCTCTGCCGCGGTCGCTCTCTCTCCTCTCATCTCCTCTCTACGCCACAGCACATGCCACAGGAACCAGATGCGCGCGCAACTTGCGCCGAACCACTGCCAACATAGCCCTTCTTCTGCCGGTCGTGAGATCGAATCTCACGTGGCTGTCGCATTGCTCCCTCCTTAGGGCTGGCCGCCCCGGACAGTCCCTTAATAGGCCGGTAGTCGGTCCAGATGCACCACCATCATCTTCCCTCGGGGTTGTCGCTGGATGCGGTACACCACGTCGTTGATCCGGGTCACCACGCGGTATGGTCCATCCCAGGCACTCTGCAAATTCGGTGATTTCCCTTTGGTCCTGGTAGGTCGATACAACCATACCAGGTCGGCCTCCTGGAATCCTGCATAGTTGGCTAATCTGTCGTAGCGCACCTTCATCCTGTCGCTGGCCATCTTGAGGTGCTCTCTAACCAGTTGGTGGACTCCATTCAACTTCTCGGTCAGTTCTGCCACTCAGTCAGTCGCTGGCTGGTCGGCGCTGGGTGGCGTGCCAAACAGCACAGCACAGGGCAGGCGCAGCTCTCTCCCGAAGACCATGTTTGCCGGTGTCATCTCTGTTGTATCGTGGACCGAAGCTCTGTAGGCCAAGAGTGGGACTCTGGCATCCCAGTCTCGCTGATGGTTGGACACCACCTTCCGCAGGTGCTCTTCAACGGTTCTGATGTAGCGTTCTACCATGCCGTCAGACTGTGGATGGAGGGGAGTGGTCCTGGTTTTATACACTCCCAGACGCTCAAACAATTCTCCCATCAGGTTGGATTCGAAGTAGCGCCCCTGATTGCTATGCAATTACCGGGACACCCCGAATCGGCAGATAAAGTTGTCAAGCAGCGCGTCGTCCACCGTCGAAGCCTCTTGGTTGGGAATCGCATAAACCTCTGGCCATTTTGTGAAGTAATCCATGGCTACTAGCAAGTTACGGTTCCCTCGATCTGTAACCGGGAACGGTCCAGCAACGTCGATGGCGATTCTCTCAAAAGCAGCTCCCACGTTGTACTGCTGCATGGCTCCCCTGCTGCGTGTCCTTGGTCCGCGACTGGCTGCACAAGCGTCGCATCTTCGGCACCATTGTTCTTCCGTGTCGGTTCTCTGATATAGCCAGTAGATCCTCTGCCTTAACTTGTCCAGCGTCTTGTTGGCTCCCAGGTGGCCTCCAGTCACTCCAGCATGGGTCTCCTCCAGCACTTCCTTCACCTTGCTCCTGGGCAGGACAAGTTGTTCTATGCGGGTCCTTCCATCGGCCGAGTCCCAATCCTCTTCAGGATACCGTCCTTGACAGTGAAGGATTCCCACTGGAACCAGTAGCTCTTGTAAGTGGTGCTACGGTTGGCGATATCGGCCTATACTGGTCTCCGGCCGGACTCTACATCACGCAGTAGCTGTCCAATGTTTGGGTCTTCCAGGTGCTCCCTCCTTATGGCGGCGTTATCCCATCCTGGGCTCGGCTGGGCGGCGATTGCTCGAATTGCGTGGGCGCCATCTCGTGCTTCTACTATCAGGCAGTGTTTGCAGCCATCCGGGCACGGGCGTCGTGATAGGCCATCAGCGTTGGAAAGTTTCTTCCCTTGTCGGTATTCAGAGGTGAAGTTGAACTCCTGCAGACGTTGAACCCAACGGGCTGTCTGCACCTCCAGATTCTTGAAGCTCAATAGCCAGGTGAGTGCAGAGTATTCTGCCCTCAGGTGGAATTCTTGGCCATACAACAACTTTTGGAAATGCTTCAGGGCTTCCACAGTGCCAAGAAGTCCTCTACGTGTTACACAGTAGTTTCTCTCAGCTTTGGATAGTGTTCGGCTGAAGTACGCAATCACCCTCTCTTGCCCGTCCTGTTGCTCTGAGGGTACTCCGCCGATGCCTACGTTGCTAGCGTCCGTGTCGAGCGTGAACTTCCTTCCAAGGATGGGGTATCCCAGTACAGGAGCAGTGACTGGAAGGATGACTCCGCCTCGTCCGTCCTTTGGAATTGCCTCTTCTCGATCAGCTGGGTTAGAGTCTTAGCGATGTTGGCGTACCCAGCTACGAACCTTCTGTAATAAGTGTAGAGACCGAAAAAGCGGCGCAGCTCCTGCTTGTCCCTCGGTCTCGGCCATCCTCTGATGGATTGTAGCTTCTCCGGGTCTGTGGCCACTCCTTTGGTCCCTACTACGTGTCCCAGGTAGCTGACCTTCTGGAACAGATGACATTTCTTCGGGTTCAACTTCAGCCTGCCTTGTCGCAGTCTCTCGAACACTTTCCTCAGATTCGACTGTTGTTCGTCGAATGTCTTGCCGACCACGATGACGTCATCAAGGTACAGCAAACAGGTGTCGTATGTCAGGCCTCTCATTACGGACTCCATTAGTCTCTGGAATGTAGCCGGGACGATGCAGATGCCGAACGGCATAACGGTGAACTACCATAGTCCCTGGCCTGTAGCGAATGCCGTTTTCTCCTTGTCCTCTGGATGTAGCGCCACCTGCCAATAACCTGACTTGAGATCCAACGTCGAAAACCACTCTGATCCGGCCAGGGTGTCCAAGGTGTCGTCAATTCGTGGAAGTGGAAAGCAGTCCTCCTTGGTGACGTCATTCAGTTTTCTGTAGTCCACGCAGAAATGCAGGTTCCCATTATTCTTCTTCATCAGCACCACAGGTGATGACCAAGGGCTGTCGGATTCCTCGATGACCCCTCTTGCTTTCATGCCCTCCAGTTGGCTGTCAATCTCCCTCTGTTTAGCTAGAGGGACGCGTCGAGGAGGTTGTCTGATTGGGCGAGCATTTCCGGTGTCGATGCAGTACTGAACTTTCTCTGTTCTGTCGTAGTCATTTTCAGACAGGCTGAACACGTCCTGAAATTCTGTCAGTAGATCGTGGACTTGTCTTCTTTCTCCTTTGCTTAAATTCTCCGTTAACTCTCGAGCCAGCTCTTTCAGTGATGGATCTAGATTTGGACGTGGTCGGTGATACGCCTCGTTATCTGCCAGAGACGTCACAGACATCACCGGCTATTTAGTACAGTTCCACTAGGCACCTCCTTGTCCCGATTCGTGACATTCAGAACCCTCACCGGTACCACCTTCTGATTCGGGAGTTGGGATCTGGCTACATAAACCCCATCTATTGGAGTTGTTTGCGGATCGAGGAGCAGGTTTGTCTTAGGCTGTCCGTCCAGTCTTGCCGTCACCACCATCTCGCAGCCTGCCGGGATTGTCACATGATTCTCCAGGGTGAGTCTGGTGGCCATGGGTTGGTTTTCGACGTCCCTCATGAACACTTCATCCTGGCCAAAACGGAGGATACGGCGCCGGACGCCCACCGTTGCATCGAAGATTCGCATGGCGTCGAGTCCCAGGATGTCTTCAGTGATGTTTGCGACGAACACCCACATCTCCAGTCTCCTCTTTCCAATGTCAACTCCAGGAAAACTTCTTTCTGGATGGGCAGGCTCTCTTCTGAAGCAGTACGTAGCTCATATCGGCGCAGCGGCGTTCTCCCAGATAGGCCACGCACGACGTCCGGTCTGGCGATAGTGAGCGACGCCCCGGTGTCTACCAGTACTCTGCATGGGCGGCCTCTTATCCATCCGTCAGCAATCAGCCCATCATCGCATCTTCTGTTAACCGTCTTCAAGATCAGCCGAGGGGATGGTGATGACGGGGCCGACGTGCCCCTCATCGCATCGGCCCCTTTCAGTTTTCCCGTTTGTGACCAGATCGGTCACAGTCCCTCGCTAGGTGTCCAGGTTCGCCGCAGGACCAGCAGGTGGGCACTCCACGTCTTCGTCGCTCGGGTGATTTCGGTTGTCGTTCCTCGACGTCGGCCGCCGCGACGCTCCTAATCCGGCGCAATGCCGAGACGTTCGCCGCCAACTTGGCCGCCTCCATCCTGAGGCCCTCCGACAGAGCTTCGTTGATGTTGCGAAGCTCAGCCACGAGCAGCTGTTGCCTGATCTCGGGGTCTCGAACTCCGCTGCCGAAGGTGAAGGCCGCTTCTCCAACGACGAAGTTAGGTGGTAGGCCCCTGAGGGCCTAATGGGCCAGTTGTTCCACCACCATCGCAAATTCTTGCAGGGACTCGTCTGACTGTTGGACCCTCGTTTTCAGTTGGGTCCTGAATGCTGCCGCAAGTTGATGGTCACCATAACGTCCCTCCAAGGTCGCCATTATCTCAGTGGCTGTCCCATCTTCTGGAACGCTGTGAAGAATCTCCAACGCCTGTCCTTGAAGCGCGGTCAGCAACTGAGTAGTCTTCTACCCATTATGTGCCGCGGTAGCATCGAACTGGCGACGAAAAATCGCCCATGTCGTCGTTCCGTCGAACTTCGGCATCTTGACGTTCGAATGTCTGACTGAAGTTGATGGTTCCGCAGGACCAATATATGGAGTCCTCAAATCTGTTGCCGCTTCTTGCATGGCCCGTCGAACCTCCTCTGCAACTATCTGTTTATGTTCTCTAGCCTGGCGATCCACCAACGCGAGGATATGCTTCTTTTCTTCAGCATGTTGGTCCATTAACACACTCGTCTTGTCCAGCAACTCGTTTCCTCTTGACGACGATCGAGAGCGCGAATTTTGCTGTCAAGCTGGTCTACATCCTGTCTTAGTTCGGCCACTGTCTCGTTTATAGTTGCAAAATTTTCATTTAGTCTGTCAAAATCGGCTTAAAGTTCATCTTTCACGATAGTAACAATTCAATCTACTTGGGCTGAAACGCTACCAATCTGCATAGCGACGTCATCTTTCACTCCGCTTATATTGTTCTTCATTTCTGCTTTTACGTCACTTATGTCGTTCTTCACTCCACTTATGTCGCTTTTCACCTCACTGATGCATTTATGAATTTCCTTGATGGCTTCCAGGATCTGCTGTAGGTTCTCCATTATGTCGATAATATCCCACTTCTGACGCCAGTTGTAGCTTTTATTACAAAACAGTAATGTTGTTTCATTGTTACACCAATAATAATCACTTTCTACAATTTAATTCTACTCCCGTCAACAATGGGATATCCTCTCCACACAGTAACACAGTATTCGTTGCACTCCACACACGACAATGACAATTTACTTGGATTATTGAGAAAAACAATGAATTGTTAATCTTAACTAATGTTCACAAAGCACTATTTACAAAACAGAACTGCCAGTTCTCAGTTCACAGTTCGTTTGTCTTGGCTAGCTCATCTAGCTCAGTCACTCAAGTTCACAGTATCTCGAACCCCAGACCTTCAGAGAAAATCCGCTGAACTTCGAACTCAGGTTCCCCAACTGCGGTCCACTGCACTCAAACTCAGGACTTCCGGTTCCCACAGTTACGAAACAACTCAAGTCGAACTCCGGTCTCGAAGCTGGCTTCACTGCTACACAAGACTGGCTGGCTTGCTGTCCAACGATTACAACAACACTGACTCTAGTTCACTCGCGTGTCGTAATATAAACCAAACCATAGCTACGATAATGTCCAGAGATGGCACTCTCGAATTCTCTGGATTTCTCTCCTCTCTGCCGCGGTCGCTCTCTCTCCTCTCATCTCCTCTCCTCTCCTCTCCTCACTACGCCACAGCTTATGCCCCAGGAAGCAGATGCGCGCCCAACTTGCGCCGAACCACGGCCGACCTAGCCCCTCTTCTGCCGGTCGTGAGATCGAATCTCACGTGGCTGTCACTATATATATATATATATATATATATATATATATACAATTACTAGAATACTAATCAGTATTTAAAATCAGTTGAAGTGCTTGCTTTTTAAATAATTTATTACTGGAAGATGCTAATTTTGAATGTTTTTAATGAATTTATTATACAGTCTGGGGCCGAAATTTGGGCCATGCCTTAGTCCTGCTTCAAAATTGCATTTAGGTTCAAATAAAGGACATGATATAATTTGTCTTCTTGTACCGTAGCCATGGTCATAATATAGTTATTATTTTTGTTTTAGTATTTTAATTGGGTGCTTAATATTCAGTACATTAAATTTTTTGTATCTAAGGCGTGTGTGATAGGCTAATCCATTTTTCTCTTATTGCATATTTTTATTATTCTCCTCTCTAATAATATTAATGGCAAGAGTGAAGACTTCAATGTCCCAACCCATCCTATAATGTCATATTGCAGGAGGAATGAACTAAACTCAAATAAATATATTTATCTTAATGTTTTTTTTTTTTTTGCATAAAATGCCTCAGTAAAACAGATTTATAAATTGTTTTAGGTAGTTGAAGACACAGTTAGTTTATATGACACTCCCACTCTATAATAATACTCTCTAATAATACCTATGTATTTTACTTGGTTTGATTTTTTTTATTTTTGGACATATACACTTTGCTAACTGAGAGCAATTACTCTCATGGATAACTAAATTTTGATGTAGATTCATCGAAGACAAACCTGATTTATTTATACTAACAGTATTAATGTAGTAGTTTTATCAGTATTGAGTCAGACGTGGTTTGTATCTAGCCGTTACTAATAACACATATTAGAGTTTCGAGTGATTGACACAACACTGGCAACCATTGATGGAATAAAGAATCACTAATTAGTTATTTGAAGATCACAGTTGACACTAGATATAATTTCGTAGCAGAAATATCGATCCCCCTCAGAGTTGGAAGATCGATATTGTCAAATTATTTTCCTCTGTACGCTGAAATGTTGTCAGGTTTTTTTATGTTTAATATAGGTCGACCAGCAAACTTGCTATACTGACCACTGTTAAATTATGGAATGTCACATGCAGAATATCATGCTGAGGTTGGCTCTAAAGCCTCCTCTAATTAATTTAAATTAATTAATTAAACATTTTTGTGATTTATGTGAATAAAAATATGATGATTTTCTGTGTTAAATTTATGAAGAGTCGTCAGTATTACTAAGAAGGATGTCTTGAGGGAGTTTCTTTTAAGTCGAGATGGCTGACAAGATCTTTCTCCAATGTTATATGTCACAGCTCTAGGAACACCAGGAAGTTTGTTGAAGAAAGATTTTGACATTGAATGGATGTACTGTTCTAGTGGAAGAATCCCAATTCTTGATGCAGTTACTGATTTCTTACAAACCAGGGGGCATTTGTTGCAGTACGCAGGAACTTGTTCTGGAGAACTTGTAGGCGATGCATGTGAGTCTTATTTGCAGTCCCCCCACACTGGCGCTGCATAAGTTAAAAGAGGTCGTCCAAGCGAGTTGTAGAGTAGCATTGAACAGTCGAATCCAATTTGTGAACTCTTTTAACCAAAGGGTATAATTTTCGAATTCTAGAAGAGGTTAGTGTAACAATGCGAGATATATGGGCATTCCATGTAAGTTTCGTGTCTAATAATATTCCCAAATATTTGACAGTTTCTTGACTAGAGAGACATGTAACTTGTTCATTTAGAAGAACCAAAGGAAGTGGATTATGAGTAGGCCTTAAAGAGAAGATTTTAGCTTTTGTCTTGGTAATATTGAGTAGTAATCTCCAGTCAGAGAACCATTTAGACAGCTCCTGTAAGGATGTCTGAAGAGTGCTGATTGCAGTATTTAGGTTACTATGAGAATAAAAGAGAACTGTATCATCAGCATACATAGCTATGTGTGACGGTTGTAAACATGGAATGTCATATGTGAAGATATTGAAGAGAAGTGGTGACAGTATAGATCCTTGTGGTACTCCGGCGAAAACTGGACGAAGCGTTGATTTAATGCCATCTATACGTACTGAGAACTGATGCTCAAATAAAAAACTTTTCACGACGCGTGTGAGATAGTCAGGAAAACCAATTCTATATAATTTTAGCATTAAACCATCATGCCAAACAGTATCAAATGCTTGGGCAATATCCAGAAACACAGCGGCAGTATACTGTTTTTCTTCAAAGCCTTTTAAAATGGATTCAGTGACTCTTTGCAATTGGTGTGTAGTAGAATGTTTTGGACGAAAGCCAAACTGAAAATCTGGTATTATCTTGTTTTGGAACGTAAATTTACAAATGCGAAGATGAATAACCTTCTCAAACAATTTCGATAGCATGGGCAGTAAGCTAATAGGTCGATAACTTGATGGCAAGTAATTAGGTTTGTTAGGCTTATGAAAAACAATGATTTCAGCAACCTTCCAGGCTCGAGGAAAGTACCCAATTAAAAGGGCAGCATTGAAAATTATCATCAAGTAAGTAACAGCTTTGGTGGTGAGCTTCTTTAGTACAATGTTGGGTATAAGATCATGGCCTGGAGATTTTTTATTTGGAAGCCTTTGAATGAAGTGAGACAATTCTTGTGGAGTAGTATAGGAAATTTTCTCTGGGACAGTCGGTTTATTAATATTTTCTATAAGTTCTTCTTCAAACTCAGAGGTAGAATGTTCATTTTTATGCTCGTTTGGGGTGAATACATGTTGATAATGAGATGCAAGCAAGTTACATTTCGACTCTGTGTCTGTGGCTATTTGAGAGTCTAACCGAAGTGTCGGGATGACTGTTGGCTCGCGTAGAATACGCTTAGTAGCGTACCAAAGAGTATTATCAGCTTCAGATAGAGATGACAATTAAGAATGATACGACTGCAGGCGATGTTGTTCAAGATTTGTCTTGACTAATCGTATGAGATAATTCAGCTTCTTCCGCTGCCATGGTTGCCTCTCTCGTTGCCATTGTCTACGAATACGATGTTTTTCCTTAATTAATTGGAGTATGGAAGATGGTAAGTAGTAGCGCGTTAATGGCCACATGGAGCACACTGTAGAATAATTTACACATGAGCATATTGTGTCCGTAAAATGTTGAACATCATTGTCAATATATGTTGCTGTTAATGGATGATATTCTGTGACTAACATTGAGTCTAGAGTCTACTGAAATTTATCCCAATCAACAAAACCATTAATAAGGTGTTGCACTTCAGGTGTTACATTAGGAGACAATTGGAAAGTAATCAACACTGGACAATGATCTGAATCAAGTGCTGTTAATTATGCAATATAAGTTGGTAAATGCATACTCTTTTGAATTTCGATGTCAAGGGTGTCGGGAAGATTGGAGGGATGATATGGATAGTGTGTGGATTCAGTTGGTGCGAGAATATGGAGGCCAAGGTTGTTAATGCAGATGTAAAGACGATGTCCATTTGGGTTCGTTACTCTGCATCCCCATGATGTGTGTTTACAGTTTAGATCGCCCACAAGAAGTGTTGAACCGACTGAGGGAAATAAAAGAGCAAGGTATGCAGTATTTGGCAGATATTTGGGGGCTTATAAGCACAAAATAAAACAAAATCATGGTTATTTTGACACTTAATTTTGATTCCGACTGTTTCTATATCAGACGTATAAGGAAGAAGGACTTGATGATGTGTAATATTTCGTTTAATTAAAATGGCAACACCACAGATGCAGTTGAAGCATTCCTATCATTTCTATATACATATTTTATATCCTGGAACAGTGAAGACTTCGTTTGGAAGAAGGTGAGTTTCTGTGATGCAGGCTATCATAATATTATGTGTTGACAAAAATGCAATCAGAGAAGGTCGTTTCATTCTAATACCATCAGCATTCCAATTGATTATAGTGAGTTGATGAATGGAAATTTTATTATTTGCTGCCATTCTGCAAGTAAGATGACAGAGAAGAGATAAAGTAATCTTTAATTTCTGACAAGAATGGAGTCAATAAAGTGATAATATGCGGAATAACCTTAGAGAGTAGATCAGTTAAGAGAGATGAAGAGGATGATTCTGGAGCAGGTCGACTTATAGGGCGACGTTGACTCTGATCAAAGAATCCTTTCACTGCATTTGCACACGTGTTAGATCGAAAATTTGCTTGAAATTTTGACGTAGATGGTTGAGACATTGAAGGATTTACTTGATGTTGAGAATCTTCTTTGCGTTGAAGTAATGGTTGCGAAGATTCTGGAACATGAGTCCGTTATTCTTGTCTTAACTGAACACCACGTCAGAGTTTTTCCTTCAATTGTAAATAGTGTTCACAGCCTCTGTAGTTATCTGGATGTTGTTGTTGACAGTTCACGCGCTTAGGCATTATTGTTTTAGGACTAGGGTATTGAGAGAAATGATGAGCCTCTAGACATCGTACGCAGCGTGGTTCGAGTTGACAGTAGTTCTTAGTATGACCAAAATTTTGGCACCTTGTGCACTGAGGAATCTCTTTGGATTGGCGTCTGATTTCGACTTTAACTACACTGTAAAATAGGCGACTGAGATTTAGTATTGATTTACCTTGGTCATTGTTGTCTAGTTCTAATGCACAAAGTGGAGTGGGCTATTTGTTCTTTCCTAGGAGTCTCGTTACTTTATGAACTGGATAATTAAGTTCTTCAAGGGCGACTTTTATCTCTTGATCACTGAGAGAGTAGGGTACATTTCGAATAACAGCAGAATTTTTTTTTTCAGAGGGATTTTTATAAGTATAATATTGCTGACGAATTGAGTCAAAGTAAGTAGTAAGTGATCGAAAATCATGGAATGTTGATACGTATACTTTTATGATTGAACCTTTCAACTCTGCATGAAATTCTGATTGTACATAATTCTGTATGCTTTGTAATAAGAGCTGATAGTTCTCAATGTTCTTTATGCAGATAAATGGAATTTATTCCTTTTGAAGTGTAGAAACAGCAGAAGGTTCCTCCATGCTGTCTTCCGTAGCTAAAGGCTGAAATCAGTTTTGAGTTGGAATATTGGTGTAACACGTCATATTCTGTGGTATTTCCGTATTTGAGCTTGTGCACGGCCGCTTATTAATTTGCATATTAGAAAGGGTTGCATTCAGATTAGGTACTGAAAAGGCATTCTTGTTCGAAGCATTTAAAATAGTAACATTTTTACTTCCAAGAGGAGTCAACTTAACATGTTTAGCAGAAAGAGTTTTCAGTGATTTTTTGGGTATCTACATAAATATTGTTTTTTTGATCTTCTTTTGTTTGTTAGTAGGCACCAAGGAAATGTTTACAGGACCTATATCGTTTCCACAGTTATTAATATTTACATCGCTACTCACAGTTTCCATTCGATCTACCATAGTATGAAAATCATGTTCGATTGTGCTAGGATCTAAACCAGAAGAACCGGATTTATTTCCAGAAGATCCACTAATTTGAACTGTGTCCATGCTTGAAGAAAGTTTTTCACGCACTCGTACAAATGTACAATAATGTTAATTTGAAAACTTTAAACCATTATTTTAAATAATTAAACAACACTATAACAAAATAAACAACAATCAACACGAAAATTGACGTTTCAGTTTGAAATAATCACAAATAAATCACTCAAAAAATTAATACTGTATCAGAACACAAGGCACATACACCCGATCACCTCAACGGTTCGCGTGCGAATCCGTTGTCATGTTGTAGGCAGTAGTCGAATTGAGCCGGTATGGTATTCCAGAATTAAAATAAGAAGCCAAAAATATACCGGCATTAAAAATTTAAAATTGACCGTTATTTAATGAAGTTGATCGCAAAATCAATTACACTAACCAATAGCGTCGTCATACTCTGTACGTACCGTCTTTTAGACATTCCTGCAGTAGTGCCTGATGTCTTATATAGTACGTTATTTAATTTACATTTGGAAGCACTGTCCTAATTAATAAATCCCCAAAACAGTATCACAGGACAAGTCTGTGTATACTCTTAGACATTGATTTCGAATTCGACCACTGGTTGTAGGCCGTAATTGTCCATAAAATATGGAACAGTAAGTACATGAATGTCGTTTCCTCCCCCCCCCATTTATATCTTCAGGTTAGCTCTCTTGGTTTTCAAATCATAACGATGAAGGAGTACGACATGCAACAATCTAGCGACAATGTTACTATACATAGGGCTACAGTGGAATCGATGATGTAACGATTGTTGCTATTTAGTGGAATGGAAATTATGTCTGATCTTATGCACTGTCACTTTCTGCCCATCAGTGTACGTCTTTGTAGACTTGTTAATTAATTGAGCTCAACTGTTCGGATATCACTGAACGAATTCGATAATTTCGTTGAGTTTTGTAATATATCTATGAGCTAAGGACATGTACAAATGTTGCAGGATCAGCGGCATCGCCGGTGGAGGATGTTTTCCCTAGAAGTGTACAGAAGACATGTAATAACTTTGCACCATTTGTTTGTGGTCAGTCCTTCCCGACCTCGTACCGAGGAATTCGCTGGAGCAAAATCGAGGTATAGCTCTACGTCAAAGCCTTTCTGAGGTGTGTTAGCCCACGTCTCTAATTCCTTTTCTCGCAGTTTTTTCCTCATGCATGGGCGTCATATAAACTGGATCATGGGTCTTTAATTACATTGGTTGTCTCGAAAAACTCATTTGGTGCAATCAGTAAAGAAATCACCAGTGATTGCAACGTACATATTGGCTAATAGAGATTTTCAATTAATCAGGACATTTCTACTGCGAAGCACCAAGTTAGCAAGCGAAAATATACCGAGATTGAAACTTTTGTGACACAATCAATTACCACCAGTAAACGAGTTAGTTCAACACTGATCTTTGCCATGCCCTCATGGGATCAGATATACCTCTTTGGAAACTCAACAGACAAGCTTTCCGGCAGTTTGTAGAGAAATACACAACCCACAGCATTCCGGATCAGGGAAAAACTGTAGTGACGTCGTGTATCAAGAAACTGTGGAGAAGATAAAAACTGAGTTAGGTGAAAATTACATCTGGATGTCAGTGGATGAAACTACAGATGCAGAAGAACGATGTATCGGCAGTGTTATGATAGATTCCGTGAACAGTGAGGCTGCTTGCAAACTTATATTGTTCATTTATGAGGGGAAGGTGCTCTACCCAGGGACACTTTTTACAATTTTTTTTACTGCTTCCCATAAATTTTAAATAAATGACTCATTAGGTTTTTGGAACAACCATATATCATTAACTATAATCCCTCCTCATCTGGAGATCAATAATACACAACATGAAATGTGTCCCTAGTACAACTATGTGATGTACCTAGAGACTGAGATGGTTGGACCAAAGGACACAGATAGTTTTGTTTTTTTACACACTTGTATTTATAATCTTCGAATTAATTTGATACAAATGTAACTGAATAATGAAATTACAGTCTCACTGAAGCATAATATTAATTACTACTAATTATTTTTTAAAATTATATCAGTTTTTTCTCATTAAAAAATTAGAAATGTTTCAGTTAGCAATTTATCCCAAAATTAACTGAAAATTGCAATTGTGACATTTTTCTTTTCGACTTTGCTACTCCTACTTCTTTATCCATGATAGAATCAAATCAGCAGTAAAAAAGGTCGAATTTGTCAGTGATAGGTTATCGTATTCAGTACGTAAGGGTAGATGGTGCGATATCGTAGTTATAAATGCTCACGCCCCTACAGAAGAGAAAGACGGCCATGTAAAGGATAGCTTCTATGACGAATTGAGGACCATTTTTGCAAAACTTGCTAACTGAAAAAAAAAACTAAATTTTACAGGAGACACAAAAGACTGAATGGAGACAAATAGGTTATAGGTGCAACCATCACACTTTGACACAATACAATGAAGAGAAATAATTCAATTTTACTAAGATAACTTTAACATCATGTAGAGGCCGGCTTTATGTTAATGCATCTACCAAAATCTCAATTTTGCAAATTTTGCAATTAGCAAGTTTTGAAAAACGGTCCTCAATTGGAACACACTTTTGTTCAGTTACCTAAATATCACATGAAATTGTATTGGGAGATTTCAATGCTAAAATAGAATGGGAGGATATTTTTAAAACGACTATTGGAAAAGAAAGTCTACACGGAACTAGTAATGATAATGGAGTTACCTTAGTCAACTTTACCACATCAAAAAAATTAATTGTCAAAAGTACAGCATTTCCCCATAAGGATATACATAATTATACTTGGACTTCTCCAGATGGCTTGACACCCAACCAGATAGATCACATCTTGACAGATAAAAGAAGACATACTAGTATAGTAGACATTCGAACCTTCAGGGGGACAGTCTGTTTATTCTGACCATTATTTGATAATTGGAGAAGTAAGAGAAAGACTATCAGTAGTCAAGCGAGTAGAGCAACAAGTTAATATTAGAAGAGTCAATGTTCCGAAATTAAAGGACGAGAAAACTAAGCAACATTATCAGGTCGAAATTTCAAATAGGTTTATCGTATTAGCAAGTTCCGATGAAGTTGAGGTAGAGTTAGATGTTACTAGCGTGTGGGAAAATATCCGAGATAATATCAAAATTGCAGCTGAACAGAGCATAGGTTATTATGCAACTAAGAAAAAGAAACCGTGGTTTGATGAATATTGTTGCATGCTAGTAGAAAGAAGGAAACAGGCAAAATTGAAATTCTTACAGGATCCAGTTGAGGCGAATAGACATAATTATTTCAATAAAAGACTGGAAGCAAATCGTACAGTTAGGAATTAAAAAGAGAGATTACTTGAAGAAAAAACTGAATGAGGTAGAAACAAATAGTATAATTTAAAACATTATAGATTTATATAAGGGCATAAAGGAATTCAAGAATGGACATCAGGCAAGGGTAAACGTGATCAAGAATGAGAATGGTGACTTGCTTGCAGACTCTCATTCAATCCTCAACAGATGGAAAAAATATTTTGGGAACTACTAAATATACATAGACCAAATAGAAATTATCGGGACGAAATTGAAATACAAACTGCTGAGCCATTTATACCCGAACTCACACTTTCAGAAGTCGAAATTGCGATAGAAAATCTGAAACAATACAAGTCTCCAGGTATCGATCAAATTCCAGCAGAATTAATGCAAGAGGATGGAAGCACATTATCTAGCAAAATTTATAAACTTGTACTTACATTTTGGGAAAACGAAATTGTACCAGAACAATGGAAGGAGTCCATCATTTTACCTATTTTTAAGAAGGAAGACAAGAAGACAAGACTAAAATGTGGTAACTTTCGAGGAATATCACTTTTGTTGACGTCGTACAAAATTTTGTCCAATATTCTTTTGAGAAGATTAACTCCGTATGTAGATGAAATTATTGGGGATCATCAGTGTAGTTTTAGGCGTAATAGATCAACTATTGATAAGATATTTTGTATTCGACAGATAATGGAGAAAAAATGGGAGTATAAGGGTACAGTGCATCAGTTATTCATTGATTTAAAAAAAGCATATGACTCGGTTAAGAGAGAAGTTTTATATGACACTCTTATTGGATTTGGTATTCCCAAGAAACTAGTTCGATTAACTAAAAAGTGTGTCAGTGAAACGTACAGCAGAGTCCGTATAGGTCAGTTTCTGTCAGATGCGTTTCCAATTCATTGTGGGCTAAAGCAAAGAGATGCACAATCACCTTTAATTTTTAATTTTGCTCCAGAGTATGTCATTAGGAAAGTCGAGGATAACAGAGAGGGTTTGGAATTGAACGGGTTACATCAGCTTCTTGTCTGTGCTGGTGACGTGAATATGTTAGGAGAAAGTGCATAATAATCAGGGAAAACACGAGAATTTTGCTTGAAGCAAGTAAAGAGATAGGTATGGAAGTAAATCCCGGAAAGACAAAGTATATGATTATGTCTCGTAACCAGAATATTGTACGAAATGGAAATACAAAAATTGGAAATTTATCTTTTGAAGTGGTGGAAAAATTCAAATACCTGGGAGCAACAGTAACAAATACAAATGATACTCGGGAGGAAATTAAACACAGAATGAATATGGTAAATGCCTGTTATTATTTGGTTGAGAAGCTTTTATCATCCAGTCAGCTGTCAATAAATCTGAAAGTTAGAATTTATAAAACAGTTTGTTGTGAAGTTCACATAGCTTCCTGCGTGTTCCTTCAGAAGACGAGAGCTGCTGCGGTTGTCCCCTCGTATTACGGGCCAGATGTCCACTCACACTCCGCCCCTAGTTACTAGCTCACGGCGCCGAAAGATCTCCTCACGGCATGGCCCGGCCCGGAGAGAGATGGTCTCGCTGGAAGACACATTCCTTCAGAATACGGGACTTGCTATTTTTCTCCCCTCGTATAAGGAGCCGGATGCCCACCCACACACCTGCTTCTAGCAACTTGCTCACGGCGCCGAGAGGTCTCCTGACCACGTGACCAAGTCAAGAGAAAGAAGAGTCCCACTAAAAGCCACAATGTGGTAGCGGGAATTTGTAACGTCAGTAGCGTCATAACGCTCCAAGCCACGCTAAGGAAGGGAGAAATGCCGCGCATCCCGAGGTTGTATATAAGACGAGGTCCAGGAACCGTAGAGACGCTTCGTTCGTCGGTCAGAGAACTGCTACCACGCTTTCTCTGCCACGAACAACATTTTCTCTGCCTCAAAGTGTGACTTCTGTCGGACGTGGTTTTTACGGCCGATATTCCCTCACGGAACAGAAACGCATCTCCGGTTCTGTCTCCGCTTCCCCGTTACCACCCCTCTCACCTCTCATCCTAGCTATCGTAGTTTTCCCCAGTCATCTTGCCATTTTCTTCGCTTTGCTCGAAACCCTCACCAGGAAAACTGTAGTTTTCTATCCCAGATCTCCACTAATCCTACCTCCCTGCAAAGGTCGGGGTCGCAGGCCATGTTTGTGAGCTCGATATCTTCTTCCCCATCTCTTCATCGGTCGGGGTCGCGGGCCATGTTTGCGAGCTCTATAGCTGAAGGTCCTTAGTTCGAGACTCCCTCTTACTCGGCCTAGTCGCCCCTTTTTTCCGAGCAAGATTTGTTTCACCTCTTTCCAGGCACTCCCTTTTCCCGTCTCTTGACTTCTCTTTCGTTAAACTCGTGTAGCACCCTTATTTCTTTTCTTTTCTTTCCCCACACCCACTTCCGCAATCGTCTCATTTCTCCTCAGGCACTCCCGCCCCCTCACCCCCTCAACACTCGGAGCCATTGCAAAACGGAACAAGAGTCAGTTAAATCACCCCTCACTTCTTATAATTATCTTCCGTCCTAGTTTCGTCACATCTTCAAATAGCTTCAATAAAAGTCAAAGAAGCAAATATTTCAATTTTCAAGATATTCTCAAACGACATTCCCGTTTCCTCTACTCATGACCCAGGGGAGGAATTAATTATTGAAATAAATATCTGTGTCTGTAACCAGAGGTTTTCCTTTCAACATCGCAACATCACCCAACAAACACTTCGGCCCACCTTGTCTCGTCACTCCCTTTTCCCCTCTCTTCATTTGTGACCACAGCGAACAGGGGACGTCCACGGAGACCAGCGCACAGCACCTGCCTAGCATCGTTCCTTTTCACCCCCCGCCACAAGCTTCGGCCCACCTTGTCCCGTCATACCGGTTTCTCCTCTCTACAAATGGAACTACAGCAAGACGTCAACGGAGACCGGCGCACGACAAGTTATAGCCTATTACCGGTTGTTCTTTATGGTTGTGAAATTTGGACTCTCTCACTTTGAGACAGGAACATAGGTTAAGGGTGTTTGAGAATAAGGTGCTTAGGAAAATAGTTGGGGCTAAGAGAGATGAAGTTACAAGAGAATAGTGAAACTTACAGAACACAGAACTGCACGCATTGTGATCTTAACTTGACACAATTAGGAACATTAAATCCAGACGTTAGGTCCACACCTGTGGAGTAACGGACAGCGCGTCTGGCCGCAAAACCAGGTGGCCCGGGTTCGAATCCCGGTCGGGGCAAGTTATCTGGTTGAGGTTGTTCCGGGGGTTTCCCTCAATCCAATACGAGCAAATGCTGGGTAACGTTCGGTGCTGGACCCAGGACTCATTTTACCGGCATTATCACCTTCATATCATTCAGACGCTAAATAACCTAGATGTTGATCCAGCGTCGTAAAATAATCCAAGAAAATAAAAAATAAATCCAGACGTTTGAGATGGGCAGGGCATGTAGCACGTATGGGCGAATGCAGAAATGCATATAGAGTGGTAGTTGGAATGCCAGAGGGAAAAAGACCTTTGGGGAGGCCGAGACTTAGAAGGGAAAATAATATTAAAATGGATTTGAGGGAGGTGGACTATGATGATAGAGACTTGATTAATCTTGCTCGGGATAGGGACCAATGGCGGGCTTATGTGAGTTCGGCAATGAACCTACGAGTTCCTTAAAAGGCAGTAAGTAAGTAAGTACTTCATGGGGAGATAATTTGCATACTATATCTTCAGAATATAGAATAAATTATTCTGAGTTCTCATCAGTAACAAACAGATTTCACCATTTTTTAGACACTTGACTTCAAATATTGTTTTTTAATTCCAGGTTCTGAACAAAAGAGCTACAAAATGTTTTTTCACTTTGTCACCTGTGCACTGAACAAGCAGAAAATCTCCTTCACTGATGCTTTCAAAATCAAATTGCTGTTCTAATTTACTAGCCAACACTCCTTCTATGTCACAGTCAGAATTTGTACTATCATTAATTGAAGAGTAGCAGGGCAAAGTAATCTAAGTGCCAGAGGAATTTTTTTAGGGAAAATGAAAACAAAGTCTGTTAGGAAAAAATTCAAACAATTTTTAATTTCTACCATGTTTACAGTCTTGGAAACTACCAGTATAAAGAAACAAAATTCAGAAAGTAGAGAAGACATATCAAATACAAATTTTATAAATTCTTTTGTCTAGAAATGATCTAAGTCCATGTGGTCTATCATGGAAGGATCTAAGTCCAAGATGTTGGTGTCAAGAATATGATCCAAATGTTGGATGTTCACTACTGTTAGGCACTTAGAATGTCCAGAAAAAACTTCTTGTTTTCCTCACTCAAAAATTCAAGCATAGCACCGAGATCAGCTTTTTTTAGCAGCAGACAAGGCTACAGTCTCCTGTAAAGCTGAAAGTGTTGCTGTCTTCAGATGGTTGATGGTGATACCTCGTTTAAACTCATTCAGTCGTGCCCAAGGTGCTAGGTCATTAACAGATGTCTTGTAAAAAAAACACACCAGGATACCCCTTAGTGACTGGTAGACATGAAGCCTTACTAACTCAAAGTTTGGAAGTATCAATATACTTTGACGAGGCACTATCAAAGTCAAAAAATTGTACCCTTTCCCATATCAAGCACCTTATATGGTCGTGAAGGTCTCGCAGTTCTGATAGCATTCTTTACATCCTCTGCATTTACTAGTTTAGAGTGCTTTGCGCGTTTCTCAATCATTGCAAAGTCGCGATCTGAAGCAGAAAAACTATGCCCCGAGATGTGAAATCTTTGTTCAATGGTGTCAAAAGTATCATTAACCACAAGAAACACGTATAGGAATAGCAGCATCCTGTTTTTCAACTGAACAGCGCAATTGTCGCTCCACATACATAACTTACGTTTGTAGGTGTTGAATAGTCCACTTTTAAGAGCTTGCAAGAGGCAGGAAGCCATCTGATTTCCCCCTCTACCTGACTGGCCTTCATGCCATACACACATAATTCCATCTGAAATGTCTGTCATATGTATGCTAAAGTTATAACATGACAATTGCCGACTATAATACATACTACTATGTGTGAGTTTTGGAAGTGAAAAAACTTTCTGAAGATCTATTGTAATATTGCATGTATCACTTCCTGGAAAAGTGCTATTTATAGCACTGTTTTTTCATAACCTTAAACACCTCTTCCACTTTTCGGTGGTGCAGCTAAATTTCAGTTTTGGCTTCTTTTGCAAGACTGCTGTCTTTAATTTTAGACTTTATTTTGAGGGAGTCGCAAGTTTTACATGTGTCCATTCTTACTGTCTGAAAGGAGAGTTTAGGAAAATCCTTCATAAAAACAGATCTGTAAAATTTGTACGTGAGGTTGATATTAGAATGCTTACTCTTGAATGCATGAAAATACCTGTTCATGTTCAAGTCCTGACTCAAATACTCCTTTTCTGACCTAGCTCTGGTATAATGGCTTTGCTCCCTTAAAAAAGCTATTGATGTGTTCTTTCAACATATTTCTGTCATGAAGAGTATATTTAAATTTCCTGACCTCATCACGCTTGTCTTTGTATTTTGAAAAGCCAGTTTTCTTCCTCCTTACAAGTGTGGTAATATTTTGAGGACTAATGTCAAATATTAATTTTGCATGAATGTATTTTTACATACCTTCATCAGACGTCCTGTCCGTCCGGTACAGTAAAACATATGGTGCACTGCCTAGAACTCTCTGCATTCTCATTATATGTGTCATGTCGGCGTCTGTGTACAGGTAACACTTCCATCAGTCCCATCAAATATGACCCCTGCTCATTTTTCCCTAGTTTGTGGAAGGCTTCAAACGGTTGCATTTTGAATTCTGTCACATTCCTGCATTCGTTCTTACATTTACAGGTCACCTGAATCTAGCTTCACTTTCTGCTATTCTTCTACGTTTCCTTACACTATCACTATTATTTCCGAAGGCTTTCTCGTCCATTTTAATTCCTAAATGATGAAAAGCATGTATTGCATTGTCTAATATGGCCTCTAAACCATGAATTCAGCTGTAAGGTACGCGGCACATAGATCATGTAGGTGGACTTCGGAGCAGCGCCATCTACTAGAGCGCTTGTAACCTATAAGGAAAGTACATATTGACATAAATCTCTTTGCTGTGCATTGGCGCTGTCACATAGATCATGTAAGTAGAAAAATCTCATTTTTACACTTTCTGGCACTTAGATCACTTTGCCCCGCCACTCTTCAATTTCTAAAACTTCATTTTTGCATTTTCTTCATTACTAGACTCGTACAATCTTCTTACTGGTGTTGGTTTTTTCTTTGAAACTCTTTTTCTGTCAATGAACTTAGTTACCTTAGCCTTAATTTCCATCTTTTGTGGAGTGTCGGTCAAAATTATGGTTTTTCCTAATCGTTTCCTCATCACATCATTTGATTTCCTTTCTCCTGCTTTCAAGAATGGACGAATATCTTCAGGTGTTATTCTTCCTCTTTTATTGGACATCGATGAATGATGAGTCTGTTGAGAATCTACATTATTCATGTTAATTTCTGGAATAACTGACAGAAGGACCTCCATCGTAGCATTTATTGCTGGAAATTCAGTTGACAATGTGGTAGATACCACCTCTGTGGTGTAGGGGTCAGCATGCTGGTCTCTTACGCAGAGGGCCCGGGTTCGATTCCCGGTTGGGTTGAATTTCCTGGTTGAGGTTTTTCAGGTTTATTCCTCAACCGTAAGGCAAATGCTAGGAAATTCGGGCCACAACATCCCTGAAAATCACTGGCCTCATTCATCACCGAAATCATATTCATAGCTAAACAGAAATATATATATATATATATATATATATATATATATATATATATATATATATATATATATATATATATATATACCGTTGCTTACGAGATTATACAAGCTGGCGCATAGCACGATCGAGAGTAGGTCTCTGTGAGTCATGACAATTTCTGCCGCTAGGTTCGCCTCTCTGCCCTATGAAATGATGAATAGTACCATTACAAAGCATTGTGCATCGTGAAAATAGTTCGATTAATTGTGCATTACTGATTGAGTACGAATATTATAAATATGCCAAGCATTACAGTGATATTTGAAGTTTGTTCTGCTAAGTTATATTCGAAAATTGTCTGTGTTTTGCTATGTGAAGAACTCTGTACCAACAGGTCGTATCTTTATAGGTTAAGGTAAATGTCAAAGTTCTCTCATATAACAAGCAATGCTATGTTAAAAGTGGCGAATTGCATTTTCCGACTCTCGAATGATGTGACCCGAAATGTAAAATAATTTCATGCATTGTTTCACTTACCAAGCATTACTGATATAGGCCTAATGAAAATGTGAACGACGTGATGTAAACATTGAAGATAATGTTGTTACTGTTTTCCCTTTCTCTTTTAGAAAATACCGACAAAAGTAATGAATTATCTTCATGCTGTACTTATTAGGTAATTAATGTGTATTTGTCTGTATTTTAGACCTGTGTATTGTTACGTAATTATCAGTGAATTAGGTTAGAGAACTTAACAAGGTTAGTATGAGATTAGGTAATGCACCTCAAACTGTAACTAATAATGGCTGCTGCCGAAATAGGCTGAGGTGGTTATCATGTGAAACAAATTATATATGGAATATCTAGTTTTATTATATACGGATACGTAAAGTTTTTTTTTTTTTTTTTAGCATGTGTTTGTAATTTTGTGAAGTTATGTCTAGCCTAATTTCTTTTTATTCTTGTATCATTACCAATACATTAATTTATTTTATATTCATTTCAGGTGTTACATCTATGGTGGCAACTCTACTTATGTTAGGATATGAAGTAACAGTATATATTCAACTTCATCATTTGCTAAAAAATTAAAGAAAACTGTATGTCTTCGACTCATTCCATCGTCATTTCTTCTTATGTATGTGAACCACGTTCGTTCTAAAAGTGCTACAATAAATGAACACTATAGACAACGTGATGGAACAATTTACAAGTTACTGTTAAAATGCTCAACATTTTCAAGTGGTGCTATATCCATTGTTTCAAAATGTACATACATATTTTTACATTTCTATAAGAGGTGTCATAAATTATTTCAGCATATTTGTAAATTCTTCAAAATTAATTCTTCTAATTAATACCATAAAGTAATGAAATATTATAGCCTAGGCCTATATGTGATTTTATACTACTGGTATTGATGTTGATCTTGGTAAATTAATCCAATTTCACAGTGTTGTCTTTTGTATTGTGGTTCATAACAATTATAACAGTACGTACGTGGAAATGTTTTTAAAATAATAAATTCTAGCTCATGATTTTAAGTGGTCGTTTCAATGGGAGGTTATATTGGAAAGATGATCACAAATGGATAATTTACTGCAAGATACAAGAACTGAATATAAGTGAGTGTTCCGTTGAAAGTGAAAGTGAAAATTTCGTTTTACAAGAGCTAAGTAGGCGTACACGCACTAAAATACTACAGCGTTTACTATTACTATGCTCAATAGATTAATCAGTAGGCCTATAGAAATGTTTTCACCACTGCAAGAAAAAAATCGCGCAATAATTATACTTCTCAGTTATTGTGACGTCCGTATTTTTTTTAAAAAGAGAGGGAAAAGTTAGGCCTTCTTGCAAATGCGCAATTATGAATTCAAGGAAATTAAAGATAATGCAGTACCTTAATTAGTTGCAATATCTTATTTAATAACAATATTAATAATATTAGGTGAAAAGGGTGCGTATATGTAAGATGTCAAGTTAATTTATTTCCGGAAATGTTTGGTGTATGAACTGAAGTACAGAGCTGACAGTCCCTCAGTTTATATGTAATATGTTTTAATATCAAGAATGAGAGCCTTTTATTGTAATATAATTGAGGAGTAGAAGTTTGGAAATTACGTCTATTGTCCATAAAATATTGTACGAAGCATTTAATAAGCAATGATGAGTCCTTTAAATGTCCCAAATGTCAATGTCTTTTAAGTGTTCTGCTATGAATATATAGGGCAGAACAGCGCTCCGAGCGGCGGAATTGGCATTACGAGGGAACCATTTCAGACTCGTTTTTCAAGCTCTATGCGCCAGCTTGTATAATCTCGTAAGCAACGATATATACAGTCGCTATCTAGTTCACAACAATAGAACCAGTCTCAACAATAGCACACAGGCCTTCGGATTTCAACCAAAGATTAACTCACGATATGACCAAAGATGTTAAAGCAAGTATAAATAACAGCGGGGGGGGGAATGTGGTAGAAGCAGCACCTTCAGCAACTGAGGGATGAACATCTCTATCACATTGGAGGGGAGAAAATTTTCATCACAAAAAATTGTGAAAGAGTAAAAATACTGAAGACACTAGACTGAATTGTAATGCATGATGTACCAAGGGACGTCACTTGATTCAGTACATGTTTCAGTCCCTAGGTACATCAAGATATATATCCAACTTAATCTCATCCCACATTACAACTAAGCATATATAACCAAGCATAGTTTAGAATAATTCCTTGGCAATGGAAAATCTGATTACTTTATCAATGTTTTTTCATAAAATTTATCCGATTTAAAAGTATAATGTTTCATGATGGTCTTTTATGAAAAAAACATTGATAAATCAATATAACTTATCGGAACAAAGATGGGTATTATAAAGTGATTGCTTTTGTTTCTCTCTTGTCACTAGGCACTAGCGGTTCAACAGTACAGGTTAAGTACTTACTTTGTTTGTAGGTAGTAAAACAGAAATTTTTCTTCATCAACAAAAACTGACAGCCATTAGTACTGATTTTAGGCGGAAGTTGTGCACCAGTAGCACCAATCATATAGTGATACAAACGAAATTTATCTTTTTTAGTAAACCAAAAATTATAGGTGTTATCCCTAGGTACAGCCTGTCACTTGCTTAAGCACCTTCCCCTAATTGAAAAATTCAATCATAAAAATGAAGGAAAACTTTTTAATGATGCTATGAGTGTATTGTGGCCTTAAAGTATTGTAACTTTTATTCAAAAGAATAATGTAACTTATATTGTCACAACAATAATCACTTTCTATAACTGAATTGAAACACTCCCGTCAACAATGGGATTTCCACTCCACACAGCAACACAGTATTCGTTATTGCACTCCACAGACGACAATGACAATTCACTTGGATTATTGAGAACACCAATGTACTGTTAATCTCAACTAATGTTCACAAAGCGCTATTTACAAAACCAAACTGTCAGTTCTCAGTTCACAGTTCGTTGCCTTGGCTAGTTCTTCTAGCTCATTAACTCAAGTTCACAGTATATCGAACCCAAGATTTCCAGAGACAGCCCATTGAACTTCGAACTCAGTTCCCCCAACTGGGGTCCACTGCTCGTCGAACCACAGACTCCGGATACGCCGCACTCGCCAGGACGCTCCCACAGTTGCGGACACACTCAAGTCGAACTCCGGTCTTGAAGCTGGCTTAACTGCTACACAAGACTGACTGGCTTGCTGTTCAAAAACTGAACTCTCTTCTCCTCGCGTCCAGTATTTATTACTAAACCATAGTTTCCAGAAAGTACGATTCTGGGAGTTTCCGTTTCTGGTGTGTTCCACCTGTTACTCGCAGCTTCTGTTTCCGCACGTCTTTTCGGGAGGTTTCGTTCCCCCCTTCACCTCGCACAGCTTTGCGTCCCCTTTCGCCTCGCGCCGCAGTGCACCTCCCCTTGCCGTCTCGGCATGCAGACGTTCCCTTTACGTCCGTCCCCTCCAGACCCGCGCGGCAGCAGCCTTCTTCGCCGTGTCGTCCGTCTTCTCGCGCGCCCCGCCCTCTGCGGGAACGTGATCGATCTTCGGCTGTCACAGTATAAAACATGACCAGATTTTTCAGTTAATTTCTAACAGAAAGAAAGTTTTTCTAAAAGCCCGAAACAAAATTCTAATTTTAAAAGAAATGTATCCTGAAATACCTTTGCCACCATTACTAACCAGATGGGGAACACACGTAAAATTAGTGTAATACTGAGTGGCACAACAAATGTACAACTAGAATCGGATGTATCTCCTGCAGATACATTGAATTAAAATATATGCGCCAATCACTTCACCAGTACAAATCTCTTTTGCGTGATAATAGGTGAAACTTCACGTTTGAAAATTTAAAACAACATTTTGTGGCATGTTTCAATATTACAATGTATGAGACACTGGACGAAAATTGAAGTGAAATGAAAAAGCGTCACTTAATGATGAATCCATTACTTTGATATTTTTCTGTAGATCCTAAAAAGTATTAATATATATTGTTTAGTGATTAAACGTTTTTTTTACTTAATAGTGTTCCATAATTTATTCGTATTGTGTACATATATGTAGGCCTACATATTTCGAGTGTTTTAATACATCTATATATCTACACTTTTTGAGTATTTCAATACATAAATGTACATACTTTTACTACATACAAAGCCTAGCCCTAATCAAGACAGACGTTCGTAACATGTCGAAGAAAATGTTTTTGCATGAAAAATTTGAATTTGCAAATGATTCCTGCCCCTATTCATCATAATGTTGCGGGTTGTAGTCAAGGTATTGCATGCAGGCTTTATATAGACAGAGAGCAGCTTGTAACATTACAAGTCATCTTCTAACACCCTGTAATAAATTGTTCGTTTAAGACATCTCTTTGTACTGCAGGAACGGAATTTTTTGGATCAGCATGTGAATGATATAAAAGAGGAATATGTGGACCAGAGTCCAGATGTTATATCTCAGATAAAATTTGAGGAAGATCCGGTGCCAATTTCGTTCCCTATGGTGAAACGTGAATCAGAGGTGAGTGAAGCACAAGGAATGCACTGTGTCTTCTTCTTTCAGTGATTATCTTATATTTTGAGTGTAAGGGATATTACCTCTTTACAACAGTACTTGCAGCGCCTTTCACGCTGTGATAGAGACAGAAAAAGTCTCATCACTATTTACTATTACAAGTTATGTCATGTTGCAGAGAACTCTGATGTTGAACTGTTATCTCGTTTGAAATAAGAGAGCGAAAATTCTTGTCACTCTCACTCTTAATGTTTGCCAAGCTATAATTTCCCACAGTGTGTTTCATAATATGTCATATTTAAGGGCTCTTGATCCTTTTGTTGTCTCTGTATCTTTGCCAAAAATATCAATAGCCTACCTTTTATAGTTTCCAAATGAATGTTTTTGCTTTATATGTAGGTACAAATATTATCACCTGTCAGCATTTGTTTTTCACCCATTGTTTTAAAGCATTTATCTATTTGCAGTATGTCCTTTGTAGAACATTATTTTGCACTTAGAGAAATGATATTTTGTAACTTTAAGATAAATTATGGGACTTATTTTGAGGATTACAGAATAGGTTCTAGATTTTGCCAAATCTTCTAATACATACAGACAGATACATCATACATGCAATCTAGTGTTTATTTTATTTACTGTTATTTTGATAGTTCAGTGCATTTAATATGATTACAGGTAGAGAAACGTAAAATTAAAAACCTCAATTTGCCAATCTTCAAATTACTGGAAATTGACATAAAGAGTTTCAGTTTCCTTGGACTTATTATGGGTAGACTGCAACTTAGTGAAAATTCACGAAAGCGTTTTGAAGTTAACGAAATGGTTGTACGAATTATCTAACCAATTTTCACGTGTAACTTATAATGATCACAATGTTCATAGAAACGAATCCGTGTGTACTGAAGCTTTAGTAGTGTATTAATATAGTTTATAATTTTGTCTGTCAGAAAATATAGAGTTGTAGGGATTATAAACTCAGAAATACTACCAGCGGCCATCTACACCATACCAATATGTAAATTTTCAAATTTGTAGTTCTAACAATGAAATAGTTTTAAACATTGTCAGAATAAGGTGGATTCCATGAAATTCCTCCGCCACCTTAAAGTAATGGTTAGCACGTCTGACCATAAAATGAGTGGGCTAAGATTCAAATACTGCTTTGAACAAGTTATTTGGTTAGGTTTTCTCCAGAGTTATCCCTCAATGTATTAAGAGCAAATGCTGCGTAAGTTTCGGCTTTGGAGCCTGGAATCATTTTGCGAGCACTATCACCTTCATTTCACTCAGATGCTTGATAACTACCACAGTCATAAAATAAATGAGTTAGAAACTCCACCAATTCTTGAATTGAATTTTTCGCTCACAGGTTTCTACAATACAGTAGTTACTTAATTATTTTGTGAGGAAAAGAAGTACCATATGAAAAATTTGCCCCAAGAGTTATCTTCTGTCAGCTAAAATTCTATTGAGACCAGCACGATTTAAATGCAGTTCTGTGACATCTAAGATCGATCCGCTATTTTAATGTAAGTTGTGCCATCTTTCTGTTTTATTTGCTCTGTATTTGTAGAAAAACAGAGTGACTTGAACACAGTTAGTGAGGAGCCATGGGTGGAATTAACGACAGAGGACAACGAGGTTTTGACCGAAAGGTGAGTGTGGTCTGCGAGTCTTCACTAGACCTCTGTATTGTCATGCAAATGACCGATCTAAGCTCACCAATCAGCTTTCTGTTGTGAAGGAGGCAGCTGGGTGATGATTTGCTCGACCACGTAGAGTCTAGTATTTATAACTGATCGGTCTGAAATGTTTACTCAGTCAGTCGAAAGCATTCGAGGTTATCGCATCACCTTTTATTGCGCGATACTCAAAACAGCCTAATTAAGAAGGTTACAATAAAATTTTCTTCTATTTCAGATAGCATTAAAAGCAGAAAATATCTGAATATATAAATTAAGGGTACATAATCTTTGAATGACACTTTTCGTTAAATGAAAGAAGGCTTCATACTATAACCAATAATGTTATTCAACATCTTTCCCGTCAAACTTATTATATCGGTAATGAAAATATTTAATGTAGGTTAGTAAATATGTGATTGTATAAACAGAACAAAGATTTTGTGGTTCATTTCAAATGTCTTCAAATTCAGACATAACCTGTCTCAGTTACACTATTTAATAAAATAAGCATATTCTGCAAATTCACTTCACTTCAGATTTTTGCAAAATAATGTATACTAAGATATACTTCTTACGTATCATCCCACCCCTTGCCCCTACGTTAAAGTAATATGACGGAATTAGCACATAGCTAGTGTTTGATTTCCACTCTTCACTTGCCATTGGTGTTCAGTATCCAACAACGAATAAATTGCTCAATATCTGGTAACACATCGGGGATTTTTAATGATCTCTTAAGTCCCAAGTAGAATCCGTGGTAACTGGATGGAAGAAGATTAAGAATCTTAGTTAGATTATTTTTTCTCTGGAATGGATGAATGGTGGGTATAACAATATTTTGGCTCATGTCTTTTCTTTCTTTGATGATATGCAAAATCAGCATCTCCGTGATGGGAAGCCAGCAGGTTTTCCAAGTCATGTTTTTCACCAAATCAGTTTCTGCTTTTATATTGTTATTAAGAAAACCGCACTTTTTATAAGTGTCGTCCTGTGGTTCTTTAAATGTTGTAATAGATTTATGAAACTCATCATAGAAAGTTGATATACTCACTATTGTTGTTGATTAGTCAACTGTCCGGAAACAGATCTGAACCTCAAAGGTGATACCAACATGGCACCACTTATAACGCAACTAGGCCAGGAGATAATGGTGTAAGGTGGCTACCTACTTTTCCCCTCCTTTGCATACATCGCCAAATAGCTACATGTTATACTAATCAGACTTCAGATGTATACAAACAGTTGTTCTTTCTCTGACACATATCGTTAAGTGAGATGTACATAACAGCCAGAACCTCAATCAGAGATACTATCACTGGATCATGTGAAATCTCGAAGTATTTCTCTACAAATAAGATGGCTTAAGATATGCTGGCAAGTAGTATTTGTTACTTTCTGTTCTTGAATTGCGGGACTTGTACTCAGGAATGTAATTTATGTGATCTCTTACTGCCGCAAGATTTTCTGCAGTGTGTTTATGTGGAGATGTGTCCTTTCCCCTGCTGTAATTAGTAGTAAGTTGTAACTGACGCACTAGTGGCTCGATTATACACAGATACATTCACAAATGATAGTGTTTGTCACACTATCACTTCCACATATTTTCTGCAGAACAACACCTACCATGAACAGATAGACGGAGTCGCCATGGGATCTCCACTTTCACCAGCCATCGCCAACTACTATATGGAGCATCTGGAGCATGGAATACTAGCTACAGCCCCATTGAAGCCTACACACCTTTTCAGATACGTAGACGATACGTTTGTCATCTGGCCTCATGGACAAGACACGTTACCAGATTTTCTCAGGCACATAAACAGTCTTAAGACGCCAGATACAATTCACTATGGAGTTGGAAGCAGACGTGAAACTCCCCTTTCTGGACATCCTTATCCCCAGGAATCACAACGGATCTCTTGGCCGTGTGGTATACCGCAAACCCACACACACCAACTTTCCATCACAAGTCTCCGTGGAGCCGGGCAAACAGCCTCTTAGTCCTGCTCGTTCTCGTAGGCGATACTAGCTGGCCGAGAATCGTATTCTCGAGACTGCCAGTCTCGGGAACGAGGAATACCGGGACTCGGCCTGTTATCGCAAAGTCGACTGTTACCGTTAAGAAATGCGTACACTGACTGCCGGTTTAATTGCCGCTCATCACTGCAATTCGTGACCCTTTCTGAAATATTAATGTTCATAAAGTAATTTAAGAAGGCACAGCAATGTGGTATGCAATAATACAGCACATTATGATTTTCGACATTCTTACAGAAGTCACACTATTTTAATGAACTATTTATTCCCTTTCCGGAGAAGCAAAATAATGCAGCACTTTCAGTCGTTACCTAATCCTAAGCTCGTTTGAAAGAATAACAAGTTATGGTTGGAGCTATGATATTTTTTCTCGCTATCATCATTTTGTTAACATTCCATATTTAATCCTTCGATAGTGTTTTGTATACGCTATAGTAATGGATATCACACGACTGTATTATTATATTGCGCGTTCACATCTGGATGTTTCGTTGTTATGCAATGGCATCTTCATCAGCATGGGTAATTATTGCACTGTGTAAGGACGAAATAAAATAATTAATACTTATTTATATTATTATAAAGGACCAAAGACTCTGACAAAAGATATTTTTGTTTCCCAACTGATAGAATGGTGAATGCGAAATGGAAACACTTTTGCAAGAGGATAGAATTACGAAATAGAGTAGATCCTTTTACTAATTGATCATAATTACTTACAAATGCGGTTTAAGGAACCCGGAGGTTCATTGCCACTCTCATATAAGCCTGCCATCGGTCCCTATCCTGAGCAAGATTAATTCAATCTCTACCATCATATCCATTTTTATATTATCTTCCCATCTACGTCTCTGCCTCTCCAAACGTCTTTTCCCTCCGGCCATCCGACTAACACTCTATATGCATTTCTGGATTCACCCATACCTGCTAGATATTTGCCCATCTCAAACCTCTGAATTTAATATTCCTAATTATGTCAGGTGAGGAATACAATTCATGCAGTTCTACATTGTGCAACTTCCTCCATTCTCCATCGCTCTTAGCCCCAAATATCTTCCTAAGAACCTTATTCTCGAACACCCTTAACCTCTGTTCCTCTCTCAAAGTGAGAGTCCAAGTTTCACAACCATACAGAACAACCGGTAATATAACTGTTTTATAAATTCAAACTTTCAAGTTTTTTGAGAGCAGACTGGATGACAAAAGCTTCTCAACCAAATAATAACAGGCATTTCCCATATTTATTCTGCATTTCCTCCCGAATGTCATTTATATTTGCTTTATCATAATAAAAGAGAATAAAAGATGGTTATTATTATTTTATTATTATTATTATTATTATTATTATTATTATTATTATTATTATTATTAGTGTCACTCTTACCATTATCATTATCGTAATCATTAGGATGATCAAGATTATGATTATCAGGATTATTATGATGGTTATTATTTATTATTTTTGTCTTGTAAGTTATCATTACATATTAGAAACGACATATTAGAAACCATATTAATTCTTAACTTGTTATTCTCGTTCCTACAATATGTAGAATAATTATTGTAAACCATATAGGCCCATATCATTTTATATTGCAACATGGCTACAGTACAATAAGGATTGTTCTGTAACAATAATTTATAACTTGTACACCAATAGAAAGTGTAGTTTTCTATAGTATAGGCTGGTTCACAATAAACCGGGAACGGAAGCGAGAACGAGAACGGAAATAATGTTAAAATAAGTGTACAGCATTTTCGTTCTAGTTCTCGTTGTCGTTTCCGCTCCCGGTTTATTGTGAACCAGCTTTTAATATTTTCATGTTTCATATCATTGTGTTACAAACTATTTTTTTATTTAGTTGCTATAAAAGATAGCTTCATTATTGTAAAGTGTCAACCATCTTGGACTGTACAGCCTTATTTTCAACTACCTATATTAAATTACCATTTAATATCATCCATATAATAAAGGGGTTTCATGCGTTGAAGGGTTCCGTACAAATTTTACGGAACAAACGTTTGAGTCATGAATTTTTCGCCAACAGCTCCTTTGGTTAACTCGCCGTTATTCCCTCGCTTTGACCCCCCATCTAACGTGAAAAACAAAAAAGTTTGCCGCTTACCAAAGGGGAAGGTATAAATGTCTATTCTGAACAGATCAATCTCCATGGAAGTTAATATTTTTTTTCTCACTTTCCAAAAAAGATTTTCAGTCCAATTTTTTTTTTTTATTCTTTCCTTAGACATTCAGCTATCAATTCAAAAAATTACAGCACGATTGATTAAGTATTATAGGAGCTATGACATGATACATATTTAAAGAACTGGGAAATGTATAAGCCAATGCTTCCTATAGAACTGCACGGCTCGAGCGGCATTGCTTCCTTATTACTACAATCCCGTCTAGACTTTCGATACTGTCGAGAGTGAGTAGTATCGGTAATATCGGAATCAAGAAAATCTCGTGTTCCCTATCAATGAGTCATTTGGCTACATTAGGTACGCGCGCACCGAGCGAAACTTCGGAGATTGCGCAACCGAGAACGGGCGATAATAAGAGGCAGTCTGCCCGACTCTACTAAACACACTGGCCCATAGAGCAGTTTCTATATCGTACCCGGAGCAATTGGACACCGAGTTTCAACACCTGAAACAAACCAGCCATAGCCTGTCTTATCATTTACGGGGAAGTTGTCGGGAAAGATAAGCAGACTGCTCTACAAGCATGGAATAAAAACACTTCACATACCTCCCTCTAAAATTAGAAACAAAGTCAGATCAGTAAAACACGATCTAGGCTTAAGAGTACCAGGGATCTACCGCATTCCTTGTGAATGTGAGGCTGCTTACATTGGCCAGACTGGATGTACAATAACTACACGTCTTTCTGAACACCAACAAAGCATCAGATTAATGCAGCCGGGAAAATCAGGATTGGGCGAACACTGTATTGCAAAAGGCCGTAGGGCTAACTTCAATAATACCGAGGCCTGGCGAAGTGTTTGGGCTACTGGGATGGGAGAGTGAAGGAAACTCTGGCCATAGCGGCAGACCGCAGTAACCTGAATCGGTACTCAGGTCTCCAACTCAGCGCTACTTGGACACCGGCTATTAAATTTCTCAACGTCCAGACGACGGGCAATCATCAACGGACACATGAGAATATGTCCGCCGAGCCTACAGTGAGACCCGCGATCAATCAGTCTCACAGCACAAGACAACACGCTGCGGTTGCATATAACACCCAGAGCCAATCAGCGCACAGCTCCTCGGCTGACTACTCCCCCTGGCACTATAAATAAGGAGCAAGTTATCCCCCTAATTATCGATGATCGAATCAGAGGGAGCTGAATCTAGCAAGACACTCACTGGTAAAAGTCGCCAGCTTACAACCAACGAAAATGAACAGCGGGAGCCGGCCGCCGCCTTGTGTCGACAAGTCTCGGCCGGACGAAGGCCAGCCACCGGGGAAGCGGAAGACGAGACGGAAGACGGTGAAACCGACGGCCGCCGGAAAACCTGTCTCACCGGAAGCAACATCATCACCACAACCATCATCATTTGGTAAGTCCAGCGCTTCACCAACCAAGACGATCGACGACTTAAGTACACTAAAGACCATGGCACCGATCACTGCTAATAGAGCAGTAGTGATCACAAACGCCGACCCCGACCTACTGGACGCAGTGACTCCACGGAAACCCACAACGACCTTGACTATAAACTCCACCACGAGAGCCTACGTATTTTCCTCACGAGAAAACTTACGTCAGATGACATTAATGCATCCACGACAATTCGGGAAGCACGCCCGATACCAAACTCCACCAACCGCCACTCTCCTCGGACCTTGGGAATTACCAGGCCACCCATCCCATCCCTCCTCCTCCCCACCCCACTCTCTATTGGACAGTGAATCTTCTTCTTCTTCCTCTTCTGAGGAAGAGGCAGAGGTTACTTCCAATCCACAAGAGAGGCCCTCAGAAGGGCCGGCTCCAAAACCTAGAGCAGAGAGGTCTCCTGTCCCAAAACCCACAGCAGAGAAGTCTCCCAACGGACCACCTCCCAGCTCTGAGGCGTCGTCTCACGAATCCTCAGAAGGGAAGCGGTCCAACAGGCGCAAACCTATTCCCACAAATGTATCCGGTTCGACTCCGGCAAGCCCCACTTCTCCCACTCCCTCTAATACCACACGTCAAACCGCACAAGGACCCAAGACAAGGACAGTACTGAAAATACTGAATCACACGAAAAACGGCAACAACCCACTACACATAGAGCGACTAATGAAACAGTACCGACTCGACATCCAAACCCCACGACAGTTCTGGGCACACACTACCAAGACAACAACACTCACATTCCCCACGATTGGCGACGCGGAGAAGTTCGCTAGGGCAATTCCCCTGTACAACTTCGGCCCGTCCGCAGAAATCAACATTACACCGCCCAGTGAAACAAGACAGAAACAGACCAGAAATAAAGAGATCAGTGTCGTCATGAAAAATGTCGACACGCTGATCTCTGAGGACGAACTAATGCAGATCCTGGCTGTAATACATCCAGGTATCACACGCATTAAGAGAATTATCTCCGCACAGACTGACAAACCCACCAACTTAGTTAGAATATTCACAAAAGACATCACCACAGCAGACAAGTTACTAGCAGGACTTAAACTCGCAGGACGATACTACAGAGTAGAGCCATCACACGAGACAATCTTCCACCGACCGTGCCTTAACTGTGCACAATACGGCCACACAAGGACAAACTGTGACAAGCCCAAGACTTGTTTTAAGTGCGGCAAGAATCCCGACCTCTGCAACCACAACCGCCTATCCCAGATCAGGTATTGCGCCACGTGCAACAGCGACACCCATTATACGGGCCAAGCTCGCTGTCCAAAATATCCAAGGACTAATCTCATAACCTCCACCGATCCCACGCATGTCCCCATAGACACCCACAAACCAATACCGCCACCTATACCCAAACCATCACAGTCCGTCTTCAAACCAACACTTCCCAAACCCGAATTGTCTTATGCGGATGCAGCTAAGACTACGACAACCAAGACAACCACTACAGACGATCCACAGACAGACAAAACAACCACGGAACAGCTGGTCGAGGGGGTTCTACGTTCTGCTATGCAGAAAATAGAATCCTAAATTGACCGGCAACTAAACAGACTACAGGACGAAATAGTGACATTCACTATTTCCTTACTCACTACAGACACAAACCCCACGAAACGACACACGACACTTGCCACAGCCAACCAGGCAGCCAGACGGCTTCTACGGAAACGAGTAGCCCACCACTTTGTTGGTAACAGGTTACGAGTTTCCCTAGCGCCACTACAAAAACGTGACTAGGACAGAACTGACCAGAGCACTGGACTCTCCACCTCTCATTAACATCTGCGAGGCATGGTGCTAACTTCACTTCATTCATTTCATTCACAATTCAACTGTTAGCGTGTACATGTTCATATAATCATTCACAGGGGAAATACACTACGGTTAGATGAGAGGGCAAACGGCTTATAGCTGGGTACCTCGATCTAAAGTTAGCGAATTGCATGTCGAGGAACCAATGGAGGCATGGGATGCTTACCCTGCCTGCCATTTTAAACATCATTCATTCTTTCTTCGTCCCCTTTCATTCGTTCGTCCCCTAATTATCAGTTAACCCTGAAGACGAGGAAGATGAACACCCTCGAAACGAGAGTGGATCACCAACTTATGACCTGGCTGGATGCCCGAGAACGTTTTGAGTTATCACGTCGCCAGGAGAGCTTCAGTAGTTATTTTATTTCTAATGTATTCCATAATATAGATTCTAAATTAATTAAGGTCAAAAGGAGACATACTAGAACAAACGACTTGTTAAATTTCATGACCTTACTAGGTGGGAAAATAAACATTAGGTTTAACCTCCAAAATATTAACTTATATAAAATAAATATTACGAAATGTCACTCGTGAATTTTATTATAATAGCTAAATCAAATAACAGCTAGAGTGTGAAAACTTATAACCTTAATTATCACAAGGCATCACAAAAGAGAATATGTCCCTAACAGAGCTTTAAAAAAGTCTTACCTAGTTTGCTTCTGATTTTTTCCCCCTTCTTAACATCCGACATCCTCCTGATGTCATTTTCATTTTGTTTATTTGCAGTATTAGAAGAGACGATGACTTTCTTTCTTTAGGAAAATTAATTGAGGTCAAAATTATCTGGGAACAATCTTTTTGAACCCCATGGTTATTTGCTGTTTATTGTTGAAGTAGCTTTTTCCCTCTAAAAATATGGAGTTATTCACTTATCTAACTCATCTATATTGTCGCCTTTTAAATTAAAAATGACTTGTTTTGTTTTTACAAAAATATAGATCGCACTGCCTTCTAACCAATGTACAAATCACATTGTCTTCTAACCAATGGTACACTTATCTCGTTTTGATCATTTTCTGGCTAGTTCACATTTCCCTATCACCCTAGAATTATTTACAAGGCTATATCTCTAATGGTAATGTACCTCCTGGTCAAAAAGGATTGTTTTGGTTTCGATGTTCCGTAACTGCATGTATATTATTTCTTTTTGCCAGTATTTTATACACCCCTTGTATATTTTCATCAGGGTTGCAGCTACCAGTGAAAGGACTGTATCATCAGAATTGGACGGTATTGCACATGAAGAGAACGAAAATTCGTGTGAAATTCCCAAGATTTCGACTTCCTCTGGAAAACCTATGCGGACTTGTGAAGATGAGAAGCAATTATTGGAGTTCGAAGCATCTAAAATACATTTCTTCAATTCGGTAAAACTGAATGGGCATTTACCAAAGCTTGTAGGCAAGAAATCTTTGAAATGCGAGGTTTGCGGTACAAGTTTCCCGACTTCCAGTAAACTAAAAACCCATCAACGCCGGCACACAGGCGAGAAACCTTTCAAATGTAATGTTTGTGGTAAGTGTTTCACCCCAATTGGGAAAACTAAATATCCATGAACGCCACCACACAGGTGAGAAACCTTTGTTTTTATTATCCAATTTAATAAACCTTATTTCACCCTGAGGTATATTAGGGTTATACTTGGTATCAAGATAGCTACATATTTTATAAGCAATAAACAATAAAAAAATTATAATACAAAATTGTGGTCAAGGTTACAGTTCACATGAATTATGTACAAGAATGCACCTTAATGAAAGAATGGATTGTTACATAAAGCCTCAAGGCATGTCTCTATATTTATATCTAATGGTTATAGGAAGAAATATATATATATATATATATATATATATATATATATATATATATATATATATATATATATAGCTATTAAAATATTATTTTAGGAGCAATAAATAGCTATACTAAGAGATGGCTTAAAATTTACGAATTAAATACATTATTTAGTAACAACAATTAGCAATAATCAGGTATTACAAGAAATGGCTCAAAATTAGAAATCAAATGCCTAATTAAAATAAAAATTAAAACCAATAGTACAATATTATATTATGCGAAATTGAAGACTTACAGTTTCATTATAGTTGATTAGAACTAATACGATTTTTTCCTCCCGGAATAATTTAACATTTTACAGTTTCACGAATATTCTATTCAAGAAGGGCATGAAATAGTTATATGATTTGGAGTTGGTAAGTATATTGGTTAACGGTTTGGTAAATGTATAATTTAAAGTGTTCAGTAACAATTCAAGCTCGTATCTTTCACGGCAAAAGACTGGACAATCATATAATACATGTTTGACATCTTGAAATTCCTCCCCACAAATGCAAGTTGCATCGTCTTTAATATGGAATCTATTTAAGTATTCCCCGAATTTTCCATGCCCAGTCAAAAACTGTGTCAGTACGAAATTTGGCGTTATTACTTTACATTTATTACGGTCATAGATCGTTGGAAAATACAGCTCTTTTGTAAGAATTTCCTTATCACTATTGACCCATCTTTCGTTCCATTCTTGCATATAATGTTCTTTGGCTACTTTTTTGATATATGATATCGGACATAAATTGTACGACAGTGGCACATCAGAGTTGGCTGCCATCTTTGCCAATTCATCGGCTCTCTCATTTCCAACTATCCCAGTATGCCCTCTGACACAAGTTATACAAATATGGACGGCACTTTTCATTATTAAAGTTCTTATCTCTGAGGCTATAATGTTAGTGTTATATTTATCATTAATTGATATTACTGCTGACTGCGAGTCACTGTGAACGCAAGCGCTGTAACCAGACTGACTACACCATTTGACTGCTTCTCGCAAAGCTAATAGTTCCGCCTGAAACACTGAGCACTCTGAGGAGAGTCTGAAGATGGCTGAGGTGTGTTCTCTGTCGTTCCTGTAGGCAACAAAGGCACAGCCCACTTTGGCATTTTGATTCGACAGTTTATCCAAACGCGATCCATCTGTATAGATCAAACAGTCATGAGAATCTGGATCACAAATTGCTTTGAGACAGGGTATGTATAAAGATGGATGCCCTGCCTGGAGAGGATTGGCTGGTTCTTCTACATGAGAAAGCTTTCAAATGTGATGTTTGTGGTAAGTGTTTCTCGCAATCGAGTAATTTAAAAATTTATGAACTTCAGCACACAAACAATAAACCTTTCAAATGTGGGATCTGTGGTAAGTGTTTCTCGCAATCGAGTAATTTAAAAATTCATGAACTTCAGCACATAAACAATAAACCTTTCAAATGTGGGATTTGTGGTATGTGTTTCTCGATAACGAAAGCTTGAAGAGTCATGAACGCTTGCACACAAGCGAGAAACCTTTCCAATATCATGTTTGTGGTAGGTGTTTCTCACAATCATGTAACTTAAAAAGACATGAACGCGGACTCACAGGCGACAAACCTTACAAATGTGAAGTTAGTGATCATGATTCTCACAAAACCCACTAATTCATGCGCTTAGGCGAGAAACCCTTCAAACGCGATTTTTGTGGTAAGTGTTTCTTGTCATCGATAGCCTAAGAAGTTCGCAGGCGGAAAACTTTCCATGCCATGTTTGTACTAAATGTTTTATGATGTCGAGTAATTTTTAAAGGCATGAAAGCCTGCACAAAGGAGACAAACTTTTCGAGTGCGATGTTTGTGGTAAGCGTTTCTTGAAGTCGAATAGTCTAAAAAGGTACCAGAGTCATTCCACGTCAAATCGCACAGCAATAAAACACGACCTTCTCGTAAATGGTCAAATTTTTTTTCATAAATTCCAGACATCAAATAAGGAGACCCGTATTGTTTTATTTCCACAATTATTAATTAATGTAATTGAGTAGTTATGACTATTTGAAATTACGCAAACTATGCGTGCACTGTTACATAAACCCACTTGGAACTCTGTGTCTACATATAATTGAGATTTGCGGTTTGGCGCATTTGAAAGACTAAATACAACACTTTTTATTACTTTAGGCCTATCACAAATAAATTTGAAATTTGATCTAATTTTTTAATAATTTCTTTTTAAATGCAAAATTACTATATTAAATAGCCCAGTTAAAAATCTTTAAAAAATATAGGCTTGTTCCCTGATGTATTATCTGTAAACTACTGCATTTAGAAATGTGGGATCTGCACACATACATTTGTAACAATTTATTTTCCGGAGGCATGCACGCACTCGCGGTTCCCAGCTAATGAACTGCTTGCGGCATTAGGCTAGAAGGCTTCCCGCGGAAAGTTTTACGAAATCCCCCATTGCACATAACTGATGTCGCACACAAATGCATTCATTCATCAAATGATTAATACCTTAAGGAACCGTAAATATCTTATCTAAAGTTATTTTATTATTGTCAGCTCAGCTAAGAGGGGGAGCCCTTCACAATGCCGTATGTTTATACTGTAATATAGTCAAGTGTTTAAAGATAGCAAGGCTGGGTAAGGCACTAAACTTTATGGCAATAAACAGATGGCAGGAGACAAAATGTAGAAGAGAAAAATAATCAGTCTGGGTTTGAATTTCATGGAGTGACGTGACTTCTATACATGAGTGACGGTAAAGATCGCGTAATATATAACAAGTGTTTAAATCCATTTGACCTTCCTAAAAACAAAAGTGCACTAAGACGCTTAAGTCGCGATTTATTGATAATGCTTAATTTAAAGGAGTCTTTGAATGTGCGAATATGTGATTCGTTCCGTAAAAAGTCTGTCAACTTCCGAATAAGAAAGGTGAAGTTATATGTGAAGCCGGTAGTTCTTGGGATATTAATAAACATGAAACAAATTAAATTGCGGACAGAGAAAGTGTTTATCCCAGTTCTTCTTCTAGCACTTCTACGGATACAGTGCTAGAAATCACTAATATTGAGGAATTAAACAAGAGTTTGATGTCAATAGAATCCCCTATCAAGAAAAGAAAACTACAAAAAAAAAACCGATACGGTACCCCCGTGAAAAGTTTCAAAACGTAAAATGATCCCTAGCAAGTAAAGTTTTTCCATGTAGAAAATGGATCGTCATCCCTTCAAAACTCAGCCATATTTTATTTCTGACACCACAATGCCAAGCCACAATACATACTTTCGTAGTATACTTCAAAGAAGATACAGAAATTCGTCACAAAAATATTGTTGTCATCTCAGAAAGCATGAAATATGACACCGATTCCTTTCACTTTTTTAATCCGAAGCAATCAATTTCTTAAAGCAAGAATTCAATGACATGAAAAAATCATCTACTTTTCCGATGGATCAAGTTCACGATACAAAAACAAAATGAATTTAAAAATAATTGCTTACATGAAGACGATTATGCAATTAGCGCTGAATGACACTTCTTTGCAACGTCGCATGATAAAGATCCATGTGATGGCATTGGAGGATCTGTTAAAAGATTTGCCACGAAAGCCAGCCTGTACAAGATCCTATAACAACACAAAAAGAACTGTTTGATTGGTCACAAAAAACATTTCTAGCGTGTCATTTATATGTTGTCCATTGAATAAGCACAAAAACTACACTGAAAATTTTCAGGCCAGATACAATCTAAAACCAATAATTGGTACATTAAAATTACATTCTTTCATTCTGTAGTAAAAAAACTGAATATTTAGTAAAACAAATTTCTTTCGAGAAAGAAAGTAGGCGAATGAAAATGTAAAGTGTAGTGAATGAAAACAAACGTTTTAAAAGAATAATGTACAAATATTTGAAGACATCATAATAAGTAAATTAGCAGTGTTTCCTCGAGTGACTTGATCCGTACTGGGTGTAATGTTCCAACGTTTACCCGATCATCCAGCGCCGATAAACCTCTCAGCGCTCTTCTACGCTTCCCGTCCACTGCTGCAGCACCGACCGCTACACATTGTGTCGTACCTAATTAAATTTCCATTAAACTATTGGAGATCCCATTGAGATTTTTTCTGGAATTATTAAGAATATTTCAGTACACCTAGTAAGCGTTTTTTTTATTTTTAGGTTTTTAATACGGCTATTTCACATTGATATCTAACTTTTAAAAATCGAATCATAAAAAAATATTTGTAATAATTATATTAAAATTAGTTAGTAAATATTTAATAAAATACAGTACTTTAAGCTTTTAAATGCATTTTTTTTAATTTAACATCAATATCCTCAGAAATATGACGCTTTAAATGTTGCATTGTGCGACATTTTTAACGAATTTTAACATGCAATATTTTAAAAACATGTGGACTTAGGAGGAAATAAAAATACACTTGTTGGTTTATTAGACCCATAGAGTTGGTAAAAAAAATATAAACGCAATCAAAAATATCAAGGTCAAAATTTGTATAATTTTGTGCGATTTGACGTTGAATGACTCACCAACGTCTGCACAGAGGCGAGAAGCCTTTTATATATAATGCCAGTAGTTCGTCTAGCTTAAGTAATCACCCAATTTGCTAGCAAATTTTTCTTATTCGTTATTTGTTGTGTATCTCGCGGTGAGGTAGGCTGAAAAGACATCATTGCCCGCATTCGGGAAGACTTCTACATTTAATTTCTGTGAAACTTGTTTCTCTAGGAAAACTGTCTTAAATATGTTTTGAAATAGTGTCGAGAAAAGTTAGTAATGCGATGTCTCTTGTGTGTGTTTCTCTCAATCCTCTAACCTAAAGCTTCATAGACGCCAGCAGGGACGAGAACTCTTTTAAAGTCGTGGCTGTCAAACGCTTTTCTCTCATAAGTTACGTTTAATACGTCGTGAACTGGAAACATTCTTGCGACATATTCTATTACGATACTTGTGGTAAATGTTTCTCATAGAAAAAAAATCTGAAAATTATTCATGAAGTCAACCATACAAGCCAGAACACATTCAGATATAAAGCTGTAATTCTGCTATGGCGATCATTGCCGAGCGAACACCGTTCAGCGTTGAACGTCTGCTGATTGGTTTCCTTACAGTGAATGTCGTCCCCTTAGTCATCGAAAGTATTATAGCCTATCCTTAGAAAATCAGTTGTCAATAAGCACTAGTAATGAACGGACGCAAGGTGTGGCGTTGCAAATAAAGAGGCATTGCCGTCAGGAAATATTGCGGAAGGAGATTCAATAAAAAAAAAGTGAAAATTTATAGGAGTATAGAACGGAAAATATTAACAGCGGCGAAAGAATTAGTAGATCGGAATATAGGAGCTGTAAATAATGAAGAAGGGATAAATAATGACAAATGACAACAGACAGGAGATTGAAATAAAGGAACACAGTGAGAAGATTGAATTGTTGAGACAAGAAATAGATCAAATAAAGAGTAAAATGAAGCAGTACGAAATAGGTCGAAGAGAAATGACATTGTTATGCTTCGGAGTAGAGGAAAAGGGACGTGAATTCGCAATACAAACCGGGGAGGCAGTGCGCAAAGTATGTTATGAGATCTTCAAACTGAGATAAGAGCAGAGGACATCTAGGAGATTTATAATAGGAATAGGATGTAAAACGCCTATTGTGATAAGACTTTCAAAGATAATAACCAAAGAAAGAATATTAAGGAACTTACACAACGTGCGAGGAACAGGAATGAGGATGGAAAAAGACCTGAGCTACGAGATGAGATATAAAAGGAGGCTACTACTCCCTTTTATGAAAGAGCCAAGAGTGAATGAACGCTTTGCAAAGTCATATGAAGATACATTAAAATTAATGGGAAATTCTATAACGTTGAATTCTGTAAGACAAATGAAGATCACCCAATATTTGGATTAAATACGAAGAGCAAGAACATCAACATTAAAAAGAGCAGATATGATCTGAAGATATCGCAAGGTACGAATGGACAAACTGATGGAATTACAATCGTGAGAAAGAAGAATGGTCAAGAGAAAAATAAAAATTGAGCAACCGCAGTTATCGCACAAACTGGAAAGTATGGAAATTGAAGAGACTCGTTGGCATAGATTAATACTGACCAGCCCAACTAAACAGAGGATAAGAGACGATCGGAGCTGGAACTGGAACAAAAAATACCTGAGAGGTGATGAACAATCTGTTCAATCAGCAGTTGTGGCGGAAAATAACTGTCATAGCAAGATTGTTGACCAGGTATGTGTAGACGACGGAGAGTGGCTGAATTGCAGATCAAGCACTTCGTACTGGAGGAAGCGAGACTGGAGCAGGAAATGCTGAGATCAAGATTACAGAAGAAGAAAACGTATGTGAAGAAATCAGATAAGAGCAGTTTAAATATTACAGGTGCAATAAAGTTTGTGACACGAGTAAAAATTCAAGTGATACGGGAAGTGAATTAACTAGATTAGGGGCAAGGAAAGTTAGTGGCGAAAGGGAAAGTGAAATTGTTACTGAGAGTGCAAGGGCTGAAATGAGGAGAAGTGAAGAGAAGAAAAAGGAAGGCGAGTTTATAACAGAAAAGGGTGAAGTGGATCTTGCTGGTCCTGAGACGGCTTAGGACATAAATAATAAATTAGAGGTCTATAATAGGAAGTTGATTGAGACGATAGAGGGATGAAAATAGGCGAGGAGTGTGGTGGAGGAGCGAAGTAGGATAGCGAAGTATATTATGTAGAAAATGAGTGAGATCTGAAAATGGAGTAGCAGACATACTATCGAACATATTGGACAATGGTGTAGTAAGGGTTAGTAATAAGTATAATTAGAAACATTGGCCACCGGCGTGGCTCAGTCGGCTAAGGCACTTGCCTACCGAACCGGAGTTGCGCTCGGGCGCGGATTCGATTCATGCTTGGGTTGTTTACCTGGTTTGGTTTTTTCGAGGTATCCCCAACCGTAAGGCAAATGTTAGAAAATGTATGGCGAATCCTCGGCCTCACCTCGCCAAATATCTCACTGTCACCAATCCCATGACTCTATATAACTTCCTTGTTGATACTGCATCGTTAAATAACCAATTTAAAAGAAAGAAGAAACTGTATGTGTTCGATATAAATGAACTGGAAATCAAGAACGGATTTGTAAAAATGACAGTTTTGAATGATCTAAATTAAGTCGTTATGTTCTAAAGGTGGGAATACAAATCAATTGAAATGGGGACAAAATTAATATTATAAGAGCATCTATAAAAAGGTATATCTGTAATGAATGTAATTGCGATATCAGATACAAAATTGTAAGATCCACATTACATAGATGTATATATATACAGAGTGTTTAAAAAATACGGGGCATAATTTCAGGTACGTATTTCCCACATGTAGACAATCAAAATAGTTCATTACAACATGTGTCCGGAAATGCTTTATTTCCGAGGTATGGCATTCACAACATTGAAATTCAACGGAAAGTTTTTTTTTTTTTTTTCCGCAGGTCGTTGCCGTCAAAGGGGACATTAAGAGGGCACTCTGACAGTTCATTCCGAGGCGAAGGTTACATTCAGTGTTGTGTAGGCGTTAGACTGTGCGACATGTATTCAAATCAAGAGCTGGCAGAGATACACTTCATGTACGGTAAGGCGGACGGCAGTGCTGCGCTGGCTCGTCGTTTGTACCAGGAGAGGTACCCACAGCGACAATGTCCAGATCGGAAGACATTTGTACGTCTCCATTACCGTCTGTACGAGTATGGAAAATTTAACTCTCCTGGTTTGGGAAGGGGACGACCAAGATCTACAACTCCAGAAGTACAGGAGGAGATTCTGGAGGCTGTGAACATGACTCCTTCTATCAGCACACGAAGGGTAGCGTTGCAAGTCAATGTTCCTCATACGACTGTCTGGAGACTGTTGAAAGAGTATCAATTGTATCCTTATCATTTGCAACGTGTACAGGTCCTGTCACCAGCAGATTACCCTGCACGAGTTAGGTTCTGTCAGTGATTCTTGCAGCAGTGTGGTGTAAATTCGAACATTCCTGCCTTAGTATTATTTACAGATGAAGCACAATTCACACGAGATGACATAACAAATTTCCACAATCAGCATGTATGGGCGTATGAAAACCCACGTGCAACTGTTCCATCTCATCACCAGGTGCGGTTCTCCCTCAACATGTGTGCCGGTAAGCCACTACAGTGCAAAACAAGCAGGCAGCGGCGGAGAGCAGCATAGGTTCGAATCCTAAACAAATCAAACGTACGTTCGTTCTTCGGTGAGGCACACACAGGTTGCCCTTTTATGTCACAGTGCAGTACCTTCGAACCCATGGCCTCCATGACGTCAATATAGGCAAGCAACAACCAACCTAAAATCCGTCCACGCTGGGACAAAGTGTCGTCCCTGGTTATAATTGTAGGGTTCAGAACCGTAGTGGGCCAAGCGCCATTTATTAAAACCATAGAAAACAAGGGTTAAAATGAAGTTACCGCCATTATTCAATGGAAACATATAGCAAGTAATATAAAGTTTACACATTCTAACAAAATGATATGTCAATATTCATTAAACTATGGTATTTACTTAAATTTAACCCTTGCTTTCTCCATTTTTAATAAATGGCGCTTCGCCCGCTGTGGCTCTGAACTCTTCAATTATTAAACTGACAGTGTTCAGCGTGGCAGAGCACGGACTGTAATGATCGTAGGAGTGTGAAACCTCGTAGATATGCTAATTATGCAATGCGCTCGCGAATTATGGCAAAACAGTTAGTTCCACGTCTTGCCACCAGATGAAAGTATGGCGCTGTAAGCAGTCAGAACGTGTTATGGGCGCAGGAAAAATTCAGGATAGATCAAACACATGATGAAGGTAGTTCTGGCACGTTTATTAGGAACATGACCTCCCACCTCAGCAACATGTTGCATCCATAACATGGTATGGTCGACAGTTGCTCGCAACGTATCTGGTGAAATCAGAGCGACATGTTGTATGCTAGCATTTAGATCTGGCAGAGATCGGATGTGTCCCTGATAGACAAAATCTTTCAAATATTCCCACAACCAGAAGTCACATGAATTTAGATCGGGGGATCTTGAAGGCCACGCATCTGGAAATTGCCCAGAGATGATGCGGTCGTTACTGAAAGTTTCTCGCAGCAAATTTTTCACCTGACGAGCGACATGTGGTGTTATCTCATCTTGCATGAAGATAATGGTATGTTCACAGTTGCGTTCTTGCAAAGCTGGAATCACGTGTTTCACAAGCAGGTTCTATAACGTGAAGATGTCACTGTACACCTAACACGCCTGCAAAGTGTCATCTCCTCAAGGAAAAACGGACGAAGCATGAAGGAGCTTGTGAAACCACACCAAACAGTAATGTAAGCTGAGTGCACCGGTTGTTCCTGCACAACATGCGGAGGAGTCGAACTCCATAAGCGGCCATTCTGTGTATTCACTGCACAGTCCAGAGTGAAATATGTTTCGTCAGTCCACAGAATATTCCCCGACCACATCTTATCCACTTCCATGTGTGCCAAAAGCCGTAGGACAATCACGGTGTTGTGGGATATCTTGGGATTTCAATTGCTGCACAGTGTGGATTTTGTAGGGATACCAGTGTAAAATGCACGTAAATCTTGAGAATGTTGACCAGGACAACGACAACTCAGGTGACACAGCTGGAGCACTGGTTGCAGAATTTGAGGCATGTGCTGCTTGGTCAGCTGCAGTTACAGCAACTTCGTCAACAAATTCCATGGGGACGGGCTGTCTTCCTCTCCCTGGTGTGACACCTAATTCACTTGTTTCGTCGGCGCAACACAGGTGGTCATGCTAATTGGCACTGAATTGTAAGCGTTCCTGTTATTTAGTGCGTTAATTGTGAATATTTCAATCTGAATTGTCAATTTTAATGTTGAGAGCTGTTTATTTTGTGATAGTGTTGTTTAATTACTTAAAGTCCACACCTGTGGAGTAACGGTCAGCGCGTCTGGCTGCGAAACCAGGTGGCCCGGGTTCGAATCCCGGTCGGGGCAAGTTATCTGGTTGAGGTTTTTTCCGGGGTTTTCCCTCAACCCAATACGAGCAAATGCTGGGTAACTTTCGGTGGTGGACCCCGGATTCATTTCACCGGCATTATCACCTCCATATCATTCAGACGCTAAATAACCTAGATGTTGATACAGCGTCGTAAAATAACCCAATAAAAATTACTTAAAACAATTGTTTATTAGTTTTTAATTGACAATTAGATATCTATTGGTGCGAGTGCCTGAAAAACTTTCTGCAAGCATGGACACAGTTCAGATTGGTGATTCTCCTGGAAATGAATTCGGTTGTTGTGGTTTGAAACCTGGCACAAATGATCATGATTTGCACAGTATGGTTGATCGGATGGAGAGTAGCGATGTAAATACCAATAATTGAGGAAATGATATAGGTTCTGTAAACATTTCCTTGGTGCCTAGTAACAAACAAAAGAAGATCAAAAAGCAATATTTATGCAGCTACCTAAAAAGGCATTGAAAACTCTTTCTGCTAAGCATGTTAAGTTGACTCCTCTTGGAAGTAAAAATGTTACTATTTAAATGCTACGAACAAGAATGCTTCTTCATTACCTAATCTGAAAGCAACTTTTTCAAGTATGCAAATTAATAAGCGCCCGTGCACAAGCTGAAATACAGAAATAGCACAGAATATGACGTGTTACACTAACATTCCCACTCAAAACAGATTTCAACCCATAGCTACGGAAGTCAGTACGGAGGAACTTTCTACTGCTTCCACCCTTCAAAAGGAAAAAAATTCTACCTATCTACTTAAAGAACATTGAGAACTATCACTCTTATTACAAATCATACAGAATCGTGTACAATCACAATTTAACACAGTTGAATGGTTCAATTATAAAAGTATACGCACCAACATCTCACGATTTTAGATTACTTACTACTTACTTCGATTCAGTTCGTCAGCAATATTATACTTACAATATCCTGCTGAAAATAATTTTTCTCCTGTAATTCGAAATGTACCCTACTCTCCCAGTGATCAAGTGACAAAAGTAGCCCTTGAAGAACTTAACTATCCAGCTGTTCATAAAATAACGAAATTCCTACTGCGAGTATTCCGATCACAATTTTATTATTTGTATTATACAAGATTTTCCATCCAAAATTGATTAAAATAATCAATACATTTCAGAACACTTCACAAAAAAACGAGTGATGTACCAGAGACCAAGACTCGCAACGAATATTCAACTAATGGAAGCTATTATGAAGTTTAAAGAGGAACTAAATAGTTTTATCATGTTTGCAATTTCCTATGTCATAATTTCAATATAAGACAGACAGGCCAGCTACAATTTTATTTATATATTAAATTTTATACCTGTATTTTATGTTTTAGATCGTTAGTCATCACAAGTTTATCTCAAATAGTTGGTTTAACATAATATTATAGGTTGTGTTTTAATTAGTTTGTACAGATTCCACAACAAAACATAAAATATGCAAAATATTGTATAAAAAATGCCTGATGATGCTCGAAGGGCGAAAACGTTTGCTTAAGTTTCATAATACCAATGATCATTTACATATGTAAATGTCATTAATTTTTTTAAATTGTGATATGTCAATTAGACTGAACATCAAATAAAACAATATTATATTATATCATATTGTATTGACTATCTGGATATCTTTCATCATGCTTTCTAAGGTGATGTACTGTACTCTTAAGTCCCATTTTTCCTCCAATATCTGTCGAATACAAAAACTCTTATCAGTAGTCGATCTATTACGCCTAAAACCATACTGATGATTCCCAATAATTTCATCTACGTACGAAGTTAATCTTCCCAAAAGAATATTGGACAAAATTTTGTACGACATCAACAAAAGTGATATTCCTCGAAAGTTACCACAGTTAGTCTTATCCCCCTTCTTAAAATAGGTACAATTAAAGACTCCCTCCATTGTTCCAGTACAATTTCCTTTCCCCAAAGAGCAAGTACAAGTTTAAAAATTTCACTAGATAATATTCTTCCACCCTCTTGTAGTAATTCTGCTGGAATTTGATCGATGTCTGAAGACTTGTACCTTTTCAGATTTTCTATCGCAATTTCGACTTCTGAAAGTATGGGTTCGGGTATAAATGGCTCAGCAGTTTGTATTGAATTTCGTCCCGATCACGTCAATTTGGCCTAAGCTATCGAAATAGTTTGAGAAAGTTATTCATCCTCGCATTTATACATTTACATTCCAAAACAAGATTATACCTGATTTTCAGTGTGGCTTTCGTCCGAAACATTCTACAGTACATCAATTGCAAAGAGTCACTGAATGCGTTAAAAAAAGGCTTGTATACTGCCGCTGTGTTTTTGGATATTGACCAAGCTTTTGATACTGTTTAGCATGATGGTTTAATGCTAAAATTACTGTATATGGTATTACTTTTCCTGACTATCTCACACGCATCGTGATAAGTTTCTTTTTTTTTTTTAATCTGAGCATCAATTCTTAGTACGTACGCCTATACATGGCATTTAATCAACGCTTCGTCCAATTTTAGCCAGAGTAAGTTACCACATGTATCTATACTGTCACCACTTCTCTTCAGCCTCTTCATTCCGTATTTGCGACCGTCACACATGGTTATGTAATGTATGCTGATGATACAGTTGGTTGTCTCTTATTCTCATTGTAACCTAAGTACTGCAATTAGTACTCTTCAGACATCCTTACATGAGCTGTCTAATTGGTTCGCTGACTGGCGATTACTACTCAACATTACCAAGACAGAAGCTAAAATATTCTCTTTAAAGCCTATTCATAATCCGCTCCCTTTGGTTCTTCTGAATGAACCAGTTATATTGCTATGTAGTCAAGAAGCTGTAAAATATCTGGGCATATTATTAGATACGAAACTTACATGGAATGCCCATATAACTCGCATTGCAACGCTCGCCTCTTCTAGAATTCGAAAATTATACTCTTTGGTTAACAGACGTGCACAAATTGGATTGAATTGTTCAATGTTACTCTACACCTCGCTTTTACGACCTCTCTTAACTTAAGCCCGGTTCAGAGTGTGCATGTTTCTGTGATGGATTCCAAGGTGGCTGCGCAGATGGGTAGCCTGCGTGCTCACTTGCCGGAAGTAATGCGCTCTGGTGGCTCCGTGTATGGCTAGCTTGCTGGATTTCGAGGGTAGGTTCCTTGCTATTTTTCGTGATGGTTTGCAGGCTGGAACCAAAGACGATCATATAATATCATCTCTGAGACCATGTCGCCATGTTCGTTGTTTTCCAACTAAACCTGTTTTTTTCTATATTCTTTGGTTTCTAAGAAACAACAATTAAATATCGGACTTGATCTGTTTTGCACTCATGGCTTAATTACTTTATTACGACATTTACTATTAATGTAGGACTTCAATTGTTTTCCACTGACGGTTTAGTTTCTTTTTGACCATACGTGTTGGCAACAGATAAAACAGCAGATGATTTTCCAATTTGAACTGTGAAAAGAGCCAGCTCCGTGTGAACAACTACCATCACCGTAGCCAACACGGGAGCCTGCAAGTGAGCACGCAGGCTACCCATCCGCGCAGCCACCTAGGAATCCATCACAGAAACACGCACCGTCTGAACCAAAGACGTTTTATAGTTTAACCTAGACTCACTACGAGCGCTGTTCCTCGACCAAAAATTGAACACTTTCGCGCATCTCCATCTTGAGGGTGAGTGTCATGTGACTACAATATGTTTACATCACGACTCCGCCTAATTTGAAATAACGTAGAAGGTTATTCAATATTATTGAATGTGTTAGGAGTAAGTGCGTATTAATTTAATCAGTAGTGTGTGTGTATAGTGTTTATATAATTTAAATGAATCGTTCTCCTGTGATATACGTGAAATCACAGTGTAGGTCTACTACCGGTTCTGTGCTACATATGAGGGCTATACAAATAGTAGTATTTTAATCATATTTGTTTGTTATAAGTGAAACCATCGTGTGCTCTTGTGCTGCATACAACTGTACAAATAGTGTTCTTTTATCATTTATTTTCATCGTACTCCTATATAAATTCCGTAAGTGGAATCATGGTGCATAGTTGTGCCGCATACAACTGTACGAATCGACGTAAGAAGGATTCGGAAATTTCTTTTCACAAGTAAGTTAGTTACATATATTGTATTAGGATATTGTAAAATGACTGAGAACATTAGTACATATTTATTGTGTTAATAGAAGAGAATGTTTTATAGGAGTAAGCGCAAACTTTTTAGGTTTCCATTGCAAAAGCCTGAGCTTCTCAGTAAATGGTTATCTGCTGTTAAACGCGATAAATTTATAGCCTACCATCAATTCACCACCAGTATTGCTTTGCACAAGAAGATAGTTACACAGCATCTCTCTAAATCAATTTTATTTTTGAATCAATAAGTGAGTCCAAATAAATCTGGTTAAGTATTTTCATACTATCTAGATATGGCCAAGTTACAATATTTTGACATTCTTGCACATATTCGATTTAATAATAACAGTTGATCCATATCCTTGTTTATTGAAATATTTATTATTAGGCCTAAGCAAAATACACACAGTGTGCAAGATTAAGTTAATGTCCTAACTCGATTAATTAAATATTTCAGGAACTCCATCGGTACAGATTTGATGAATTGTGTAAATATGAATAGGCCTAATCACGAAGACAAGAATTTTTATTTGACAGTTTTAGCATAACAGCTTAATATTTTTTGTTCACAAAGATGACGATTACTGACTGAGAGTTCCAGTTTCTTCAATTATATGCTGTTGTAGACTACTATAGGATTGCAGGTGATTACGTTTCACTGTTTATATTTGTTTTTATCCTTGTTACTCTTTTGGTTTATATTTGGTTGTTTTTTTATGGTATAGTAATAAATCTTAGTGTCTTTCGCGGTTGCGTTCTATCAGCATTACTTTTCGTCCGCTATTTTCACGACCGCAAGATGCGCACAATGTGCAAGATTAAGTTAATGTTCTCACTCGGTTATTGAAATATATTTCAGGAAGCCCATCCTACGGATATGATGAATTATGTAAATATAAATACCCCCAAATGACAAAGACGACGAAGATTGTTGATTGACAGTTGCAGGATTAATATCTTTGATTATTTGATGTTATACCACATGAATGCAGGTAATTACGTTTTACTATTTATATTTGTCTTTATCCTTGTTACTCTTAGGCTCATGTTTGGTTGTTTTTATGTTGTATAGTAATAAATCTTAGTTTGTTTTACGATTGCGTTCTATCAGCATTGCTTTCCGTCCGCCTCAAGATGGCGGCGAGCGATCGCTTCAATTTGGGTCCAGTCGTATCTTCTGCGCAGCCAGCAGTGTGGGGACTTGGTCTGAACCGGGCTTTATACAGCGCCAGTGTGGGGGGACAGAAAATAAGAATCACATGCATCGCCTACAAGTTCTACGGAGCAAGTTCCTGCGAACAGCAAGAAATGCCCCGTGGTTTGTTAGAAATCAGCAGCTGCATCAAGAAATGGGAATTATTTCACTAGAATAGTACATCCATTCAATGTCAAAATCTTTCTTCAACAAACTTCCTCGCGTTCCTTGAGCTGCGGGATATAACATTGGAGCAAGATCTTGTCAGCCATCTAGACTTAAAAGGAAACTACCTCAGGACATCTTTCGTAGTGATGTAGAGGACTCTTCAAAAAAATTTTTATCACAATAACTTAGTCCCTATTTACACTTGCTATTTGTCGTTCGACTTACAGCGCGGGCGCATGCGCAGTACGGATTTCGTTCCTTTCCTTTCGACATCTGCTGGGTAGAAGCTGTTTCTATTTCTGTGCGACATGTCCTAGGTGGGCCAGCCGAATTGACGCGACAGGACCCGAACATGGTTCGGAAAAGCAGTAGCAGACAACTTTTAATCAGCTGTTTCTCTCTTTCCGCGCGGTTTGTAGCATCATGTCAGAGTGAAACAAAAACCAAGTAATGAAATTAATCAAGCTTTACGACGAATTTCCATACTTTTATGACATCAGAAATAAGGACTATCACAATAGGATTCGGAGGGAAAATGCACTGGAGTTTATTTGTAAAAATTTGGAGTCTGTTCGTCCCAATACTATTCCCTCCGACATCAAAATAAAAATAAATAACATCAGAAGTCAATATGCAAGAAAAAAATTAAACTTTCAATTCATTTTAATATAATAAATATCTATTGGACAATTTTGTTCCAGTTTGAAATCTTTACTGAGAACATGGAATAACCCTTTCTCCTGCCTTCTGGACCTCCATCTCCTTTCCCAGTCTCTCTCTCTCTCTCTCTCTTTTTTTTTTTTTTTTGCTTCTCATTAGTGTAAGCTAACAAAATACTTGCAGCTGCAGAAGCTAAAACAGCTACTTTTTATTGTTAAAATCCATTCTGTTCATTTAAAAGGCTCACCACATCATTCACACGTTGCTCGAGCTCAACACCTAGCCTTGAGTAGCAGACGACAAATCTGCCAAGAGTGAACGGTGATACTACATTTAGCCGACAGAAAGCGCAACAACTTGCGACGACCATAGACTTACTAAATAACCGCTAGACCGCTCACTGGCGCTAGTGTTATGCTCCCAAATTGAAAAGCCGACGAGAGGCCATTTGCAACGAGTTAGATACTATAGAGAGGCTGAAGACCTCTGATAAGCGCTCCCTGCGGAGGCCAACAGTACTATGGATCGTTCCCTAAAAAACATGGCGGTCTATAGTACCGCCAGCCTCCGCAAGGATTGCTTATCAAAGGTACACTGCAATTAAGACTTTAAAATTTCCAAAAATGTCTCATTCCCTCGGATTTAAATGAAATGTACCGTAAATCATAATATTCGTTGCTGGATAATTAAACCCTCTCAATACAGGTACCATTGCCGCAGAGAATTATAAGATAAGACGGACTGAGCATAAGCGAAATATCTGTATTAATAAGTTTGTACCATCAAGAGTTTAGTATTTATTGTGTTTATAGGGCCTACTGCAATTTTCTTTTTATTAATGCGTAGGGCTCTTTTTGTTAACAAAGAGGAAAGTTAGCACTTGCATCACACACAATTTGTCATTATTGTTCAAAATAATGTAAGAACAGTTTTATTCTGCAAAAGCCTCTGCTTAGTTGCGAGACACTTGTGAGATCAATGTTTGTTTCAAATTATATTAGACTACACGATGTCTCCATCACGCGACAATATTTGTTTCAAATTATATTAGACTACACGATGTCTCCATCACGCGAAAAGAAGTGTACCTAGCTGTGGCTCCTGTTGTTTCTGATAACAATGTTAATCGTACGTATCTTATCGTTTCAATAAATGTGGTGAGTTATGATCATGAGTAACTTTCTATTAGTGTCATTCTTTAATTATTATGTTGCATGCTAAGAGGTTATTTGTAGTTTTAATAATTGCAGTTTTCAAAAGTTCTCTGTGTTAATTCCAATTTCAAATGAATTTTTCTCAATAACTTAATTACTGGAGATATATATATATATATATATATATATATATATATATATATATATATATTTAATTTTCGCCACTACCTTTCCTATATTTTACTCCTATTAGTTACATACGTCGTCTCTCTTGAAATCACCTGGTGAGCACTGAATTACTTAATTTCATATTAGGTTAGATTAGCTGTAAGGTAATTAAATTTGTGACGAAGTCAAAAAATTATTTATTTTTCTTCTGCCGATTAAATTCATTCGTCGTTAGGTGCTTTGCTTTGGTTGCATCAAGTATAGCTTGTCATTTAATATCTGGGCTATATTTAGTGAAACTAATAAAACATAGGCCTACAGCTGTTATAAAACGTAAAGTTTTGTGTGTATTTTACTTTTTACTTATTAACGTAGTCTTAATATGTAACTCAATTCACAATAATACTAACTTTATCACAGTCATTTCCTACAACATCCGAGCCACGTCCCTTTGTTTTGACTAACCGAAACATGGCGGACCAATGTTCAATTGTCTTCAACTTTCTGAGGTCTTTGGCCTCTCTATAGTATCTAACTCGTTGGCCATTTGTTTGGTTGAGCTGAATAAGTACAGGTTCGTTCGTGTGCTGTTTTTTAATTGCAGCAATGAACAAGGATGTAAAGATAAAGAAGGAAGGAATGTTACATTTCACTGATTAGTTAATCTTTAATTTCTACTACGATTTTTGCCCCGAATTATGATACAGAAGACAAACTATTATACTTATATGACTGTGCTTCAGGTTTCCTCTGAGTAGAGATTCCCTTAACCGAAAGTGGTTAGGTGCAATCCGAAGAGAGAATTTCTACCCTACAATGAGCCACTCATTGTGTTCAACTCATTTCGAAGATAGTTGTTACCTTGAAACTACGTTATTACAATATACATTGCTATTGTTCTTCACCCACTTCATATCCTTCATTTTCTTCAAACAGTTGATGTTTCAGTGCATACATGAATAATTATTCGCTGAATTTGAAGGTACAGAAACTGTATAAATTAGAAAACTTTAATTATTTAATTTGAATGATTGAAAGTGACTCTTGTCTTAGTTACGGATTAATGAAACAGTTTCTTATACTGCTGCTGCTGCTGCTACTGCTACTACTGCCACTACTACCACCACCACTACAACTACTACCGCTACCACTACTGCTGCTGCTGCTTCTTTTAATTTCATACAGCAGTTTAACCTACGGCAAAAAGCAAACATTAATTCTTGTATTAACCGTGGTTATGAATATTCACATTCAGAGTTCCTATGAAAATGATGCAAGCCTGACAGCCTAATTGAATCCCGATAAAGCGAGTCGAGATTGATAAAAAAAATCCCGATTTGAGCGATAACAGCCTACAACGTTATTTAACAAGTTAGTCTGCTTTTCCTATTATTCCATATTTTTATTTATTCAAATTTAGCATTGTAAACATAGAGGTAACCCGCGGAAATTTATAAGTCTGTGAGGTAACCCAGCTGATTGCCGTAAGGCAACTCTACTCGCAAGATAATAGTTCCGCTAGTTCTACCTCTTTGATGATGAATCCTTTTCGGTGCTTAGTTGCTGCTCTCGCAATTAATCACCATTGTATATTTTAGGTGCGTTGAGTGGCAAAAAAGATAGCGTTTTGATATGGTATTTTACACTAGTAACCGACACATATAATTCCTGCGTTGTATAGTTTAGTGAACTATGTTTAAACATGGATTCATCGTCAGATGTACTGTTGCAATACCGGTTCCGACAAAGAAAAGTTAATTTAGTAGCGAATGGTTAAAACATATTCGTGGTTAATAAAAGAGAAAACAATTAGCCTGTAGTATTTACTCTATTGTGTGTCCTTCGTATTTTAGCGTTCCTCAAGGAGGCGAGTATTACATTATAAGCACGCGAACACTACTTTGCAGAAAACAACTATAAAGTGATGATCAGTCTAATGTCTTATGTCAGCTTCTGATATCACGATTTCTCTCGCAGAAAACGTAGCAACTCTGCTCATAGCAGAAACACGTATTAAAGGTAAATCGGACAGGAAGTATTGTTCCCGTAAATGAAACCATTTAGCTTTCGGATACGCAATACAACGCGTATTCAAATAGCGGTTTCGAAATCCCGCGCGTTTTCTACCAACAAATGGCGGCTTTCGGCTGCTTCAATTTGGGAACATATTTCTCACTTCTCCGCTACGGCGTGGTAGGGGCTCGGCGACGACTTGTGGACGAGAAATCTGCCAAGTGTAAACGGTGATGCTACATATAGCCGACAGAAAGCGCTTGATGTTGCGCGACAAATAGCAAGTGTAAATAGGGACTTAGAAACACAGCATCGTGATTGATTAATTAATTTGAAAATAAATTTAATTAGAGGAGCCTTTACAGCCAACCTGATCATGCTATATATATATATATATATATATATATATATATATATATATATATATATATATATATATATATGGGCTATGTTATAATTTAACAGTGGTCTGCATAACAAGTTTGCTGATCGATCAATAAATGAATTTAAAAAAACTTGTTTCGTCGAATTTATTCATCATGTTCTTCAGTCTATTAATTGACATGGGACCTCTTTTCAACTGTTTCTGTTGGCGATATCGCAGCGTTTCTATTACTGTCATTCTGGTAAAACAACTTCGGTCTCTCTTCTCAATACCGGTAGCCTTTGCTTTCAAACGGAAATGTTCAACCTTCTTAATTTTCAACGTACATTCAGTTGAAAAAGGGAATAATCAACATCCGTCACCAAGCAACAAGGAACTGACACAATGCAATGCCACTGGAAGAACATACTGATGTGAGAATTAAAGACAAATTGCACGTTCTGACTGCTTACAGCACGATATTTTCACTTGGTGTAAGACTTGGAACTAATTAATTTTTTGCCCTAATTCGCGAGCGCATTGCTGCGCTAAACTGGAGAATCAGCTGCGGAGTTTTCAAATGTGCCGTTCCGGTCACGACCAAATTGAACTAAATGCATGATTTCGTCAACATAAGGGCATGAAGTTGGCCGGTGGCTTTGTTAGAAGGAGAAATATGTTATTTTTTTTCTCTATCTCCTTTGTTCTGAACATTACTGAGAGATAGCATCACTGTTAGTTACAAGGTTAGGTAGGTTTTCTTGAGCAGAACATATATTAGTCTAATTTATACACAGGAACAGTAATAAGACTTAAGCCCTGTTTCCACGGTGCTTGTTTCCAGGGGCGTATTTTGCGGACTACCGGGGCTACCGGCGGTAGCCCAAGGAAATTACAAAAGAAAAAGTTTATAATATAACATAATGTAATAGTTTTGTATTATTAGTTTTACCATAGTAATTAAAATTAAAGTAATTGTTACATTTATATGCGTTCTCTGCTCTCGAAAAGAAACAAGTTGTCAAGGCGGCATCGCTGGAGAAACCGCTTGCTACGTGAGGTAGTCTGTGACCGTTCCGCTCACGCTGTCCTTCGCACAACTGCCCGTCCCCCCCGCTCCCTTCTGTTTCTATCGTGCAGTGTAGGCCGTGAGTTGCCGCTCTCGTGATCGGTTTCTTCGCAGGCGCGAAGCAACAATACGCTTAGTACGCTAGCTCTGAATGTGATTGTGTTCTTGCAGTGCATTATTTTAAATCTGTGATTTATTCGAGTGTCTAAGAGTTATATTAATTGTGAATTATTAAGTTTTTAATTTCCCAATTAAGTGATATTGTGAAAAATATGGCAGAACAAGTTTCTGGAGAGGTTTGTGTTGAAAATGACTGTGTAATAAAAGGTTTATTAAAAGTGCCTTTTAACCGTCGTACATAACAACGAGAAAGTTGAAACTGTGAAAATGGAAAGACCAACTCCTGAGTTAAATTTGTCCATGGACGTAAAAGAAAAACAGCGTGAGTACACACGCCATTTCACTTCAACATCATATGATAAGTGGAATTGGTTGTGTGGTACTTCTAAACTGTCTAAACTATTTTGCTGGCCATGTTTGTTATTTAGCCGCGAAACTAATGTGTGGTCAAAAGAGAGGTTTTCTAATATGAACTCCCTTCGAACGGCAGTCCTAGAATACGACAAATCAAAAGCTCATATTTGTAGTAGCATGAACTTTGCAAACTTTGGGAAGACAAGAATTGATTTACAGCTAGATAAGCAAAAAGCTCTCACATCAACCAACACAATGCTCTTGTGAAAAAAAAAAAAAAAAAAAATCGGGAGATTTTACTGCGTCCTATTAACGCAGTCTGCTTTCTAGGAAAACAAGAATTGGCTTTTCGGGGTCATAACGAGAGTGTGAAATCAGACAATATAGGAAATTATATTGAATATTCAAGTTCCTTAAGTGAATTTGACCACTTACTCGCCAATCATCTTGAGAGTTCAACAGTATTTCGTGGTACTTCTCCCTCAATTCACAATGACTTAATATTTGCTATAAGTGGGGTTATGATAAATAAAATATAACCTTTTGTGGCCATTGTTGTTGATGAAACAAGTGACTGCTCTAATCAGAGTCAATTGTCCACTGTTTTAAGATACGTCGACAGTACTGCCAATGTTCAAGAACGGTTTATAGGATTCACAAATGTCAGTTCGGACAAAACTGCTGCTGCTTTGTTTCAGCATGTGGAAGGTGTTACAGCAGAATACAATGTCGGCAATAAGTTAATTGCACAGACATACGATGGTGCTTCAGTTATGGCGGGAAATATTAATGGCTTGAAAACAAAAGTTCAAGAAAAGTATCCTCAAGCACTATTTGTCCATTGTTACAGCCATGTTCTCAATTTAGTTTTGCAACAAACTACTTCAGCCATTCCAGAATGCCGCATTTTTTCAAAACACTGTCGGGTTCAGCTGCATTTTTCTCATCATCTCCTAAAAGATCAGAAAACTCAAGGAATTTATGAACAAGAAACTCCCAAAAGTAGCACCAACTAGATTGAATTTTACATCTCGGCTTGTAAATACAGTAAATGAATAGAGAGAAAAACGGACTGCTTTCTTTAAAAATATAATTTGTAATGACTCTGAAGAAAACTGGGATGATGCTGTAATTGTGCAGGCTCAAGGATATTAGAATTTTTTCACACAGTTTCAGAATATATTTCTTCTTGAAGTCTATGCTAGAGTGTTCGCACATACAGATGTGCTCTACAATATTCTTCAGACAAAAAGTCTAGACATAGCATACTACTTGCAATACTTGCAAGAGGTATCAAAGTTAAAAAAATACTATATCCGAGTTCAGACGTAGTGGGTTTCCGTCCATATGGAGTAATATGGAAAATGAAAATTCTTCAGCCAATACAATGGAACCACCATTAAAGCGAAGAAAAGGAGATGATGAATTGAAATACAGGCAGCTGTACTACAGCATACTAGATCGTATGCACATGGAAATTACTGACAGATTTTCTGATTATGGAAAGCTTCAGTTCACACATCTTCTAGATTCTCAAAAATTTTCTGCTTATAGAGAAAACTTCCCGAATGAGGCACTAAACAAATTATTTCAGTCCTATAACAGTCACTTTGATAAAACACGTTTGAAAAATGAATTAAGTGTAATATATTCAGCAGAAGTCTTTGATTTTTCGAACAAACCTATCCATGAAATATTATCTGCCATATGTGAAAACCAGCTGAACCAAGTTATTCCTGAAGTCCTTAAATTGGTAACATTAATTGTGACAATACCAGCTACGTCAGCATCGGTAGAAAGAACATTTTCTGCGTTGAAGAGAATAAAATCCTACTGTAGATCAACTCATACACAAGAACGTTTATCCGGCTTGGCACTGATGTCCATTGAAAAGTCATTTCTACAGAAACTTTGCAAGTGGCCCAACTGTAATTTCAATGACGAAGTCATCAACGTATTTTCGTCCCAATCAAGACGTCTGAAATTCACATAAATATGTAAGGAATTTTATTATAGGGATTTAAAAATATATTTTGTGTAATAATAGGGTCAGTGGTAGCCCAAACCCTTTAACCAGTATACGCCACTGCTTGTTTCTGTGATGATTTCCTAGTTGTGAAGGCTGATGGCTACCTTGCGTGCTCACTTGCTGGAAATAATGCGCTTTGGTGGCTGCTTTGGTGGCTACCTTGCTGGATTTCGAGATTAGGTTGCTTGCTATTTTCCGTGTTGGTTTGCAGCACAGTCTAAAACATACAGTCGCGCAACTCATACGTATAAAATATGCCAACATTTGACACCTGGCGCGACAGTAGCCCTCTAGCGGCAGGCAAGCTAAAAGTGTGCACACGACATATGATAACACATCAGAAAACGGGTTTTGCGTAATTTATTTTATATTTTTATGCTATACAGTAAGTGTATATGGTTCTTATTAATTTTACTTTAGAATCCTAGAAGAATTTCACACGCAGTTAATCTACAAGTTTCAGAAGCTGGGAATAAACGTAATTCTTTCTGCTCCAATTGAATCATGGCCCTGATCACGTATCATGGTTTGAAATAATATAATTGTTTGTACATGGACGGTTAATTCAATTCATTCCTAAATATATTTACGAACCATTGAAACTCTATATTTCCTGTGAGAAGAGTCAAAATTGTAGGGCATATCTCGTAGGGTACATCGCGTGGTGAATTCCTCTCCCTAATTCCTGAGAAATTAACTATTTTCCATACCGCAAATTGGGGTAAACTCGGCCGCTGAGGTAAACTTAAAAATTAAACCTTAATTTGACAGACATTGATTTATGAAGTTCATTATTTTTTCATTTTTTTTATTATTATTATTTTGAGTCGCTAATAGTGCTGATATTATGGCTTAAATTTTTATGGAAAGTTTGCCGCATTTTACATTACATTTCCAGTTTTCACAAATAAACTTAATTTTAACTTACCCTACCTATATAACACGTAATTTATATGCACTTACTGTTATTATGACGTAGGTGAGAACAAATGAATACACAATTTTGTTGAACAAATTGTAGCTTCAATTAACTCTGAAAATGTAGGCCTAATTTTATTTTCAGAGCAGAAGTGGTGTAAGTCAAAAATGGGTAATGAGGGTTAAAGTAAACATTCTGTAAAATACAGCGCAAAGTAGCAGTTAATATTCAATTTATTTAAACTATTAGTAGTCAGTGAATAGCACGAAGGATATATTAATTGCTACTTTGCGTTATATTTTACAGAATTTTTACTTTAAACCTGATTACCTAATTTTGATTTATACCACTTCTGCTCTGAACGGCTCAAATAATCACTGGTAATGTAAAATCAACACCAATAATAGTCATGCAAATTATTACAGAAAAGATTGCTTTTTATATTAAATTTAAAAAGGCTCTTTTATTTCTTGAGAACCTAATACGTCTGTCACATGAATCTACACCAACACATCAGAAATTTATCGACACAGTCTGGATTTATTCAAGAAGTGAATATTTTGCAAAAGGATTATAATACGCCATGAATTCTTGAAAAATTAACACCATAATCCCTACTTGAATTCAATATAACATTCAACTTTTGAAAAATATAAACAAAAAAACACGAATACAAAAATTATGGAACTACTTGCATTAAAAACTGTAGATACATTATCCAAAATCGGAATGGTTACACATTTACACATGATCTCTGCAAAACAATAATATACTGTAACAGGTATTTACTTTGTTTTTATTTAAACTCTCCTTCCTGACATACAAACAGGTAACTGATAACTAATAAATGTTTTATAGAACACAATACGTAGGCTACCTACAGCGTGGATTATAGGTTATGGCTGAGTTATGATTTTCTCTTAGTCTTTAGAAAATCTGAAGAACGACAAATTCGGAGATTTAAACTTGTTGTTACTGCAATTTTCGTCATTGCACACATTGCCTTTATTCCGACGCATGATTAAAACGTTATTATAACATCTCGCATACCTTTAAAGCACATACTGGCTGTATCAACCCTATGACCAGTGCCTTGCCTGCCGCTTGAGCGCTAGTGTCGTGAATGTTGGCAAAAAAAGTGTTGAAGTTGCGCGACTGTATATATTAGACTGTGGTTTGCAGGCTGGAACGGGAGATAATATAGTTTCACCGCTGAAACCATGTCGCCATGGTCGTTGTTTTCCAACTAAACGTTTCTTGTATAGTCCGTAGTTTCTATGACACAGCAATTAAATATCGGACTTTAGCTGTTGTACACATATAGTTTAATTACCTTATTACGACATTTACTATTGTTAATGTAGGACTTTAGTTGTTTTCCACTCACGGTTTAGTTTCTTTTGATCATGAGTGTTGACAACAGATCAAACAGCAGATGTTTTTTTTTCCAATTTGAACTATGAAAGGCGCCAATTCTGTGTGAAGAGCAACCAGTGATCTCAATATTATAAACTGGATACACAACTCCTGTAGAGAAATGCTGGAAAAAAACGTGACGTGTAACTTCCGTACTGCTGGCGCATCTGAGGCGTATGTTTCACTCTTTCTAACGCACATGGGAAATGGTTGTTTTGTTGAAAGAAGTATATATATATATATATATATATATATATATATATATATATATATAAATTATATTTCTTTAATTTTGCCGTTATAATGGTGGAATATTGTGCAGCATACGGCTGTACCGTACGTAAAATTGAGTAACAAAGAAATTACATAAAGACCTACTTTATTTTTCCAAGCAAGCCTGTAATAGAGACCCAGAGACCCTAGGTAGTTAAAATGCACATTGAGCCTCTTTTCCTTGCTTTTCCATTATTTTTACGAAGCTCAGCTTTCGGAAATAGCCTAACTTGTTCTGGAGTGAGTGAATAAACTGGTTTCATACAGACATGGTTTTCTATTGGTGTTGGTTGATTAGTAGAGGTTGATGGCTGAAACAAGTCCTTATCAGCTGTCAAAATCTCCATCTCCATTCTATCTTCTTCAATCACTGCTGATACGCTGCACAGGAGATGTTGGTTGATCTGTAGCAAAGGAGCTTAGAAAGTCATCCTTGGATAATACGTTCCGATTGAAGCCTTCTTGATTCCAACAACAATATTTTGATTATTAAATGCCCTTTGAAATGGTTGTGCTGAGAGGGAAGCAATATCATAAATACCGACAGTTTTACTTGAGTGTTCACTTATCCACTTATTGAATGGAGCTTTACATTAGTTTTTAAAGGGACCAAAAACACAAATATCAAGGGGTTGAAGACGGTGAGTCGTGTGTGGTGGGAATGTTCCAATAGTTCCAAACATGTTTCGTTCTGTAGAACAGGCGTTGTGATAAAGTAGTTCGAGAGTGAAAGGAGAATTTTGTAAGAGCATAATATTTCGTACTGGCTCAGAACAACACTGTTATTTTGGAACGCAGTATTCCAAGGTGCTGTTACTTTATGGAACAGTTCCAAGCAAGGAACTGTTCCAAAATAGCCGTTACATTATTTTTTCCCACCTCTATACAGTAGTGGATTAATAAGACATAATTGGTCCGAACATCCAGATGCGAAGTGCATTAACGGTGCACGGATTTCACTGTAAACTGTATGCAAGACCAGATTTCCACGAACCCATTGTCGCTCTCATTTCGTCAAAAGCTCCAAAAGAATAAAATCATCTACTGACTACGTTATAAAGACTAACCGATAAATCCCATATACTTTCCCGTGCTATTTCACTATCAGGTTTTTACGAAAGAAAATCCCTCAGCTAGGTTGAAAAATCCCTCAAATTTAGAAAAAAGAAATCCCTCTTGGAGTGGTATGGTCTAAACTCCAAAATACACATTTTTATAAAGGAATTAAAATAATAAACTAGAACAAGACAATGTTCCTAATAAATATAACAGTGCAAAAGAGTACTCACCCTCAGATCGGCATATTATTGATGATCCTGTTCACATTATTCTACTCCCTCTTCTTCCGCAACCGGCATCCCAGCTATTTTGTTGTCTCTTGAATCCTTGTTGTAGGCTACATATTTTCATTGAACAGTTTCAACATTTCGATGGTGATTGGATAGTTGTAACGCCTTTTTGTTCATGTTGCTCATGTCAAGTTTCATCTGCACTATAGACGACACTGTTTTTGCTGATAGTATATTTCTTTTCTTCGTTTTTATGTCAGTAACCATTCAAAATATGCGCTCTACAGCTGCATTAGAATGGGGCAAGGAAAGGCTAATTTTGGCTAGTTTTCCTAAATTTTTTAACAAAAATTCAGCATAGAAATTGTGTCATTCTTCTATTCGCTTCCAAAATTCTAGTACAAGCAAATTTAGATAAGCAGTTTTCTCTTCAGAAGAAAAGTAATTAGGTAAAAGACTAAATTCATTGAATACTGATTCTTAGTTTACTTTTGTCTTATATTTATCAACTAGTGAAGTAAGTGTGATACTATAACTTTCAAAAATCTTACTGACACCTTATGCAATTTTTGGAAGTAGAAAAATCAAATTACTTATAACATCTTGTTGAAGGGGCAATCTTTTCAAGGACTCGTTGAAAGCTACTTAATATAACTCCAAACATCGTAATATGAACTTTTACTTTGTCATCAGATGGTTTTCTTGTAAAAACACGGTAATTCTGGGGATTTTTTCAACTCTAATGCATTTTTAATGCGAGGGCGTGGAGCTGTGTCTTTCTAATTCACTCTTACCGGCCGATAGTTCCTTTTTGCAACACAAACATTTTACTTTATAGGGATCATTAAATTTAGCCAACCAACCTTTAAAATGAGGTTCCTCCAACCATGATTCAACGAATGAATGATTGTTACCGCCAAGATTTCTCACTTTTAGATAACTCTTTCCTGAATAATTTCAAGGGAGAAATTGTTCCAAGGCCGGGTATCGATCCCGGGACCTCTGGTTGAACGTACCAGCGCTCTTACCAACTGAGCTACCCGGGAACTCCACCCGACACCGTCTCAACTTTTCCCTTTATATCCACACAACTCGCGTGGGCTGATGAAACGCCAGACACCCACATCGAGTGCACACAATCTCTGTGTGACTTGGAATTGTGATTTTCTGTTGATGTACAGAGTGACGTATATATTATGCAAATCTAGTCTTTCAGGTAAAGCTCCCTGTAAAGCAGATTTGAATAATTTCAAGGGAAAAATTGTTCCGGGGGCGGGTATCGATCCAATGACCTCTGGTTGAACGTACCCTTGAAATTATTCAAATCTGCTTTACAGGGAGCTTTACCTGAAAGACTAGATTTGCATAATATATACGTCACTCTGTACGTTAACAGAAAACCACAATTGCAAGTCACACAGGGATTGTGTGCACTCGATGTGGGCGTCTGGCGTTTCGTCAGCCCACGCGAGTTGTGTGGATATAAAGGGAAAAGTTGAGACGGTGTCGGGTGGAGTTCCCGGGTAGCTCAGTTGGTAAGAGCGCTGGTACGTTCAACCAGTGGTCCCGGGATCGATAACCGGCCCCGGAACAATTTTTCCCTTGAAATTATTCAAATCTGCTTTACAGGGAGCTTTACCTGAAAGACTAGATTTGCAACTCTTTCCTGATTTCACGTTTTTTTTTATCGGCATGGACGGTCCTTCTTGAGGATCACTCATTGTATCAATAAAATAAACACACGCTTATACCAATAAAATATACACACGCTTAAAAATATCAGCAATTTAAAACTAAGTAAATAAACACACACTTAAAAAATATCAACTTAAAACTATGATCATAATACAATATGTACATTTTTCCCGGCTGTTAATACAAGAACTGAAATTACAGTACAGTATATTCCTAACCTACTCATGTTCGCAACAATCTACTGTACTCTCTAATGAAGTGCTGAATCGATATGAATATAAAGCGGGAAGACATAAACTACAATGGTGAAAAAAAAAAAAAAAAAAAACTTAAATATCATTGGCCGTTTCTATCTGAATCACTGAATTAATATTATAATGTTACAACAACCCGTTGTTGACAAACTTTATATTAAGCGTATAATAGAGTTTTGAGTGTTAAATCACTTTTATGTGCTTTTAATAAAAAATAAGAAACTCATTTTATATCTGAAAAATAAAAATATTTTGAAAAATATAAAAAAAATGGAAAAATTGGAAGGTGTGTCATTCTGTAAAAAAAAAACCCTCAATCCCTTTTCGACCAAAAAATTTCTACGCCGAGGGATAAATCCGTCAACCTGGCAACACTGTATCACTATAGTTATAAATCCAATGGGCCGTGAGCGCTGTAATCCATGGCTGTCATCATGAGACTTATTTTTATTAACAGTATATTCGTTTATCGTTCAGCAAGTTTTGTGTTCCTCTAATACCAGAATATAACTACTGACTCATAATTAGTGAACTTCAAACCATTCCTTAAGCCTTAGTGGAAGGTATGTAAGTTTATTTACGAAACATTGGATATTTTTAGAATGCCCATATTGAATTACAAGATTTCTCTATCGTATTGGGCCTACAGCTGAAACTGTTGCTTCGGCTGAAACCAACGTATTATACTATTAATTTTTATAGCGTAGATCAAGTGTGAAAATGTTTGAATCCAATTAAATCTATCTTCCATGAAATTAAATAGAAAATTGGTCTATTAGACATGGAAATTACAAATAAAAAGAATATAAGTGAGCGTGCAGTTATAGGCTAAGAAGGATATAAATTCCATATTTTCTCCTCTAATTGCATGAAGATGGGAGAGGGGATAGGAAACAGTATATATATATATATATATATATATATATATATATATATATGCTTACATGTCATTTGTCTTGGGTATATTTAATAGCGGTGCTTGACATTATTTACTGTAGTTAATAGTAAATTACATTAGCAAGACAGTAATCAGCATAATTATTTTATCTACTACTACTACTAATACAGAAAAAGGACAGTTAAGAAGGCATAAAACTGACAGGAATTCGCAGTTCTCTAAAGAAGTAGAAGCAGTAAAGTTATTCGTGATATGGTCAATTTCACTGTGACGGGTGTTACTTTCAGAAAGAGATTCTTCGAAATTTAATTGGAATACAATAATTAATAAAATATTTTTACTAGTTCTTTTATACTCCAATGAATCTCCACTTCTTGCTTGTTAGACACAACTAATTACTTTTTTTTCTAAACATTATTTGTCAGGTGAGGTAAGTGAAATAAACAATGTGACGGGTGTAACATGAAAAAGACATGCATAAATTAATGATACAGTTTAACTGATAACTCTGTGAAGTTCACAGTTTAATTGTGTTACATATTTTCAGTGAGAGGAAAGTTCAAGGAATAGAGTGATATAATGGATGTAATTAAAATATTAAGCCCTACACTTACAATTTAATTAACCTTATGTGACGGGTGTTACTTAATAATGTGACGGGTGTTACTTGTCTGAAGAAATTTCACATTTGGTTATTTTTTTTGTTTCAAATCATAGAACATATGTTTTCTGTAGTTCACTACATAGACTTAAGAGTACTGGTAGCCTAATATCAATGGTAGATATATGTTTTCAAAGTGTGCAATATTTTTAAGTTACCTTTCACTTAGTAAATTACAAATATGATGTTGACAGCTTCAAAATTGTGCTTTTGACGCTCTAAAGTAAATTAATACAAATATTTAATAGAAACAATAAAAATACAGCCATAAAATCAAAATAGTGTGGCTAGAAGTACAGATTCGCTTTTGATATTAAACTGTTGTTCCTAACATAAATTTACTTTTTAGTATATATGCTCACTTCAACAAATGCTAAATATAAATTTATATTTCTCACAATGGAATTTAATAAATTTTACTAAAACTGTAAAAAAAAAAAAAAAAAAAAAACAACAACAACTTAAGCAGCATCATACTCAGAGCTGTCTCAATTTTTACTATTTGGGCAGCTTTTCCTAGTGACTGGAATTTCGTTTCACTGAAAACACTAGTGTTTATTAATGCAGCTTTTCTTGCCCTTCAGTTTCAAACTTTCAGTTTTGTTTTCTTACTGTGAGCAGTAAATTCTTTTCTTGATAGCTTCTTTGTTCTCCTAAGCTTTTCCCTCTCTCTCTCTCTCTCTCTCTCTCTCTCTCTCTCTCTCTCTCCTTCTGCAAATAGTCTTCATATCTGTGTTGTTTGGGTAAAGGGAGATGTCATAAAATGAGCTTGGTGATAAATGAAAATTAAACTTGGAACTCTTACTGAAAATACTTTTCTACACAAAACACAACTGCTAGTATTCTTTTCATTTTTGCACAATAACTTGTATAATTTAACTTGTGTGTTCATCTGGGGAACAAAATTCCATTTGCACAAAAAATTACTTATCCCCCTTTACTCGAACACCACAGAATTTTATCTTTATTTAATTTTCTTCGCCTAGGGCATTTAGGTTGCCTCTCAGCTGCTGATTTCCCCATTCTGCAATTAAATATATACGGTATCCAGCTATCTCAAAACGTTAAATTAAATAATTGCATTGTTAACATGCAGCGTCGTATATCCTAAAAATGCAGCAGCTTAATCTGCATTTATTTTTAGGTTATGCTAGTGGTTAATATCTTCAGTAATTCATTCCTTGTTAAGTAAGCAAGAAATAATGTTACAGAATAGAAAAGTACTATGATTAACTAAAATAGAACATAAGTACATTTACCTTCGTAGCCTATAATTTTTATGTAAATCAGAACTTTCGACCAAACATTCAGCTTAATGTAAATTTGGTGGGAAATCTTTCAGACAAGTAAGATTTTGGAGGAAACAGGTATTGACGACTGTTGATAACTTAAACTTCAGATTTACCAACATTTGAAACCTATTTAATAATGTGTTGTGGGAACTATCTGCAATAAATCAAAATACAGAATTCCTGTGTTCTCCTTGCTCTAATTTTGTAACACCCGTCACATTAAAACACTTATTATTTTTAGTTAAAAAAAAATAAAAAAATACTGTACTTTTGGCATCATATTTTGACTTTGCTTTAAAAAATTTGTGCCTTCAGGACAAAAGCTGAGAGCAAGAGAGTAACTTTAAGCATATTCTGTGACGGGTGTTACATAAAAACACTTATTTTAAAAGTAGCAAATTTTTAAACTCACTGACATTCATAAAAGTAAATTGACACTGATTTTAAAGTCTCCTCTTTCTGTTAATAGAATTACAACAGAGAACAGCCTTGTTTATTAATTTTAAGTTATGGTTTGGCAACAAACTGCCAAAATAAATTTGACAGATCGAAAGTACACACTAAAAATATTCACTTCGGATGTATGTAAAACAAAGATGAAGTAAATAAATCGAACTTTTGTGTTAATTTCTGAAAATATGAACTTTCCTGAAGAAAATGATATAAAGAACATAGGCCTATACTGAACACGAAATTTAATTTTTAACTTCAATGTCCAACCTATCGTGGAATTGACCATATGTCAGTTAAATACACACTGTTAGCCTACCTGTTGTTATATATGTGAAAGCCTGCAATTTTCTCCTTGTTCCTGAACCACTGGCAATACTATCTTGTTTCATTTTAGAATAATATTGTTCAACAAAATATTAGCCAATATAGTTGTGGCTCTAGAAACTAGCATCTTGTGGAATGTCCACAACCACACACTGTATTTTCACTACAATTACCAACACTTTCACATTGTTCACGTATTAGTGTTTTTAAGAGACGCCTTTGATTTGTTGCATTACCTAATGACGTCACTCTCATATCTAACCGAAATTAAACATTGGAACGCTTTATATAGAAGTATAGTCACACTTGTTACGAATTTTGTGAGCTACATGTGTCCTCCTCTGTCTGTTATTCTTAAATACTTATTTAGTTCCACTGTATCACTGGAATATTCTAATGTCTCATCATCGCATAAAACATACCGTTTCTATAACAAAGACATTGTATTTTCCCTCACTCTCTGTCTGTATAATCCGTAACGTGCCTCTAGAGAAATCAGTAATTCCGAGAAATGCAGCTGTTAATTTAATGTATGCGTTTTATAACGTTTTGAGAGCCACTTTTGTTTGTCAAAATCTTGCTACATAAGCAACGTTTCGTTTTTCTATTGAAATTGGTTTATAGTATTTACTTTGCATGGCAATTAATTATGGGGCAAGTTTTATGTTTTACAAACACATACATATATGAACTTATAGATACAGGTAACCCAATAATATGTACCAACGACTCCAGAAAACGTGAAGAAATGCATACAAAATGCTTGTTGGAATTATGATAGAGAATTACTTACCGGTACTTTTCGTACACATCACTCTTTCTTCAAAGAAATGTAAGAGTATTGAGTTAGAGAGTCAACACCTTGAGTATCTAGTTTTTAATTGAATGTTATTCGCGCGTTTTTATAATAACTTAGATGCTTATAAATATATGCATTTCTTTTATTCATTCATCCCTCCCTCCCTCCATCCATCCATCCATCCATCCATCCATCCATCCAACCTCAAATGTCTGTGAAACTACGCACTAAATTGAAAAGTTATTCATGCAAACGTTGTTTACTTTTGTATGAAGAATGAGAATAAAAAAATAAAGACTATAGGCTACCCTTAAAACAATTGGATTAGTCTTCAAATGATCTTCTAAACGTCCTCCAAATACAACTTAAATAATGCAATTTGATTTTCCGCTTAAGGCATCTTTTATTTAAAACATTGCTGTCTAAAATGCTTTGTTTGTGAGATATTTCACATTATCAGTCTATCCTGTCTATAATTTTTTTTTTTCAAAACAGCAAAGCTTGCTTTCATGGACCTACCTATTGCTACCTATTGCTGCTCCTGTTCATGTTGCTGCTGCTGCTGGTATTAATGTCTGCTGATGCTGCTAAAATACTGATGATGAAGATGATGATGATGATGATGATGATGATGATGACATAGCTGCTGCCTGTACTGTTATTGTTGCTGATGTAGATGGTGACGTTGTTCTTGCAGGTATAACATTTTTAAACTCACGAAAATTTTCTGCCTATTTGAAAAAAAGAAAAATTAAACATAGCCTAATTTATTATTACCGTGAACCAACCACTTTTCATATTTTGGACGCTACTTTTGAACTGGTAAAAATTCGAAGTCACGTCATCTGCCAACCACTTACCAAACGCATCTTTCGTCTCTTCTTTTCGTCTTTCTTTTGGTTCTTTATTTTTTTGTTTATATGGCTGATTTATAAATTATAAAATGGTTGCATCATCTGTGAGTTTAGGTATTTTCCTAGAAACTGCAAGAATGCTACCTCACTTTGTAATCGTCAGTAACAGTGTTATGGTTTTACGTATGCAAGGAACACTACACTTCCTAAGCATGGTGATAACTTGATGAAAATTATATTATCATTCACACATATCAAATTTTCTTAAAGGAGTACACATCACAAAAATGAAGTTGCTTTGATATTAAGGCATTTCATGAAACATTTACAACACTGATTTTATTTTTCTTCTACATCGCTTCGTTTGGCAACAATAAATTGTGAAAGATTCATGTGTCACATCAAGAAGCTCACAATGCCTAGCCGCGCATAGTATCAGGCAGTTTTATTAATCTTTTTGAAAGTGTTAACTTGCATAGGAATGTGTTATGGTATGTGCATATCCTTCCATGAATAATAATTCATTAGTTACATAAAAATGCCCTCTTGTAGTGCGTATGGATGCAATAATTCAACACGGGAGAAGGGCAATCGAGAGAAAGGTATATCTTTTCATGAATTCCCTCATTGAAATGAACTGCAGTTCAGAATGTGGATAGAATGCTGTAAAAGAAAATAGTTTATTCCCGGACCTGGAGCAACATTGTGCTCATTGCATTTCAATACTGAAGACTTTGACGAATTGCAGTGTTTAAAGACGAATTTAATGCCAAAGGAAAAGTTTTGTGGGCCCAAACTAAAATCAAATATGGTTCCCTCTGTAAAATTGACTAGTACCAGTAGTCGTGTTTCTGATGAATATGACAAACCGACAACCTCAAAAAGTCAGCAGTCAAGATCAAGATTGGTAAGATATGAAATGAAGAAACGCAAGGAATTAGTAAGTGAAAATTTGGAAACTAATAGGCCTAGTAATAACGATGATGGCCAAGTATATGAAGAACCCCTGTTTCAATGGATTTGAATTTATCACTACCCAAAATTGCAGTTCAATGTGAATTAGGCTGTGAACTTCTCAGAAACTGCTCCGAACTTCCATCAATAGAAATGGATGACAATACGACTGAAGAAGTAATGAACGGCACTCTATACTATCCAAGTTTGGGTAGTGACGACAGTGATTGTGAGAGTGAAGATAATTCCCCCGAAACTGTTGCATGACTACTATTCTGTGGCTTGGAGTAGTTTTCTACTGTTGTTTCAAATTTGCCGCACGATTGAGAGAAATAAAACGTTATATGAAGGGCTCAATGTATGTGTGCAAACAGCTTGTGAATGTGGTGATATATATATATATATATATATATATATATATATATATATTTTTTTTTTTTGGTCATCTCAACCTATGTTTAGGAAGCGACTGGAAGGAAATGCACTAATTGCATCAGCTTTACTACTTTCAGATGTACTGTATAAGGCCTTTCACTCGTTTCGTAAAACAATGAATGTGGCTATGATGTCGAAAACAGTTTTCAATAGGATTGTAAATATAATTTGTAGTCCAATAATAAAGGATCAATGGAAAAAAAGTAAGAAGTGATACTTTGAAAGCAATGAAGGATAACGGAACGGAAATTTGGCTGGCAGGCGAGGGACAATATGATTCTCCAGAGTTTCCTAGTAAATATGTGATGTATTCAATAATGAATCTTCATACTAGTGCTATCATAGACTTCGAACTTTTACAAAAAAGAATGGTTAAAGGTGAAATGGAAAGACATGCTTGTGAGAATGTAATGAACAGGTAAATAAATGAAGATAAATGTGACAAAAAATTATTTTTGTCTGGCAGACATAAGGGCGTTTGGTGCTTCTTACATACTCAGCTTCTGCAAATTGATCATGAATTTGACGTGTGGCATTTATCAAAAACTTTAATGAAAAAGGTAAAGGCTGTGAATAAAAAGTATCCTGAGTCCCAGCATGGAAGTGTAGCATCAATAATTAGTTATGGTGGGTAACGCAAACTTGTGGTGGAAATGGTACTGTACTGATCAATTAATTTACCTCTATATTACACAATATAAAGAACGAGCATGTTTGGATGAAAGAAAATGAAGTGAAACGCTGTGAACATGAACCACTTGGTGAAGATGAAGGAAAAAATAAAGTGTGGATTAAACCTCATTCTGAAGCATACAAAGAGTTGAAAAAAATAATTTTTGATAAAGCTTTTTTGAAGGATTTAGAGGATAGAAAACATTACATTCATATGGGCAAGTTGGAAAGTTATCACAACCTTCAGTTGAAGTACACACCTAAAAGGGTCCACTTCTCTTACAACAGTATGCTGATCAGGTCTGTAATCGCAATTTTAGAACATAGTTGGAACTTGAATAAAGAAAAACTGAAACTTATGCCACAATATTCTAAGACCTCGAGTGCATGAGTTGTGAAACAAAAATACAAGCCAAGTGACGAGGGTTGGAAACAACACACCATGGAAAAAATTAAAGAATATTTGCATGCAGATACATTATCTGAAGAAGAGCTTCTGGATCTGTCTTTACCGAAGAACGTTTTAATCTGAAAAAAATTTGACGTCATCTTAGTTTCTATATATTGTTCTCCGTAGGTGATGCTAATATGTTTTTCACACAGTTTTGTAAATTGATTTGATTTCTTTTATCATTAAAAATGTGTTTTATAAAATGTGGTGATATTAATATTGATGTACGACATAATTCTGCTATATCTTCACAGTTAATGTTTGAAGATCTGTTGATTGTTATTTTACGACTATAAAGGTGTCAAGAGGCAGTTCATGTCTTGATAATGTTATAACTAATATACATAGAGATTTAATTACTACAGATGTTGTTAAGGTACCTTTGTCTGATCATAATGCTCTTCGTAGTGATATTAAAATTGTTAATAGTAATGTACATAATAATGAATCTCCTATTTTTATGAATTTTCGTTGTTTTAGTGATTATAACTTTATTAATTTTAAAGAACTTTTGAGTTGTATTCAGTGGTCTGATATTTTTTGTGATAATGACTTTGAGTGTTTTTTTTTTTTTTATAAATTTATGGTAGTGTTTCTAGACTGTTTTAATTCATGTTTCCCTTTTAAGCTTGTGAAATGTTCCAATCAGAGTCATTCATATGGCGTAAATAACAAATTAAATTGGTACACTGATGACTTGAAAGCTTTTAAAGATCATGTATCTCATTTATATAGTTACATGCAGGGGGCAATATATTACGATGTTAATCCTGATGAAGCTACATGCTTACATGCCAATGCAATAAAAAATATAAACGTGTACTTAAACAACCTAAATTACGATTTAATGCGTCTTGTATATATAATTCTACTAATAAGTGTAAAGCAGCATGGAAAATTATTAATGATAACATCTTCTGATGGTAGAAGTAATTATATTAATCTTGAATCTAAGGATTTTCATTCTTATTTTGTTAACTCTGTCACAGCACTCGAAAATAGTGTAAATAGTTGCACTCATCAGTCCTTATCTTTTCTGGAAAATACTAACATGTCTGGTAACCATTTTAAATGGAAACTTGTCTCACGGGACAGAGTGTTACTTATAGTCAATAAATTATAAAATCGTAAATGTAGAGACATTTATGATATAAGTGCTGACATAATACAGCCTGTTAATTATCTTATTATTGATCCTTTAACGTTTTGTATCAATCAGTGTCTTTTGAATGGTAAATTTCCGCAATATTTCAAATCATCTAAAGTTATTCCCATCTTGAAGAAAGGTAACCCATCTCAGGCCGCGAATTATCGCCCCATTTCTCTTGTATCTATGTTTGCTAAAATTATTCAAACTGTAATGCAAATTCAATTGTAAGATTATTTCGAAAGTAATAATTTATTCACTAAGAATCAGTATGGGTTTAGAAGAGGAAATTCTACAATAAATGCTCTTGAGAATCTGATTTTTTCTATAATATCTTGTTTTAATAAATCTAATAATACTTTTGTAGTTCTTTGTGACCTTGCCAAAGCATTTGATTGTGTTGCACATGATATCTTGATTAGGAAATTAAATTATTATGGAGCTTCAGATATTGAATTAGATTTGTATAAAACTTATCTACGTGATCGTAAACAAGCTGTATATTTTAATGGAAGCTGCTCGAATCTTGTTGCTATTCAGTATGGTGTTCCCCAAGGTTCTGTTTTGGGACCTTCGTTATTTCTTATTATGATCAATGATTTGCCATTTAATATTGATATCGAATCTGTTTTATTTGCAGATGATGCCACACTTTATGCTACTGATAGGAATGTGAATGAATTGAAAGTAAAATCACTCAATCTTTTGATAAAGCTGCTTCTTGATTTTTGGCTAATGGTCTTTGCCTTAATGACAACAAGACTCAGAGAATTTTATTTTCGTTGCTAGAGAGGTATGTGATAATACCCTTCAACAGATCAAACTCTTGGGTGTTATTCTCGACTCTAAGTTGATATGGGTAGGTCACATTAATGACCTGTGTATTAGAGTGTCAAATGTAATCTATTTGTTAAGGAGACGTAGAAACCTTGTACCTAAAGAATTTCTTAAAACCTCGTATTTTGCTTTTTTAATAGTATTATTACTTATGGTATTCATTTGTGGGGAAATTGTCAGAAAATTGATCAAGTACTTCTGCAAAAAAAGGCAATACGCATTTTGACAGATTCCGATTTTCATGCTCACTCCAGACCTTTGTTTATTTCTGAAAAAAAATTTAAATGTTGTGAAGTTGTATATTTTCCATTGTTTGATTAAAATTAAGTCAAATTTAAACAGTTATTATCCACATAGCTAGATTCATCATTATGATACAAGACATAATTACCACCTTGTGACCCCGAGGCTTAGATTAGCCAAGTCTAAATGGTTACTAAATTGCATTGTCTATGTTAAATAAACTTCCTTATAGTGCACATATTGTTAATTTTAATAGATTTATGTGTGTTATTCACGACTGGCTAATCAAAAACCCTTTTTATGATATAAATGAATTTATGGAAACTACTGTTGATATAGTATTTTAGTTTGTTTGTTTATCTTGTTTTTCTTTTGACTTTCGTATCTGTGATACCACGACTTTTTATCAATAAATCATTGCACCAGTACCTTGCCCTACAGACTCAGTTTTGAGAGAGCGAGAGAGAGCGATAGAGAGAGAGAGAGAAATATATATTGATTTTCAATAACACACAGTTAGTTGTCAGTTTTTAACGCCTTTATATTATTAATTTCACAGCAGCAGACACACTCTTCGTCCTGTGGCATTTCATTACATTTACAACAAATACACCACACTAGTACAAGATTTTCGTATTGTCACCACATCAGACTTGCTATGATCACTGTCGTCCTCACAACCACAAAACGAGTCCTTCTGAGGTTCGAACTGGTAAGATATAATACCACCCGAAGCCACTAATTGTTTGATTAATTTTTTTTATCTCTAAAACATGAAGGCAAGACGCTGAATATGGCTTGCTGCTTGGCACAGCTGTGAGCTATGTGATTTCCAGACATCGGATTCTAGGGCAAATGTCTATTTTGTTTCTTTAGGAGAAAAGTAAAAATAATTATTAATATTTGTGTTTCATGGAAATTGAAAGGTATTCAAAGAGTTTTATAGTGCCCTAAAATGCCCTAAAACGGTTATTAGAGCCTAATTTGTTAATATTCGCCTAAAAATGCCTAACTCACTGTAAAGTTTCGCATTTTACTCTTACTTTTTATAATTTATACATGCATTCACTGCGAAATTTAAGGCATTTAAAAAGTGGAAAGTTTGCTTCACACCGGCCATGAAACCATTGATAAAGGAAACAAAATGTTTTGAATCTCACGACACTCGCAATAGATTTCACCGAATTTAACATGTTTGGAGGCATAAATGCCGACAAAGAACCAACCTTAGTTTTGAAGCAGGCAACAATCACAACATGTGCTGCTACCGATTCAGAGATATACTATACTATAAAAATGACTGTTTTCGGTCTGAAACCGATTAGCTGTACTGCCCTTCAGAGTGTCATAAAATCACAATTTTTGGAGAAAGAGTGTTTTTGAAATATTTATGAAAAGTCGTAAAACTGCGAATTAGTAGGGTAAACCGTTACAAAATATTTAAAAGAATGGCCCTCCTAGTGTTAACACTACCAGGAAATGCAACAATAAGTGGAACTTTGTATTTTTGTCCAATTGAATCTCAATTACAACGGTTCATTTGAATGCTCGTTAACAGTTGCTATTTCCCTCACCTTATTTGTGTTGAGAAGTTTTGAGCGGTAGGACGTTTTCCTGTGAAGTTTAACGCGATAATGCCGAAAAATATAAGTGCAAAATCTACATTGATCCGGCAATGGCTAACAGAATATTCAGAATTCACTTATGATGGAAAAATAATATTCTGCAAGATTTGTAGCAAACAGGTATGTAACAATAGTTGAAATATATAAATTCTATTAATTTTAATGAGTAGGCCTATAATATTTATACATTGACTGAGCTATCCTGAGGTATAATTCTTTTTAAGACCACTACACTTTAACCTTTTAAATTCCGATAGTTAAAGTATTTGCAGGTCATTAAAATTTTGATTGTTCGAACCCACTAACTTTGTGATAGAAATACGGCAATACAACAATTAGGATTTTATTTTAATTCAGTTTACTTTACATTTTTAGATTTCGCAAGAAAAGAAGTGCCACCTAAAGCAGCATGTGCAAGGAGCGGCTCATAAGGCTAAAGCTCAGCAGAAAAATCAACTGCAACAAACTTTACTAACACAGCCCACTTCATCCAATCTCAGCAGCAATTTCTATGCTGATTTAACCAGAGCGTTTGTTGCTGCTAACATTCCCTGGAATGCAATTGAAAATCCGGTTTTAAGACAGTTTTTAGAAAAATACTGCAAACAAAATATCCCATCTGAGTCGACCCTATGAAAAAATTACTTAGACAGAATATACAATGAAACTTTAGCTTCCATTCGGGAGGATATAGGTGATTCTTACATATGGGTCTCTGTGGATGAAGCCTCAGATCCTATGAATAGGTATATAGCAAATATGGTAGTAGGAAAACTTAGTACTGATGGACCTTCGATTCCACACCTCGTATGTGTTAAGGAACTTTCGAAAGTGAATAGCCAAGCCATTGCTTATTCTGTAAATAAAGGCCTACAGTCTTTATACTCAGGTAATATAGACGATTCTAAAGTTCTGTTGTTTTGTACTGATGCTGCCTCATACATGGTTGCTGCAGCTCCACTTCTTAAAACATTTTATCCTAACCTCATTCATGTAACCTGTCTAGCACATGGCCTTCACAGGGTTTCTGAAACAATCCGGAATGAATTTCCTCTTGTCAATTCGTTTATTTCTAACACAAAAAATGTTTTTGTAAAGCCCCATCCAGGATTTCAATATTCAGAGAGAACTTTCCAGATATCCCACTCCCACCTCAGCCGGTTGTTACACGATGGGGAACCTGGATTCAGTCAGTGGTGTATTATTCTAAGTATTTTAAAGAAGTGGTCACAGTTATTGATAAATTACCTGAAACTGATAGTGCAGCATGTGTGAAGGCAGTGAAAGATTGTCTGAATGACTCACGAGTGAAAAACGATATTGCCTACATAACATCAAACTTTTCTTTCATACCTGCAAGCATTGAACAATTAGAACGTGAAAAACAATCTCTTTGTAGCCAAATAGCAATAGTAAAGGAAGCTCAAGTGAACATACATTCTGCTTTGGGCGAAACTGGGAAAAAAGTTAAAAATAAGTGGGACAACGTATTAAATAAGAATGTAGGATTTTCATTGTTGGAAAAAGTATCAAGAGTGATATCGGGGGAAAGTGTAAATGTTCCAGTAAGTATTGATGTTTCTATTGTACCTAATTTAAAATTTGCGCCTCTCACATCAGTTTCGGTTGAAAGAAGTTTTTCTGCTTTCAAAATGATTCTCAGTGACAAAAGGCAAAGGTTAACTGTGGAGAATTTAGAAAAAATTCTGGTGGTGTACTGTGCAGATAATTATAATAAAGTCTGAGCATGGAACTGAATTTCAATAACTTAAAATGAGTAATCTTGATATCAATAATCATTATTTCATTAGTTTCAATATATTAAATTTGTGCAGCTCTGTTTATAAATATAATATAGTATTCTTTTTTAATGTTTAAACATACTTTTTGTGCGTATTTTAGTGTATAACTAAAAATTTCAGTGAAAGAAATAAGTATGATACCTTGATGTGCCTAAAATGCCTATTTTCATTAAAATAGAGCCTAATTTTACAAATTTTGAGCTTATTTTAGGCACCTAAAACTGCAATTTTTAGTGCCTAAAAATCCGATGTCTAGTGATTTCACAGCTCACAGCTGTTGAATTGAGTAGCGGCATTCTTGTCAGAAATAGAAACACGGAAATTTCACAGAATGTCTTATAATACATTTCTCTATTCAAATCAGTAATAAATTCAAATTTGATTTTTGTGTTGAGTTCTCCTTTAAGAACTATAAGCAAATTACCACTACAAAACACCATACCACACCAACATTTGCATATTTTGCAGACTGTATGCTGTCACAGATACATCACACAACTAAACGACACATTAGTTGCAGTGCTACTGAACCAGCATGAGTAGGCCTTGGCAACGTGGCGTCATTTTGTTTATAGTAGGCAGTCTCCGGGCCCAATAAGATATCGTGAAGGACCCGTTATAAAGCAATTGGTTACACGTGAGAGGTGAGAAGTTTGCTTTTCGGTGCTCACGGATCAGGGTATAAATATATTACTGACATTTTAAAGCAATATGATATGACATTCCAAGATATTAAAAATATTTGTGTAAATATCTTAAAGAAATAATAAGCATTTTACATAATCATTTATATAATGTTTAAGTTTCTAAACTTTCTAAATTGCAGATTGTACTATGATTACTGCCTATTGTATTGATTAATTTCTTATTTCTCTCTATTCAATATGTGTTTTTGTGAAATTGCTTTTTGGAGCTACTGTATATGGTCGCCTGTTATCACAGGCGATGTATTAATAATTCAACAAACTTCTTTTCAATATTCCCATCTGTACTTATCATTAGGTGAATATATTGTTACACCTTGTTGTCCACACTTGTGGAGTAACGGTTAGCGCGTCTGGCCGCGAAACCAGGGGCACGGGTTCCATTCCCAGTCGGGGAAAGTTACCTGGTTGAGGTGTTTTCCGGGGTTTTCCTTCAACCCAATATGAGCAAATGCTGGGTAACTTTCGGTGCTGGATCCCGGACTCAGTTCACCGGCATTATCACCATTTCATTCAGATGCTGAATAACCTAAGATGTTGATAAAGCGTCGTAAAATAACCCACTAAATAAAACTACACCTTGTTATACATGTCTATATTTTTTCCCTTTAATTAAAGCATCTTCATTTCCTTATTAAAATTATTTGTAATGAACACAATGTTGACGATTTAATCTAGTTATGGATTCTATAGTATGTTTAGTCAACTGCCTGAAGACAGTTTTGAACCTCATAAGTGACACCAATGTGGCATGACTCAAGAGGCAACGAAGCAAGGAGATAATATGTTAGGGTGGCCAATTCTTTTTTCCCCATTGCATACATCGCTGATTGGCTACATGTTACACTAATCACATTTCAAATGTATACAAACAGTTGTTCTTCCGCTGACACATATCGTCAAGTGAGATGTTCTGCCTGATAATAGATGTACAGTCTTAGAAATAAGTTTTGACGCACAGATACTTTATAAGTCCCAGAAAGAAGGGTCTGGTTCACAAGAGGAAGACTAGTGGAGGTAATAAAATTAGTTTTGTTTCGTTGTATGTCTGATCATGCGCACTGCTTGTTATGAAGTATCTGTGCGAGAAAACTCTTTTCTAAATCTCTATCAGTCAGAACCTCAGTGAGAGGTAGATTCTATAGTATTGAAATAAAAGACATATCTTATTACATTGTGCTAATCTTTGACAACATGTTCAATCATATATAAACAGATTAAAAATATATAAATTTCAAAATCTATGAACATCAATTTTATAATGTAGTTAATTATGGTGTATAGTACAAGTGGTTATTCTATGTAAAATCTTTTATTAAAACTATTCTTTTCAAAACATGTACAGTGCGTGTTCTGAAATTTCTTTTTACAAGTTGTAGCATATGCAGTTTGTTACGAAACCATACAATAAGCCTCGGAATGGGACTTATTCTCTGGCATGATCACAGCAAAGCAATAAGGTTATGAGATTTGGTACTTGGAACGTAACTAGTCCTTATAGAACAGGAAGGGTAATATTATTAGCAGAAAACTAGGTAGCAATAGAATAGACTTTGCGAGAGTACAACAAGTTAGTTAGATGGGAATGTCATATCACAAATAGATTACTTGTTGTATTATTGGGAAGGAAGCATTAATCACCAATTAGGAACAGGATTCTTTGTTCGTAGAAGAATAAAATTAGCAGTAAAAAAAAAAGTCGACTTATCAGTTATTGTATTTAGTACTTAACGGTAAATGGTGCGATATCATAGTTATAAATGCTCACGCCCCTACAGAAGAGAAAGACGATCATATAAAGGATAACTTCTATGAGGAATTGGAACACACTTTTGATAATTATCTAGATATCACATGAAAATTTTATTTGTGGATTTCAACACTAAAGTAGGATGGGAAGATATTTTTAAACCGATTATTGGAAAAGAGAGCTACACCTAACTGTAATCGCGACGCTGTTATTCCTGGCGTGACTCCTCCGCTTTGCTTACGTCTTAGAAAGTGAAGGCTCTATAAAGTCTAGGTAGGTAGTATCGTACGCCATTTTTGTTCTTTCGTTGCCGAGCTACCGGACAAGGGATCTATTTGCCCCACCGTTAAATATTATCATGTCGTAGCTCCTATGATAATAAATCAAACGCACTGTAATTCAGCAAATAATTGAGCGGCAAATAACGTCCTTGTATGCTTTCTGCGAACGCCAACGAAAGAGCCAAAATGGCGGGTGATTATATTAAGTATTTATCGAGCCTTCTTCATCTTCATCAGCGAATCACAAGACGCACATGTTTAAATGTAGCCGACCTGCAACGTGATTGGCTGCCAGAAATAAGAGCAACGGGACTATACTAATGATAATGGAGTTAGGTTAGTAAACTTTGCGACATCAAAAAATTTAATTGTCAAAAGTACAACATTCCCCCATAAGGATATACATAAATGTACTTGGACTTCTCTCCAGATGGAGCACATCTTGATAGATAAACGGAGATGTACTAGTATAGCAGACATTCGAACTTTCAGGGGGGCAGACTGTAATTATGACCATTATTTGGTAATTGGACAATTAAGAGAAAGAGTATCAGTAGCCAAGCGAGTAGAGCAACAAGTTAATATTAGTAGATTAAATATTCTGAAATTAAAGGACGAGGAAACTAAGCAACATTATCAGGTCGAAATTTCGAATAGGTTTGCCACTTTAGGAAGTTCCGACGAAATTGAGAAAGAGTTCGATGTTAATAGCATTTAGGAAAATATCAGAGATAGTATCAAAATTGCAGCTGAGCAGAGCATAGGTTACTACAAAACGAAGAAAAAGAAACCGTGGTTTGATGAAGATTTTTCCATTGTAGTAGCAAGAGGGAAACAGGCAAAATTGAAATTCTTACAGGATCCAGTTGAGGCAAATAGAGATAATTATTGCAATGAAAGACGGGAAACAAGTTGTACACTTAGGAATAAAAAGAGAGATTACTTGAAGGAGAAACTGAATGAGATAGAAAGAAATAGAATAAAAACACTCGAGATTTATATAAGGGTATAAAGGAATTTAAGAACGGATATCAGGCAAGGGTAAACGTGATGACTTGCTTATAGACTCTCATTCAATCCTAAACAGATGGAAAAACTATTTTGGGGCAACTACTAAATGTACATAGCCAAATAGAAAAAAAACGGGAAATTCAAATACAAACTACTAAGGCATTTATACCCGAACTCACACTTTCAGAAGTCGAAATTGCAATAGAAAATCTGAAACAATACAAGTCTCCAGGTATCGATCAAATTCCAGCAGAATTAATGCAAGAGGGTGGAAGCGCATTATCTAGCAAAATTTATAAACTTGTATTTACAATTTGGGAAAAGGAAATTGTACCAGAACAATGGAAGGAGTCCATCATTTTACCTATTTTTAAGAAGGGAGACAAGACTAAACTGTGGCAACTTTCGAGGAATGTCACTTTTGTTGACGTCGTACAAAATTTTGTCCAATATTCTTTTGAGAAGATTAACTCCATATATAGATGAAATTATTGAGGTTCATCAGTGCGGCTTTAGGCATAATAGATCGACTATTGATAAGATATTTTTTATTTGACAGATATTGGAGAAAAAATGGGACTACAACTTTACAGTACATCAGTTATTCATAGATTTCAAAAAGGCAAATGACTCTGTTAAGAGAGAATTTTTATATAATATTCTTATTGAATTTGGTATTTCCAAGAAACTAGTGCTATTAATTAAAATGTGTCTCATTGAAACTTACACCAGAGTCCATATGAGCCAGTTTCTGTCTGATGCTTTTTCAATTCACTGAGGACTAAAGCAAGGAGATGCACTGTCACCTTTACTTTTTAACTTTGCTCTAGAATATGCCGTTAGGAATGTGCAGGGTAACAGAAAGTGTTTGGAATTGAACAGGTTACATCAGCTTCTTGTGTGTGCTGGTGACGTGAATATGTTAGGAGAAAGTCCATAACAATTAGGGAAAACACGGAAATGTTACTTGAAGCATGTGAAGTGATAGGTTTGAAAGTAAATCCCGAAAGGACAAAGTATAAAATTATGTCTCGTGACCATAGTATTGTACTAAATGGAAATACTATGAGAATTGGAGATGTATGCTTCGAAGAGGAGGAAAATTCAAATATCTTGGAGCAACAGTAACAAATATAAATGACACTAGGGAGGAAATTAAACGCAGAATAAATATTAGAAATGCATGTTATTATTCGGTTGAAAATCTTTTGTCATCTAGTCTGCTGTCAAAAAATCTGAAAGTTAGAATTTATATAACAGTTTTATTACCGGTTGTTTTGTATGATTGTGAAACTTGGACTTTCACTTTGAGAGCAGAACAGAGATTAAAGGTGTTTGAGAATAAGGTGCTTAGGAAAATATTTGGGATTAAGAGGGATGATGTTACAGGAGAATGGAGAAAGTTGGACATCACAGAACTGCACAGATTGTATTCTTCACCTGACATAATTAGGAACATTAAATCCAGACGTTTGAGGTGGGCAGGGCATGTAGCATGTATGGACGAATCCATAAATGCATATAGATTGTTAGTTGGGAGGCCGGAGAGAAAAAGATCATTGGGGAGGCCGAGACACAGATGGGAGGATAATATTAAACTGGATTTGAGGGAGGTGGGATATGTTGATAGAGACTGGATTAATCTTGCACAGGATAGGGACCAAGAGTGGGCTTAAATGAGGGTGGCAATGAACCTGCGGGTTCCTTAAATGCTATTTGTAAGTAGGTAAGCATGTGGTTATGTTTTGTATAAGATTGACTTCGTAGCCAATAACACATTGCTTTTATTTGCGGTAAGCTTGGTTGGACTGAAATTAATTTAAAATCATTTGTAGTAATTTAGATTTATTTTGTTTTAAGTCACTAATACTTAATTTTAAATTACTTACATGGCTAGCATGTTGGTGTTGTGCTGTTGTTGTTCCGTGTGCAGCAAGTACTGTACTATCAGGTGCTGAGTTTACGGATTTTAATATGTTCTGGGGTAGGACAGTGATTTACATGGCAGAACTGATTAGTTATTGATTTTGTAAAGTATGTTGTTTGGGTTGGAGATTATTTCATTAATTAATGGGATATTATTTTAATATTTAGCTATAAAAGATTCTTTAATATTTGTTAATTCATGCTTTATATAGGTATTAGATTCATAACATAGAAAACAACAATCCAATACACATACTACTCTAGAAGCAATAGAACACAAAACCCACAATAAGAAAAACTGGACAACAATGACATTCAACAGCAGCATTTGAAAGAAATTATATAATTAAATTAAAAATAAATGTAGCCTTCAGTACAAAGTCAAATCAAATAATATACCTAATAAAACACGAGTTAAAGGCAGGTAGTTAAATGGGGGAATTTATTTTTTAAACTGTAAGAACAGTAACATGAAATATGTCGGACAAACGAAAAGAAAATTTAGAACACTTACAATGAAAATAAATCTGATTTTGATCACAATGGAAACAAGTCAAATTTTGCCATCGCACTTGGGTTAGATCTCTGATTGGTGTGATTACCTGGTTGGATTTTTTCCGAGGTTTTCCTCAACCATAAGGCAAATGGCAGGTAATCTATGGCTAATCCTCGCCCTCACCCCACTTCATCTCGCCAAAAAATCGTAATCTTGTAAAATGATGACTTGTTTCACATCTTAAAGTTTCGTCCACACCTGGAGTAACGGTTAGCACGTCTGGCCGTAAAACCAGGTGGCCCATGTTCGATTCCCGGTCGGGGCAAGTTACCTGGTTGAGGTTTTTTTTCCGGGGTTTTCCCTCAACACGATATGAGCAAATGTTGGGTAACTTTCGATGCTGGACTTGGGACTCTGGACTCATTTCATTGGCATTATCGCCTTCATCTCATTCAGACGCTAAATAACCATGATGTTGATAAAGCGTCATAAAATAACCTGCTTAAAAAATCTTAAAGTTGCAATACTAATGTTAGATCTATGGAAGTCTACCACTGTGGAGTAACGATTAGTCTTCTTGACCGTGAAACGAGTGGGCCCGGGTTCAAATCCTGGTTGGGACAAGTTACCTGGTTGAGGTTTTTCCTCAACCACTCGAAGCAGAATTGCTGGATAGCTTTTGGCATTGGGCTTCGGACTCATTTCGCCTTCATTAGTATCATTATATTAATCATCTTAATAGTTACAAGCTGACCAGAAGGACATGCCAGACGTGTTTCCAGGATCTGCCTATAGGCGGCATCTGTCTGCGGGAGCTGCGCATATTCAGCAAAGTCACAGGGGCGTTAATATGTGGACTGCGGGTGAGTGGGGGAGTGTAGCTCCCTTGGATAGATGGCGCCTTGGTGAGTCGTGGAATCGACTGCAGCATGTTCTCCTGGTTGAGGGTGCAGCAGATTGAGACATGAATTGCTAAAGATGCCATCGATCTGAGGAACCGTAGAATAACATCAGAGGCAGGTGGAGGATCAGGTCTCCAGTCAGAACTGGATGCTGTGGCTGAATCGATATGATGACACCATGCAGTTAATCATGCGCTTGAAGAGTGAACCTAAATGAACTTCAACAATCATTGTAACATAAGGAGGTTGCACAATAAGCTCAAGGCTGCAATGCTTTTCTGCGGGCTCTCCCCTGAGAGAGAGAGAAAGAAAGATCTATGGAATACAATAAATGAAATGAAAAATGAAATAATTAAATTATCAACATATTGTTGATTATAAATAGCAGTAATAAGGACCTGAAGATGTTTTAAGGGAAAACGTTAGTCCACATATAGAAATGTGTAATAAGGTGTAACATTAATGTATTCACCTAATAATAAGTAAAAAACGAAAATATTGAAAAGAATTTTGTGTCAAAATAACATGAAGTTTACTCAGAACTTATGTAGACTACGCACTAAGAGTAGGTCTAACAATTTCTTGCATGACTATGTAACACATAATGTGCTTGGAGTTACAATGTGCTTAAATATGCAGTACATTTAAACTGCAGTAAATAAAAAAGAACAGACGGTTATATTGATCTCCATGTCTGTATTTGTATTGTTCAACACATTAAATGATAAGTGTACCTAAGTCTACTTCAATATACAGTATGAAACCACCTAGATTAGTAAGGTCATTGCTCTATTTTTTTTTTATTTTAGTTGGTTATTTTACGACGCTTTATCAACAGCTTAGGTTATTTAGCGTCTGAATGAGATGAAGGTGATAATGCCGGTGAAATGAATCTGGGGTCCAACACCGAAAGTTACCCAGCATTTGCTCCTATTGGGTTGAGGGAAAACCCCGGAAAAAACCTCAACCAGGTAACTTGTCCCGACCGGGAATCGAACCCGGGCCACCTGGTTTCGCGGCTAGACGCGCTAATCGATACTCCACAGATGTGGACTCATTGCTCTAGAAAGGTTTATATGCTTCAAGTGCAGTATATTGTCTGTACAAAACTAAATGTAGTTAATTTTCGTCATAATTGCTACATGTTCTAAACATCTTCACATCTGTGAAACATCATTACTAATTACCAACATCTTTAGAAGTAAGACAAAATAGCGAGTGTACAAAAATCTCGATTTTGACTCCAAGAAGTATTATTTATTTCTTTCAACATAATGGTTACCTGAATGGAGACCACGACACAGTAGTTCTGCTCATTCTCTTCATAAAATAATTACAATAGTACTAATAATACTAATCCTTCTACAGGGGTATACTTGCATGAACAGAAATCGGGCGTATCTTTGTACACACTTGGTATGTAATACAAATTGAAATACGTTTTTCTGCACACCTCAGTTTCTGTAAATCACTGTCATCTACGCAAAATTTTCTTTCAGTTGTGATGGATGTGTTGAAGATGGAACCTGAGGTTGACCCATTGGACTTACAGCCATATGATAACACATATAAAATAGAAGAGACTAACACTTTATCAAAGGTAAACTGATTTATTTCTTTGTTTAACAGTGCCACAAAGCATACATTCTCCACTTCATATCCACTAAACTAAATTAGAGTTCTTCACTGCAGCCTTGTATTATAAGGTGTCAAAATTTGAACTGGTGCGAAACGCTCTTGTTTCGATTATTCATGTAAGAAGGAATATTCACATGAAGTTCGGCTAGTCTTTGGAATGGTCATAACGTTGCATCATGATCGCAAAATGCAGAGGAACTGTTAGTAACGTAACAGCTTGAGCTGCACAAGGGATCAGTGTGTCCAACACACGATATCCTCAATAATGGTTTGATAATCTTCCATCTCTGCTGCGGGGAGTTGCCATAGGCTAGCAGTTAGTTGTTAACCGTTAGCGCTATTAGGAATTTGCCACATGGATTGTTGTTATTATTATTGTTACACTCATACTGCAAGAGTCCAGAATTGCCAGTCTTACTTACCACCATTCATTCTTATGTTTTAATGAACCATAATACGTTTTTTCCTACCTTTTAACTAATACAATTTATAATTTCAGAAGTAGACGACTATCTTGAGTCAAAGTCGCCTAAGTAGGTGTTGAGTGAAATATCGTAGACAGCTGTAGTTCTGTTGGCCACCTCTGCAGCAAACTTAGATCAACCTCGTATTTCATCTGAGTTAGATTTTACTCCCTATTTTGCTTACACAAGCAGCACATAACAAACATTTTGTTTGCATTATAATTAAATTTATAAGAAGTAGTTGTAATTAGCGGAGGTGCTCTGTGATTTCCACATCTTTAACCTCATTGCATTCTGTTGATCAGCATTGATGGGGTACATGCTGCCAATTACTGACAAGTTTAACAGTGTTAATAATTAAATAAGTTGAAGAGTTTAGAAGTATATTGATTGGAGGTCTGATAATAATGTTGAAGTCCATGCAATGATAATGATTACCTTGTAATTGTACACGAGAGACATGAGTGAAAGTTTAGTTCAATTTAGTAATCAATAATGAGTTTTAAAAATACCGTACAATAACAAAACAACCAAGTGGGATCAATGTAGATTTGAAATAAAGTCCAAGTTCAAGGGTGAGCAAGCATTAATCGAATTGTTATTTTGTAAATGAGAACATTGATACTGATGGAGATATAAAAATTAAGAGCATCAGTTATGTGCATTTTGTAGGTACCTTGTGAATGCATGTCTAGAAAATATTGTGACAGCGACGTGAGATTCGAACTCACGACCAGCGTCCCGCAACAAAGCAGATCGCGCGGGCTTCACGGAGCACTAAGGAATGGCGCGCGGCAGAGAAAGGGGAAAGGGCCCACGCGACGAGGGGAGATCGCGCGCGCAGCTGCTTACGGAGGAAAGGGGGAACGGACCTTCCCGACTCTTCGAGAAGTCCGTCGAAGTGGAGATATCCAGATAATTCTCTGCACAGCTGTAGAAATTTCTCGCAACTATGATTTCGCTATAAAAGAAGAAACGCCAGCGAACTCGAGTAGTTTTCAGTTGATTAGTCAGCCAGTCAGTGAGAAAGCCAGAGCAAGCAAGCCAGTCTTGTGTACCGGAGTTCGACTCGAGTGTGCGTCCGCAACTGTATCAGCATCCGAAGGCCTGAGTTCGAGTGCAGTGGACCGCAGTTGGAGGGACCTGAGTTCGAGTGCAGTGGACCGCAGTTGGAGGGACCTGAGTTCGAGTACAGTGAACTCGAGTGTCTGAGCTAGAAGAACTGTGAACTGAGAACTGATAGTTCTGATTTGTAAATAGTGTTTGTAAATATTAGTTAGGATTAACAGTTCATTGTTGTTCGTAATAGTCCAAGTAAATTGTCATTGCCGTCAGTGGAGTGCTATAACGAATACTGTGTCGAGTGAAAATTCTATTGTTGACGAGAGCGTTTAAGGTGAATTGTAGAAAGGAATTATTGTTGTGACGAATAAATTACATTGTTGTTACTAATAAAATTCACAATATTGTTAGTACTGATCGGTACTGTTTAAAAAGAACATTACAGAATACATATGTGGATTGGTAATTGTTTTCGAGTTTGCTAACGAAATCCCTTCACTATATCGACTTTATTTATTGTATACAATTATTGTAGTGTAAATATTTTTATTATACATCTTGATTACACAACTTTTAACACTGTCTCACTTCGGAAAACGTATTATTTGTCTTTCTTGTGTTACATTTTATATTACCTTGTTAACATGTTTCGGCCTGCTATTGGCCACCATCAGAACTGGTTGTTGCTGGTCTTGGCGCCTTTTGTTTTGTTTGCTGTGGGAGTGTGTTTGTGTAATGTAATGCGTAGTGTAATATTTTTATTAGTGATGATATTGGATTGATCTCCTGGACTATTTTAAGTTTCTAATACTAACTGTTTTATGGGGGAAGAATCTTACAGTGTTAAATTTGAGATATATTACAATATTCTCATGTAGTTTATAAAAGTGAAAACGATTGCATGTTGTATGTTAAACAACTATGATGTTTGATATCTTCAATGACTGGTTCTTTAAATGTACTCTATATAATTCCACTACATATTGTCCTCAGCAATAAAATATCACACACACGCCCGCGCGCACGCACGCGCGCACGCACGCACACACACACACACATACACAAATTATGGTTTATTTAACGACGCTTGCAACAACCAATGATATATGAGTGTTGCCAGTGCTGGAATTTTTGTCCCTCAGGAGTTCTTTCACATATCAGTACATCTACTGTCATGACGCTGTCGCATTCAAGGACACTTAAATGCTATGGACATAGGCTGGGATCGAACCCGCAACCTGAGGTACAGAAGTCTAGCACTCTACCGACTGTGCCACACAGGCCGACAAAAATATATTCCAAAAAACATTTGCACACACAGTGTAGAATATAAATCAGTTTCATTTACACATATTACAGTGTGTAAAATATTTCCAGAAGGAAAACCTGTCCTATTATCAGCCGTCTGTTTTGTGCCTTAAGTTCTCCGTTCTATTCTGCCTTAAAATTTCTTCTCTAATTTTTCGCCTGTGTTGAGGGAGTTAGCCAATGACTGCCATGCATAGCCAGATTGACGCTATTATACATGAAGTGAACTTTAAAATAGCTAAACAAATTTATTCACCATGTCTTTATGTTCTGTAGGAAGGGAATTTGTTGCATCAGGAAGTGACGGGCATGAAGACAGAATGCGTGGACCAGAGTTACAATATCAAATCAGAGATAAAGGTTGAAGACATCACACCAGTGCCTGGTAGCTTTCCTGTGCTGAAATCGGAAGTTGGTGTAAGTGGTTCATTATGAATATACAAATATACTGGCAGTTCACTTTACATATGTCAGAGCCAGTGTTAGCTGTTTTTTTTTAGTATTTTTTATACTTAGACTGCTTTCAATTTTAAAACTGAAACATAATAATTTTAATAATAATAATAATAATAATAATAATAATAATAATAATAATAATAATAATAATTATTATTATTATTATTATTATTATTTATTTACTACTTATTTATTTATTCAGTAATATTTTTGTGTGCTGTACAACAACCAGAGGCCAATAATAGTTCAGCACAAATGACAAAAATTACAAATAACGACAAAAGTTACAATTAATGACAAAAATTACAAATAGGACAAAAATTACAAATATGACAAAAATTACAAATTAAGACAATTAAAAATAATGATAATAATTAAAAATAATGGCAATAACTGCAATAAATGTACATGAATAGACGTTCATTAATAGATGTGAAAATGAAGAATAACTCAATTGAAACAGTAATAACGAAAGATGTGTTAGAGTTGAATCCTATATTAAAACAACAATTAAATATCCAAACTATACATTAAAAGGATCCAATTTCATGTCCACACCTGTGGAGTAACGGTTAGCGCGTCTGGCCGCGAAACCAGGTGGCCCAGGTTCGAATCCCATTCGAGACAAGTTGAGGTTTTTTCCGGGGTTTTCCGTCAACCCAATTTCAGCAAATGCTGGGTAACTTTCGGTGCTGGACCCCGGACTCATTTCACCTTCACTTCATTCAGACGCTAAATAACCTGAGATGTTGATACAGCGTCGTAAAATAACCTACTTAAATAAAAAATCCAATTTCATACATAAAAATTGGCAAGTTTTATGCATCTGGCAACCGGTGGAAGAGATTTAGACTTACTGGTATAAAAATGTTTTCGAAATCTTAATCCTTTAGAAGGAATCCGAAGGTAGATATTACTTATGATGGATTCACAAAGAATGTCACCCTTTATAACCTTAGAAAAGAGTAAGTAATCAAGATCCAGATGTCTGGCATAAAGACTAGAACAGTTAAAATAATTACACGTTAGTTCATAATTGAAAACATAGGAAGTTGGTAGAAATCTAAGAAACAAGGAAATAAATTTTCTTTGAATATTTTCCAGTTTAACCGAATCAGTAGAAGTAATAGAATTCCAAACAACAGGTGCATATTCAAGTTTGAATCTGACTAATGTATTGTATAGAACTAGTAGAGTAGCAGGATTAGAAAAAGATTAAGTTATAGACTTTATAAGTCCGAGCATTCTTATGGAATGATTATATACATGTTGAACATGATTATGAAAATGTAATTTCCAATCAAGTAGAATTCCAAGGTCTCTAATACAGTCTTTCCTAATTATGTTGACATTGTTAAGGGAGTAATTAAATTTTGAAGTAGTAGTTTTTCTTGAGAAGGAAATGACAAAAGATTTAGATCAGGACGTCAAGGTCAGAGCACTCTTATGTGCTACCAAGCACACGGGTCCCAATGAATCTAGTCTACAGGTAGTAGTGGTGAAAGAAGGGGTGAGCAAAATGAACTCTACTGGCCTACCACTGCAGGATGAATTGAACTGCTATAGATAATGTGTTACGCTCATACAAGAAATAAAGGCATGTTTGCAGCATGTACCTCTCTAATAAATGCAGTTAATTATAAAATAGTACCATATAACAAATAATAAACATAGCTTCTCTTTAACTTAAGCAGTTTTAATACAATATAATACAATATAATATTGTTTGTTTATTCAGTCATATGACAAATCAAATATTACTAAAACTAATGACGCTTATTCATACATGTAGTCATTATGTTCTATACAATGTAGATTATGAATGTTTTTGCTCTTCGGGCATCATCAGGCTCTGTGTATAATATCTCATTAGTAGTCTCTGTAGTAAAATACAATGATAATTTGATGAAATGAACTGTTTAAAAATTAACTATGATATGTATAAAATAATGTACACACTTATATGCGTAAAATTAAAACTGTGATTGCATTGGAATAATACATAAAATTGTGGAAACTATGAACATGTTAGTAATGTTCCTCTTTTTGAACTTCATAATACTGATGTGTGTAGATCTTGTTTCAAAGGTTCGACTTGGACGGTGAATTGCATCTGAAATATATATTATGAAATAGAAAAGAGAAAACTTCAAACGTGAAAATGTGGTCAAATTGAGTTATCAAATGTACTCATGTTTTAAACGTGTATATTGCACAAGCTGTTGTGATTTATCATTGCGATGTGAAGTAGTATTTATCTGTAATGAAAACTTTAATATCAAAATATGTAAGTTTTGAAGTGTGGTAGTATTCCAATTATGTGAACATACTGACGAAGACATGAGACGACCTTGTTGCACTGGATTCACCGACTAATGTGACGTGAGCGTTGTATTGTGCTCGTGTAGAAAGCTTACATGGAAGGATATTACATTGTGGTGGGGTTAAAAGTTATATAGGGGATTCCGGATTTGAATTAAATTTTCATTAAGAATACAGTTATCCCTTTGAATCTGTTTTGCAATATAATATTCCTCTGCAGAATTTATTAATTTTGTGTCTATTCCAGATTTTAGGATTTTTAAGGTTTTGTGGATCGGGCCTAATTCGTGTCCAGTTTCTAATAAAAGGGAGGCGTATGTGGATTTTTTTTACGGTTGTGTTTGAAGTCCGAAATGTGTTCATTGTATCTAATTTTGAAGTTTCTTTTAGTCTGTCCTATATATTTTTTCTTACTTGTATGACATTCCAGTCTATAAATATCATTATTATGAAGAGTATAAACTTTGTGAAGTCTATTGTTTAGGTTGTTATTAAGTTTGTTGTCTGGTTTATGTGCTATATGAATAGTTTCTTCCTTGAAAAAGTTAGCTAATTTATTTGATATGTATTTATTATATGATAGACCAAAATATTTTTTGTTAATGTTGTTTTGTTTAGTTAAAGTAGATATATTGTTTAGTTTTTTAGTTCTTTTGTTCTTATTTATTAATTTCTTGATCAAATTTGTACTGTAGCCATTTTCATTGGCTATTTGAATTATTTTACTATATTCTTTATTATAGTTGCTCTTGTTTAGAGGGAATTGTATTAGTCTATTAACCATAAAGTTGAAATTACTTAATTTGTGTGCGGTTGGGTGTTCTGTATCTATGGGAATACTGTGGTTGGTGGTTCCAGGTTTTCTGTAAATATTGAACTCCAATTTATTTTTGTCTTTTTTTATTATGATGTCTAAAAAATGAATCATATTATTAACTTCAATTTCTTGTGTAAACTTCAAATTATTATGTAGATCATTGAATAAGGTTAATATTTGTTCAGCGATCTGTTTGCTTTCGTAAATTATCAAGGTATCGTCTACATATCTATTGTAAAATTTTACATCGACACACACTATTGCTTACAGTGAACTTGTAATGTGAGCCTGCTGACTGTGTTTACACAGTTAAGTGTGAGGCTATATGAAATTAATGTTTGTTTATAATTTTGCTTGACAAATTATTGAGCAATACTATAGTTTATTAATTAATTTTAGGATTTTGTCAAATGATACTGAAGAATGGAGTAACCTATTTGAAACACTCATGAGGTCCAGGATATATAGGGTGAACACAGAGTGACTACCAAAAACCAAGTTACTTTAGTTTAGAAATGCTTCTCGAATAACATGACATGGTGTTAAATATTGTACGCTGTTGGACAGTTTGGAATGAAATAAAGGTTCACACATTATTCAAGCTGCAGCATTTAGCTCAATTGTTATAGTATAGTATCTGTTATAACAATTATATTCTTAAATTGAAATTATACTTGATTTCAGTAAGCTTTTCATAGGTTTCTATCATCCGAAAATTTTGCACCACTTTTCTTTTAGTAAAGTTGTGCCGTCTTTCTATTTTGTGTGCTTCTCACTTTTAGGAGCAGTGGTTTGATTTGGACACTGTGAAGGAGGAGCTGCAACTGGAAGTAACGACAGAGGAGAATGAGGATTTTACTGATAGGTGAGTATAGCAGTTTGCGAATCTTCACTTGCTACTTTCTGTCATTGTTTCAGTAAACACTCTACAAATATAAATTTGTGATGTGTGTTACGAAATTTTCTGTCCAGGAACGAACATGATTGTTATTTATTTCAAGGGCTCGCTGTATTTTGGAGCTGAATGAGACATGATATTTATAGATTACAATTATTGCATTTGGAATGCTAGTCCCCTCTCATATTTCTGCCTCCACCTGTTCATCTTGAATTATTTAAAATCATCTTCACCTTTCTGATACTCCTACTTGTCTGTGGTGTGATAATCGTGATGAAGATCTGGAACACATTCTTCTATTCTGTCCATCCATAAACCACAAAAGAAGTAAATTAAAATCATCAGTATCAGTTACAGAAGACACAGCTCTGCAGTATGCACCCCAACTCTGGCTACTATCAATAGACATCTATAATGAACACCAATCAAAATACCCCTCATTTTTCATGAAAAAACAAGAACTGAAAAGACTACAGTGGACTATAGTGGACTTTATGTTGTCAGCAAACAGCTGGATACATTAAGAAGACTGATTGATTGATTCTGGATCTTCACCATTTTCCTTTGGCCTTCTGTCACTTCAATAACCTATTTGATCTGCCCCCACCACATATTTTCTTTTTGTTCTGTATACTTCTGGTCGAGATCTTGTCCTTCACGCTGGTGACTAGGGCCTGCATTGGTTGTTCTCATCTTTTCTTTAGTAATATTCATTTCCTCAACATTATCCATTTCTGCTATTGCTCTCTTCTGCGTCATTATTTTCACTCCTCCCACCGACTGTCATTGCACGCATAATGTGCATCTCATCTCCACCACGAATTTTACCCGTTTTATTCTTGTTGTCTGTATTGAAGGCGAAAAGTGACAGTTTACTACTTTTTCCTGATTTCTTAGCCAAATATCTCTTCCTTTTCTATGTCTGTTATTTTTCTTAGATTGATTTTTCGTTGCCTCAATGTTTTTGTAGTATTGTGCGTTATGTATGGCTAACTGAAGAAACTGGGCAGCATGTCTTCTGTGATTATACATTCCACGTACAGATTGGCAAATGTGTATTTGCTAGGATTCTGCACAAAATGGCAACAACTATAGAAACTGTACATGTTATTGGTAAATGTTTACTCATTAGTAAATAGTGTGGCCACTATTTGCCTGGCGTACAGCATTTAATCTGTTTGGATAAGATTCTAACTGACCTTCGAACTGATTCATTCCAAATTGCATCACTACTTTCAGATGGACTAGCAAGGTATGACGTGAATATCGATGATCTCCTCGGTCTGTAATCATAAGTCTTTCACCTGCGTCCTTCAGAATTGCTCCAAAATATTCTGCCACAATTGGGTCGAGAAGTTCCGGGCCATTCAGCATTTCCAACACTATTCAGTGTCACTTTCTCGCAGCAGTTCCTGAGTTGTGTTGCTTTGAAAGAAGGAGACGTGTCATGAAGAAATCACACTTCTTGTGAGTCCAGCATATTGTTTGGATCCCCTTGGAATCGGAATCTCAGAACAGCTTCTCCCGAACATTCTCCATCTCATGACTTCCCTTTTTCTTTAATGATCCCCATGAATGTCTTGGCAATGAGACAGTGAACTATCCCAATGCATTCGTATTTGTTTGACATTTCCTAGTAGCGGTCATATGTTTCACTGTCGCTGATTGTGTTGACTTGTGCCACGTGCACTCTTGTGAACTCACATTTTTACTATTCTTTTCACTTTTACTTTTCCAATTTTTGCTACAAGTTTTACTATTTTAATTTTCTCGCGGCACACGCGTTCAAATGGCTGATACAGACCCTTATTTACTGTGGTTTACCACTATTGTTTAGACTGATGGTACATATTCTTCGAGTCGAGGTGGGTTCCTCGAAGTTGGTGACTGCGAGGGGGGGGAGGGGTGCAATGTTGGCTCTCGTGCTCTTCCTTTCCTCCATTTATCGACTTTACCATCACACAGCGGAATGCCCACCACATCATCACAGCCATTTTCACCTTTCCATCCCCTCTGTTAGTTTTTGCCATGTCCGCCTACATGACGGGATTTGTTACGAAGGCCTGGTGAGGTATATATTTCTTCCTCTTCTAGATATTTATATTCATTCTTAGGTTAAGGTTCTTAGGCTTATAACTCCCGTCTCACCAGCGGGGATCTTTCCTATCTCTGTAGTCCTGTCCCATGGTTTCGAGCGCGACTTCCGAATTGTGTAGCCCGTCAGGCGCCCAGCAAGAAGCAATAGTGGACCATTCATACTGCCCCTATATGCAAGTTTAGGTGTCGAGCCCGGACCAGAGGTCAAGTACACTCACGTAGAGACCAAACGGGGGCCTGGAGCGATTTAGACATCCCGGTGACCGACTCTGCTTGCCGGGGCGGATATATCGCTCCGATGTGTTACCACTGACTTATGGGTATTGCAATGTAATCAACCACAAGTCCCCTGAAGCTGCGTGCAGTCTCGGATTGCTCCGCTGGTTGTGTTCAGTGTAGAGTGGGGAGCCACGGGCGGTTATTCCCATGGTAGGGGCATAAAACTGCGACACGCCTCTGGTGTAAGACTTGCCATTAGGTGGGTAATGTCCAGTTTGAAGGGTAACTTACGTGGGCTGAGGGTGGGTCCTCATAGCCAGCATAGGACACGAAGAATTTTTTAGGTATCTTTTTCTTTCGCCCCCCCCCTTCCCCTCGTGGCAGGCTGACGCCGACAGTTCCATAGGAGGGTCAGTTTAAATGTCCTCGCGCTCTTCTCTCCCTCCCTCAGAAAAAAATAGAAAACAGAAGACCAGAATAGACACGACTGGTGGTCATGTGACGGAAATTGAAATGGAATTGGACCCTGAGAAAGTTAAAGTTCTGCCTCCAATGTTTATTAGTATCACCTTGGACGGAACAGAAAAGACTGTGAAAAACATCAGTCCATTCTACGTGAGACGCGCACTCGACGTACTCGTTGGGAAAGTCGAAAATGCAACTCGACTACGCAGTGGTAGTCTCCTCATCGAGACTATATCTCCAACAGAGTGAGACGCTGTTGAAGGCCAAGTTGCTAGGGCCTTACCCTATTAAAGTCGAACAGCGCTCCTCGCTGAACACCACACGGGGAGTAGTGCATACGGATTCTCTGGATGGTATGTCTGACGAGATCCAACTAGAACTGGCGGAGCAGTCTGTGTCCAAGGCTTACTGTTTATTACGTAAGCAGAACAGACAGACTGTTCCCCTAGCACTGTTTTTTTGATCTTCGAAAAGCCTGTCCTACCAGAATACATCCTTGTCGGGTACGAGCATGTTGCAATTCGTGCATATGTGCCGAAACCAATGCGGTGCTTTAGGTGCCAACTGTTCGGACATACGCAAAAACGTTGCACTAACAACATCATATGTGCAAAGTACGGCGGTGCTGATCATGGTGATTCCCCATTTGCTGCCGCCGAGCACTGTGTGAACTGTTCTGGGGACCACGCCGCAAATTCTAAAAATTGCCCGATATATATGGTAGCGAAGGATATCCAAGAGCTTCGAGTCTGAGAAAATATTACTTTTTTTCGAGGCACGTAAGCGTGTTTTCGATCAACAAAAAAAGGCGACAGGTAAGTCTTATTCATCAGTATTGTAGAAGGCAACAGAGGGAATTGATGCATCTACGCAGACGCCACCTCTTGCAGGTATGCCTGGGAAGCGAGTTGAGACCGCAACCCAGACATATGTGGATGCTGCCACACAGACTGCTGAGTCAGACGACTCGTGTTGGCTTGATATCAGGCCTTACGTCCCTAGAAAGATCGCTGCCATGACAGCAGAGAAGCATTCTAGGCCTGGTAGATTGCCACAACGTCGTGCTCCTAGTTCGGGTAGCGGGTTGAGATCACGCTCTCGATCACGACCTACATCAAGATCACGATCAGGAGTGCGACGAACTGCAAGTGATTCGCCACAGTCGACTAAGCAGTCTCAGACAAAGGCATCAACCCATAGAAAGAAAAAAAAGAGAAGATCCCCTGTGAAGCCACCAACATGATTTAGCTCCTTGAGATGACTGATATTGTACAGTGGAATGTGAACGGTGTACGCAGCAGATTCACAGAACTACAACAATTGATCTCTCATGAGAATCCTGCTATTTTATGTCTCCAGGAGACACACCTCCTGCCCGAAAACTCCCTGAGTATCTCTGGATACTACATTCACCGGTACGATCACCTTGCCGGTATTCGTGCCAACAGAGGTTATGCCCTCCTAATCCGCCAAAGTATCTTTTTCTCTGTTATCAACATTAACAGTCCTCATCAATGCATAGCCGCTAGAGTAACATAAAGTTTTCAATAGTCTGCTTATATGCCCTCAGACACCTTTCACAGTGCATGAAATTGAACATATTCTCTCGCAGGTACCTGCTCCATATCTGGTAGTCGGGGATTTCATTACATTCCACTACTCTTGGGGCTCAAATTCCGATGATGACAGAGGAAATAAAATAGCAGAGGTATGTACCCGTCTAAATCTCATTACCTTGAATTTGGGGAAGCAACACACCTCTCCTTTGCTACGGTACTTACTCCATGATAGATATCTCCATTTGTAGCCCAGTTTTTCCCGCGCATTTCGAATGGTCTGTGATTTAGGACCACTACCCCATCCAAATGTGTGTGTCCGCTCTACATCCTGTGGAATCTCGCTCTCCAAACTGGTTTATTAAAAAGGCGGACTGAGTCGGATTTTCGGAGTCCATACCATTCGATGATAACGGACTTGACAGTGTGGACTCCATAGTAGAGCACTTTTCAAATGAGGTTATAAAGTCCGCGGAATTATCTATTCCCCGGTCATCCTGCAGGCCAAAATGGTTCTCTGTCCCTTGGTGGATGGATGCCAGCAGAGATGCAATCCGATACCGCAAACGTGCCTTACATCAATTAGAACGCCATCCGACCCAAGAAAATTTTGTCTAGTTTAAACGTCTTCGAGCCAAAGGTCTTCGCACTGTGTGCGATGCTAGGAAGACGTCCCGGGGCCTGTTTCACAATGTTTACAATCTTTGTAAATTGTAAAAGTATTCTGTTTCACAATGAAGAGTAATTTTACAAACGTGTAAATTTTACTTGTATAATTAGCACATTTTCTACAATACCCCTGAGATGTGTAAAGTTTGATATTGCAACAAATTATGACTAAATACAATAAAGAAATACTTATTAAATTAATTTTTGAGTAACTGTATAATATTAAGAATTAAACTAAAGCAGTTTTGATGTTATTAAGGAGTTCTAATGACTCAGAGGAAGATATTGAATTTAGGCCTAATCAAATGAAGACGTATACGTAAAATTCTCCGGGCAAGAATTAATAACACGTTCATATAATTGTATAAATTTAATGAAAGGTTTCGAATGAGTCCCGCACTATACTTCAGAATACCGCGTAAGTATTTATATACGAAGACTGTATTTAATAAATACTCGCACTTAATAGAGAAGTTCCCTGTCCCAAAAATAAATAGTTCAATAATGCAATAGCGACACTACTTACGCTGTATTCTGAAGTCGTTTCGAGGCCCGTTTCAATGGAATCTCTCCTACAAGATATGGGACATCATATCCAACATCCAAAAGAGAAAAGTGATGTCCTAACCTCAAAGCGAGAACTATATTGTTTTGCATTGGATGCATACTAGCTGTCAGTTCTGTGTGTTAGCAGATAAGCACGGAATTTCTAATATATCAGTGTGTAAAAGTGCCCACAGGGTAGTTGATGTTGTTAAAAGAGTTAAATTCGGGGCAGGTTTTTGATCACCAAAATGTTATTTACTATAGCACAGAATTTTTATGCTGCTGATGGGATCACTAATGTTTATGAGGTTAGGGATGAAACATTAATAAATACTGATGGATCAACACAAAAAATTAACCTGATTTTGTGTTTAGACATCGTAATTATTTTATCAATTGCATATTTGTACGTAGACCAAATCTGTTATTTACTTATTTGACAGAATTTTGTGCTAACTTTGGTCATTTAAGTAATAGACGTATTGGTATACTCGACCAATCACATCACATGAGACTCCATTGTCGCCAATATATAAAAATATAAATACTTTTAATTTTTTTAAACAATATTTTATATTTTCTGTTGGTGAAATATGAATCAGCAAGCTTAGAATAATCTATTTTAGTACTAAATATAAACATATGTATCGATAGTAGTAAAAATACAGCGACTTTAGCTCTGCTCCTTAGCGATTTTTGTAAACTGTCGTTGGCGATATTGTGTAATCAATAATGCGTATTTGTAAATTTCTTTAGCTGATGTTGTAAAGTTCGTCAGACTTCACAAACTAATAAAATAGCATTGTGAAACACAATTTACAAGCATTTGTAATCTTTTACTTGTTATTTGTAAATTGTTAATTTGTAATTTGTAAGGATTGTGAAACGGGCCCTGGACAAACTATGTCAATTCATTGAAAATCAACGTCCCAGCTAACGTCGTATGGGATAAAGTCCATCGAATAATGGGAAACTTAGTTCTGTAATTCCGGGAATTCTGAATAATGGAGTAAGACCACCAGTCCATTAGAAATTGCAGAAAAATTCGCTATGTGTTGTGCACAGATAAACAGCTCAAATAATTACGACCCGGAATTTCTAAAAATCAAAGATGCTGCGGAAAAACGAAACCTCAGTTTTATATCAGATAGCACAGAGTATTACAATACACCGTTAACATCCGAGGAGCTGGAGGCGCCACTAGACACATCTCCTGACACCTCCCCTGGCCCTGATAACATCCTTAACTGCATGCTTCGCAATCTTTCTCTGGAAGCTACAGACTAATTTCTCTCACCAGCTGTGTATGTAAGGTTATGGAAAGAATGATAAGCAAAAGCCTGATGTGGCTACTCGAATCGTAAAACCGATTATCTAATATCCAATGTGGGTTTCGTAAGCACAGATCCGCCGCAGACCATCTTGTTTGGCTGGAGACCGCCATTAGAGATGCTTTCCTCAAGAAGGAACATATTGTGGCGGTCTTCTTTGATATAGAAAAGGCTTATGATACCACATGGCAGTATGGCATTCTGCAAACTCTGCATGATTGGGGACTTCGTGGTAGTCTGCCAATGTTTATTGCGAAGTTCATGGCAGAGCGGTATTTCCGAGTTCCAGTAGGCACCACACTTTCTAACGAACATCTCCAAGAAAATGGCGTTCCGCAAGAGTCTGTATTAAGCGTTCTTCTTTTCTGCATTGCGATCAATGTCATTGCCCACTATGTGATTGATCGAGTATCTTCTCTGTTGTACGTTGATGACTTCAGTTTATATTACAGCTCCCAATATCTTCCATCAATCGGTCAACAGTTGCAACTGTTCATCAACGTGCTATCAGAATGGGCTCTTCGCAATGGTTTTAAATTGTCCACTCTAAAAACGCAGTGTGTCCATTTCTATAACCATCGTGGACTGCATCCACATCCTGAACTGCGTCTTAATGGAGTGGAGTTGCAATATACAGACACTGCGAGATTTTTGGGCCTTATCTTTGATTATAAATTAACGTGGGAGGCGCATATACGTGATTTGAGAAGGCGTTGCGAAAAATCGTTAAATATTTTACGCCTTTTGTCAGGGGTTCGCTGGGGTGCAGACCACATAGTGCTTTTACGTCTTTATTGTGTTCTTATCTGGTCGAAGCTGGATTATGGCTATTTTATTTGTGGCTCAGCAAATAAATCCAAGTTACGTCTCTTAGACACTATCCATCATCATGGGATATGACTCGCTAAAGGGGCCTTCTGAATGAGTGGGATAGAGAGCCAATTTTGCGAAGCAGGGAACCATCACTGTATCGCTGACGTAATGTCTTGTTGTGCTCGTATGCTGTTAAGCTCCACTGACAGCCCGAGCACAATTCTTACGACTTTTTTTACCATCTATCTCTTTACTGCTGATACAGTGAAAATCCACGGAGACGTCGTCCAGCAGGTGTGCGGTTTCGTGAACTGCTCTCCAAGCTCGACATGCACCTGCCATCAGTTCGCACACTGGAATATACGACCACTCCATCGTGGATTTTGCGACGTCCCATATTTGATGTAAGTCTGAGGTGAAGTTTTAAGAATTTTACGTCGGTCTTTGTTTTATAGACTTCGTTTTAGTGAACTTTTATCGAAGTATTCCAAATTATTAATTAGTTTTTACTGACGGATCCCGAATAAATGATTGTGTTGGTTGTTCCCTTGTTGGAAATGGACAGATATTTAAATATAAATTGAGCCAGTACACTAACGTTTTTACAGCAGAACTATATGCTTTTTATAGAGCTCTATTGTTTTTAATTACACAACCCCGGTGCAGATTCCTTATCTGCTTCGACTCTTTAAGCGTCACTCAGTCCCTGCAGCGTTTGAATTCTGATCATTCGCTTGTGTTGAGAACCCAGGAACTTTTCCACACTCTCCTAATCTCTGATTATGAGATTGGAGTAGTGTGGATTCCGGGTCATGTTGGCATTCCTGGTAATGAAGCAGCGGATGCTGCAGCAAGGGACGGTGCTTTGAATAGGTCTGAGGTGTATTGGCGTGAGCGGTGGCAAGATATTCAGTGTCACCATAAACATACAATATGGTGGCAATGGAAAAGAGAATGATCTGCACAAGAGGGAAATAAATTACATAGAATGAAGAATACTGTTCATGTTTGGATTCGTCAACAAGAGCGTCACGACACGAAGTTTTACTCACCCGGTTGAGGATTGGCCACTGTCATCTGTCACATGGCCATCTGCTATGTTGCGAGCCTCAGCCGGAGTGTGATATATGCCATGTACCACTTACGGTGGAACATTTTTTATTGCTTTGTAGAAAATATGACCGTGTTCGTCGGCAATATGGAATTCGGCCGATTGTGCGTAACGCTCTTGGAAACAATTGTAATTGTAGAAATGCAGTTCTGAGATTTTTATCGAATACAGGACTTGACAAGGTGAATTAGGTTTTTTTTTTCAGTGACCTGTTTCACGTATCCTCTGGACCCTTTACATCTGGAGGTTCCATTTGTTGTTTAGTATTTACGTTTTTAACAATCTTGACATTTAGACCTTTTACATCCGAGCATTTTAGAAATGCACCAGATAATTTATTCCTGGTAGCATTTGTTTTATTATGTTATTGTTTCTTTTTTTAAATACCAGCTAAGGTTTGAGAACGCTCACTTTTATTATTTTTATGCATCACCTTTTTGAAACTGCATTTGTTTACGTCGTTTTAACCGTGACAACGTTTTTAATTCATTGAAGTATTCTGGTTATTATAGTGTGTTTGTTTTGTGAAGGATTTTAGATAAGGGCACAAATAGCCATAGTAGCTGACGCGCCCTTTTTAAACCTCACTAACTAACTACCTATCTACATATTCTTCTCATAGGATTGCAGTCAGTGGTCACCGTGAGGCATCATCTCAGTACCAGACTGATATAGAGGCAGAGCGCATAAGCAGAACACGGACATAGCTACTCCTGAGGAGTCAGTTAATCGCAGCACATTATGTACAAACATCTTATTGATAGTTTGTTGGGTCGACTGTAGAGATAAAAGCAGTCATGAATTGGCGCAAGATGCATGAAATCATCTCATCCCACTCTTGTATGTAATCACAAGTCTCCATTGTACAAGATAGTCTTTGGAGTCTTTGGAATAATATGGAAAGGTTTCATATCAGCACTCTGTCAGTATTTGCTGATGGCTTCACGGGTTACATATTTTTGGCTCTTCTGTTCTATCTCTTTGGTGACAGTAGAATTATTCCTCTCCCGTTTTCTGCTGTTGGCGACAATGAGGTCTTTGCTTTCTGGGGGCAGTTTTTCCGGCACTCTAATTTTGATGTCTTCATAAACTTTCTTCGAATTGTCAATCACCATCACTCACTTCATTACAATTTTCGGACTATTCATTTCCGATTACTGAACGCAGTTCCCGTCTCCATTTTCTCCCGACACACATTAGCGTGCATATGATGAACATACCTTCGATGTCATTAACTAAGGTGCAATTCTTCACATTAACCTGTAAGACATAATAACTATATAAACCTATTAGTTATTAGTACCACAATCACGACACATCGTAATAAGGAGCAATTTCGTCATAGATTACAGTGGTGCAGACCAGTGCCATGTGCTGAACCTGGAGTATAAGTGTTTTGTTAAAAAATGTGTATTTGGTCTATAGCCGCACAATTCTTATATAAGTGAAATATCGGGTATGCATTAACTGCTATTTTTAATATATAATTTAGTATTGTTTATATTTAACATCACTTCTATGCATTTAATATTTCAAACGTACCTCTTTAATTTAAATATTAGCTGTATTCTTCTTTCTTGGGATGCTAACTTCTCAATCACAGCATTATAAAACGAGTCTTTGACCTTCATTTTGTGCACTAACTCCTTTTCAATTGACAACACACTTAAATTACATAGTCTTAATGCTCAAAGGAAACGTTCCATAGAGATTGTAGTACAAGAAATGGTCAGTATAGCCTAGCAAGTTTATACACTTCACTAAACCCAGAAGAGAAGAAATTTTCATGCATAAAACTAAGAATTTCGTGAACATTCTTTCCATGAAATTCTGGTGAAGTATAGAGAGCATTTAATTCATTTTTAAATCCAGTGTGATCAAATAAATTTCCGTATTGAGCCTAAAGTTTCTGTACGAGTGGTTCGGGAAATGTTTTTCTATATTCATAATACATCTGGTAATATAACAAATGAAAATATTCTAATTCATCAAGTTGACAAAACCTACGATCAATCTGATGAATTAGACAATGAATTACAAAGCACAGCTGGAGATAATTATTTTCTTGTTCTGCTTTATCTCGACAGTGCTGCTTTGTTGTCATCTGATAGGTTTCGTCCTTATTTGAAATAGTATTGTTCCAAACTGATGAATAAGAATTTTCTCCATCGTATTGAAGCTTATCTTTTATGGCAGTTACTTTCCTGCTACAGTAAAGAATATTAAAATGTTTTGTTTGTAAAATATTGTATAATATAGCTATGTAAGTAAGCATTATCGAAAATACATCCAGTAGAAATATAGTTTCAAACTCTTTAAAGAGAAACCTAGGGAATGGCGTGATTTTATGATTGTCTCACTATTCCAGTTACCAGAAAGTTTAATAATATTTTCGAAGGTCCCACAAAGTTTAGATCTGTATTATTTTACAATGTGGCAAAGTCTTGATGTAAAATTACATCTGGTTGGTGCTACAGTGGGTAATTTCTTTTGCACAAATTCATGCAACGCATATATCCTTTGAGAGGATTTAGAAAAGAAAGTACAGAGTCCACTCAATGTTTGGAAAAATATTTTACATTCTTTAACCCTAGAGAGCTCGCGCCTGTAAACTTTACGTCATGGCTCGCGCACGGTCGATTCGACCGTGCATAGAAATGAAGCGGAATCTATATTTTTTGCTAATATCTGTTAGCACAAAAGTTACAAAAACATTATTTAACTGTATTTTATTCATTAACGTCACTGTTATTATGTATTAAAAAGAAGATCAACATGCCAATATCCAAGTAACCTTGAGTGTTCTTTATACTGTGAAAAATATATAAATCACGTTATATGTTAAATATTTTCATCAACGTCTTGGCCTGGTATAGGAGTAACACAAAAATATGACGGTATTTCCACTTGTCCTATTCATTATAGTCATTATCGGTGTGAAATAGGCCTAAATTCAACAAACACGGAAGAAATTAATATTAGAAGATGAAATCACTTAGTCACATGACCTCACACGTATTACATATCTTCATCACTATCACCATCGGCACTTTCTTCAGGATTAGCACAAAAAGTGCAAGTTGACTGTGTATGTTCTTTGCAGATGAAGTGGCGGCATACATTACACCTCGTCTCAGGCTTACGATTTGTCTTCCAATCGCAGAGATGGCACCTTCCTGGACCCTCATCTTCTCCAGATGGAGGTGGATTTCTTTCTTCGGCAGTTCCAGTAATTTCTCTGATGTTTCTCTTCAGTTGATGCGGCAGATTTTCTAGTTGCAGTCTTTCAAGTAGATAATTTCTGGACAACTCCTTGCTGAGTGTTTGTAGGAATTTTCTTCGAAACATGTCAAATTGGCGAATATTGTGTTTCAGTATAATCAAACTATTGATGCCTGCTATGTTCAGTAGTGTAAAGAACAGAGTTAGAGGCCAGTGGTTACTGGTTCTTGCAATTGAATACCTAGCTTTGTACTCGTCCACCATGTCCACCCCTCCTTTCGTTGAATTATAAAACGTCAACATGTAAGGTTTTCTAGATTCTTCAGAATCTGGATCAATTTCATCGGTATGATGCATGGTGGATAACAGCAACACCACCTTCTTCTTTTTCAGACAGTAGGTCAGCAGGGTCTTGTCCTTGGTGAACCCGAAAACACTGCTATTTTCCATTGAACGACCTTGCAAAAATAAAGGGGGCACCTCCCTCTTTTTTTTTCTCAGTGTTCCAACTAATGTTAACTTGTGAGTTGTTAGAAGTTCATCAGCAAACGGCACTGAAGTGAACCAGTTGTCAGTGGTGACGTTTCTCCTGGATCCATTGATTGGCTGCACCATCCTGTTCACAACACATTTAGCAGAGTTATCAACTTGGTAGGGCCCTTCAGGCTGCTTACTAGCGTAGAGTTCCATATTCAGTGTATAAAAGGTTTTTGCACATGCCAGAGAGAATACCTTTATTCCATATCTTGCCGGTTTTGTTTTTATGAATTGTTTGAAACTGCACTTTCCCCTAAAAGATTCCAACATCTCGTCGATAGTGACGTATTCGCTAACAGTAAAATTCTCGGAGCATTTTTGAATAATTTGCTCAAAGAGAGATCGAATAGGAGCAAGCTTATCAACACTTCTGCGCTCTTGTCGAGTATTTGAATCATCAAATCTTAAAACTGTCACCAGGAACTTGAATCGTATCCGGTTCATACAAGTTCTGAAATAAGGAACACCTGTCCCATCAGCAGACCAAAGGTCGAACAGGTTCAGATGAGATGCTCTCAAAACTCCAGCCATATAAAGAAGTCCTATAAAAGCTTCCATTTCAGTTCTCGTTGTATTGTGTGCATCTCTTGGGCGGCTGTAATTTGGACGCACTTTTTCAATTTTTTCATTTGTATGTCTAACAATTTCATCAATGATAGTGTCAGTAAAAAATAACTTCCAACACTGGAATGGAGTCGATGCGCTCCTTGCTGTTTTACACCAGGTGTAAACCTTACTATATTACGTTCGCCAACACGTCTGTTACGTGGTGGACAGTGCATTTCCCATGTTGTTACTCCATCTTTCCCTATATAAATTGGACCTGGAACAAGGTCTACTTCCTCATCTGCTGATTGAGCAGAGTCTGTGTTATGATCGATTTCTTCAACCATATCTTCTTCTTCAACGTCCGATTCAATGCTATCAATTGGTCTGATAATTTCTTCTTCACGGAACAGTTGTCTTCTGACTGCACCAGCTTCCCTTGTTTCTTCTTCCTGGGCCATTTCCTTTTCTACACTATCAATAAGGTTCCTTATCCTTTCTCCCTCTTCATCCATATTTCTACACGGCAATGTACGGGGATCAGTAGTGAAAATAAAGTATTACACTGACAAAAACGTACGTATATGTGAAAAGTTATAAATACAAGAAAAAACTACATTATACTTATACACCAAGTGAAACAATAAGAAGTTGCGTAATGACTCGCACACGGTTGAAACGACCAGGTCTGTATAACAACAGTTTCAAATCAAATTGACCAATAGCAAAGTGCATGACAACAATCACATCTTATTCTGGAAGAGTCGAATGAAAGGTACTGAAGGGGTGAGCAGCAGAACTCAAGTGACTTGAAGCAGAAGCTAAACCTTCATCACACCCGGTCGAAAAGACCATGCGCGAGCTCTCAAGGGTTAATAACTGATACACTCTGCTGGAGAACAAGATTTAGAACATGGGCACAACAGTGGGTGAAGATTGCACTTGGATAGGCTGATAAGACTTTAGATCACGGGTTCCCAACTTTTTTCATTTCGCCGCACACTTGATTGAAGGTCAAATTTTCGGGGTACACTGGACTTAAGGCCGTTATATTAGACCAGCAACTGGCAGTGATGAACTGTCGTTGCCTGAGATTTATATTAAATTCAAGTTTGAATTAAAATTATTAATGTCGAGTTGCATTTGACAGAAACTTAATTTATTTCCTTATTACAAAACTTATTACAAATTACAATAAAACAACAAGTTTAAGTACTTTATAAAAAAATGTTCCATCAATGTGACACTTGAGATTGATGTGGCTTGCAGATCTTGCCAATTGTGGGTCGAGTGTCTGAACATGCAACTCGTAGATTGGCTTCAACATTAGACAGAGGAATCTTGTAACTTGATTTTATATTGTTCATTACCGAAAATATCTGCTCATATATGCACGATGTTGAGAATGGCAACAACATTGCAGTACCTTTCTTTGATATAGATGGGTAATGTTCTGTAATGCTTAGCCAGAAAGAATCCACACGATCAATTATTGGTCTCACTGCCAATGTAGAATCACAACACAAATCAATTAGTTCTTCTCTTTTTACTACCGTCAGATCCAAATCTTCAACTCCAACGGAAGAATCAAAAGGCGTCAGAATCCAGTCTAGGTTTGTTGTGGACAGCGATGGAAAATAGTTTTGAATTGTTTTACAATATCCTCGACAATCAATTATTTCAACTCTTCAGTCTTCATGTCCCGAAACCATATTCTGCAATGTAGGGAAGTTAGATAGATCTCCTTTCGAAGTAGAGTAGCTACTTCCAAGAACTGAATTTCCTGTGTAAATCTTTAATTTTGTTTGTCGAGGTAATTATATTCTCATGGCGCCCTTGTAGTGATAAGTTTAGATCATTCAATTTTTTTTAATATGTCTGCAATATAAGCGACTTTAAAACACCAGCTTTTGTCATTCAGGAATGCAGTAAATAAAGGTGACCCTCCTCCTTAACTCTTCCTTCAGTTCAAGAACTCGAATTAATGCTTCACCTCAGGATAACCATCTTACATCTGTGTCGAAAAATGAGCTCTTATGAACTGAATCCATATCATGACAAAATTTAAGTTGATGAATTTTTATTCTTTGCTCTGGAAAGAAATCCTTTACAAAGGGCACAGCAGTCATACCATGTCAAACTTGAATCTGCTAAGTAACGAGTCTCTCCTTCAAATATGTCACTTCCAGTCGTTGTGGTCTTCAGTTCCAAGCAAAACAAAAATTGTTCAATAATACTTGTTCCATAAACAAAACGACCAAGCCCAAGTAACTGGGCTTTTTTGTTTTTGTCGGTACTCTCACTAGTAACTATTAATGCCAATGGAGTTAGGTTAGTCAACTTTGCGACATCAAAAAATTTAATTGTCAAGAGTACAACATTCCCCCATAAGAATATACATAAATATACGTGGACTTCTCCAGATGGATTGACACACAACCAAATAGATCACATCTTGATAGATAAACAGAGACATACTAGTATAGTAGACATTCGAACTTTCAGAGGGGCAGACTGTAATTCTGACCATTATTTGGTAATTGGAGAATTAAGAGAAAAACTATCAGTAGCCAAGCGAGTAGAGCAACAAGTTAATATTACTAAATTCAATATTCTCAAATTAAAGGACGAGGAAACTAAGCAACATTATCAAGTCGAAATTTCGAATAAGTTTGCCACTTTAGGAAGTTCCGACGAAGTTGAGAAAGAGTTAGATGTTAATAGCATGTGGGAAAATATCAGAGATAGTTTCAAAATTGCAGCAGAGCAGAGCATAGGTTATTATGAAACTAAGAAAAAAGAAACCGTGGTTTGATGAAGATTGTTGCATGGTAGTAGAAAGAAGGAAATAGGCAAAATTGAAATTCTTACAGGATCCAGTTGAGGAGAAGAGAGATAATTATTTCAAGGAAAGACGGGAAGCAAGTCGTACACTGAGGAATGAAAAGAGAGATTACTTGAAGGAAAAACTGAATGAGGTAGAAACAAATAGTAAGAATAAAAACATTCAAGATTTATATAAGGGTAAAAAGGAATTTAAGAACGCATATCAGGCAAGGGTAAATGTGATCAAGGATGAGAATGGTGACTTGCTTGCAGACTCTCATTCAATCCTGAACAGATGGAAAGACTATTTTGGGCAACTACTAAATGTACATAGGCCAAATAAAAATGATCGGGACGAAATTGAAGTACAAACTGCTGAGCCATTTATACCCGAACCCACACTTTCAGAAGTCGAAATTGCGATAGAAAATCTGAAAAAGTACAAGTGTCCAGGTATCGATCAAATTCCAGCAGAATTAATACAAGAGGGTGGAAATTTATAAACTTGTACTTGCTATTTGGGAAAAGGAAATTGTACCAGAACATTTGAAGGAGTCCATAATTGTACCTATTTTTAAGAAGTGGGACAAGACTAACTGTGGTAACTTTCGAGGAATATCACTTTTGTTGACGTCGTACAAAATTTTGTCCAATATTCTTTTGGGAAGATTAACTCCTTATGTAGATGAAATTATTAGGGATCATCAGTGTGGTTTTAGGCGTAATAGATCGACTATTGATAAGATATTTTGTATACCACAGATATTGGAGAAAAAATGAGACTACAAGTTTTCAATACATCAGTTATTCATAGATTTCAAAAAGGCATATGGCTCGGTTAGGAGAGAAGTATTATATGATATTCGTATTGAATTTGGTATTCCCAAGAAACTAGTTCGATTAATTAAAATGTGTCTCAGTGAAACGTACAGCAGAATCTGTATAGGCCAGTTCCTATCTGATGCTTTTCGAATTCACTGCGGGCTAAAGCAAGAAGATCCACTGTCACCTTCATTTTTTAACTTTGCTCTAGAATATGGCATTAGGAAAGTTCAGGATAGCAGACAGGGTTTGGGATTGAACGGGTTATATCAGCTTCTTGTGTATGCGGATGACGTGAATATGTCAGGAGAAAATCCACAAACGATTAGGGAAAACATGGAAATTTTACTTGAATGAAGAAAAGCGATAGGTTTGAAAGTAAATCCCGAAAGACAAAGTATATGATTATGTCTCGTGACCAGAATATTGTACGAAATGGAAATATAAAAATTGGAGATTTATCCTTCGAAGAGGTGGAAAAATCCCTTCTTACGCGCTAATTCCAAACTAATTAAAGAAACGACACTGCCTGTGTCCAACAACACGTCCACTAACTCTCCACCTAACTGAACCATGGCAACGGGGCACTGACCGCGAGTAGAGACACTTATCTCACGAGACACAACACGAATGACATCTTCACTCTTGCACTGACTCTGCTCCACGTGACCCCGTTGATTACATTCACGAGCAAAATGGCCGAAATGAAATGGCACAACACCAGTAACTCTCAACTGAAGGTGTACTGTTGTTCCGGGAGGACAACGAGACCAGATACCTTATTCCACTTCGTCAAGCAGCGCGTACATTATAAAACGAAAGCCGTTCTGCAGATGGTGTGCACATCCGACCAGCAGGCATTTCAAGTATTTAAATGGTAATAAATTAAAATTATTGTTCCATTATATCTCAACTTATATATATATAACCGAACTTACAGGATGTCCAGCGCACACATTCAACAACCGCAATATACGCCCCTATTGCAGATCTCTAATAAATACATACTTGCGACTCTGCATATGAAAATTAGGTTTAGTTGTTCGTTTTACAAAGTCACAAATAATGGACTGGACACTGTCCACAATGCATCCATGTTCCTGGGGACGAATCTTGTCAGTAGATAGAAATGTATCATATATTAAATGAGAAGATGTGGGTGAGTATTGTAGTTCCTTTTAGAATGCAACAGTGTTATTATCCAGTGTCCACCTAGATGGCTGAAATAATACAACAAAGAAATGTAGAGGTCTCAATTACGCTCTTAATTTGTAATGTCTGAGTAGGATTTCTATCTCATTGTTATCTTCATTTAGATCAGAGTTTTTCAACCTTTTCTGACGTGTGGCATACTAAATTCCTCAATAGCACGTTCATATAATCTAAAGATGTGGTTTCCAATCAGGGTGCAATTTTGAGAGCTTTAGGAGAGAATGAGGTCTGTAAAATACAGATACATGGAATGAGTGTATTCATTTTCATTCATAGTGTTCTGTTCAAGGGCAAGTCTTTCACTGGAAACCCAGCATTCTTCAGTCTTTCCTATTTTCTGCCTTTCTCTTTGTCTCTGCATATGATCCACATGTCTTAATGTCGTGTATCATCTGATATCTTCTGTCCCGAACTCTTCTCCCGTAAACCATTCCTTCATTAAGTGTATATGGATTAATATATAAAGTAAAATATTTTCAATTTTATGTCCATTATTTTTAGTTTGTGTAAGGAGGAATGGCAGTGTGATGAATGGTGAAAGGACGGATGGAGCAAAGATTGTTGAGAAGAGAAACATAATGTATATTATTCACAAATAGAAGTAACACACATTATTATATTTATATTTGAATTTGATGATAGAAATGTAAAACTTAATGAGAGAAAATAGTTACAATGCAATATTATAATATGATGCATGTTTTCTGAATTTGTTATTTAAGAAATATGAAAACATACAATATTATTACATGTTTACCATGCGGCAAAAGTATGACGTGATTTTTTTTGGCAAGTAAAATACGATATTTTTGAGGTTGGTACGATATTGTAACTATAATGAACTAGCAAGCCTAGCTGCGCATCAGTCATTTTCTTCTGTCGCTTGCACACCCACACTGAATGCTGACTTGTGCCGCGTTTCCTGAAACTTGACTCTTGTGATCTCACTTTTTTCACACTTTTACTTTTCCAATTTTTGCTACGACAAGCTTTCTATTTTCATTTTCTCGTGGCACACCGGTTGAAAATGGCTGATCTAGACCCTTATTTAGTGCGGTTTACCGCTGTTCTTTAGACTGATGGTACATATTCTTCTCATAGCATGCCAGCTACCAATCACCATGAAGCGTCATCTCAGTATGAAGTTATTATAAAGGAAGAGGGAATAAGAACACAGATACCAAAAACTTGTGCGTCAGACGAAGCTACTACCGAGGAGTCAGGTAACTGCAGTGCATTATGTATAAATGAAGGCAGCTACAAGGCTGATATTTCTGGCGAGGACATAGCGACTTGTCAGTCCCGTAGTGCCGCTGAGTGCGATGTGTGTGGGAAGATATTCGCGCATTGGAAATACCTTGAGAGCCATAAGCGGCAACACACTGGCCAGAGGCCGTTCGAGTGCAGTGCGTGTGGATTGTGCTTCTCGTCTTCGGGCGACTTCAAAAGCCATGCACTGAAGCACACAGACGGAAGGCCATTTAAATGCGATGTATGTGGAAAGAGCTTCTCGCAATGGAGATATCTAAAACGCCATGAGCGTCGACATACCGGTGAGAAACCGTTCAAATGTGATGTGTGTGGACAGCGTTACTCGGATCTTATAAATCTCAAGAGACATGCATTTAAGCACACAGGCGAAAGACCATATAAATGTGATGTATGTGGAAAGAGCTTCTTGCAATCTGCACATCTTAAAAAGCACGATCGTGTGCATACAGGTGAGAAGCCGTTCAAGTGTGATGTGTGTGGAAAATGTTACTCAAATCCGATAAATCTCATAAGTCATGGACGTAAGCACACGGGCGAGTGGCCATTCAAATGCAGTGTTTGCGGACTGGGCTTCACGCAGTCGGGACATCTAAAAACCCATAACGTTCTGCATACTGCTGACATACCGTTCAAATGCGATGTTTGTGGAAAGAACTTCGCAGAATCGAGATATCTTAAATGCCACAGACGTCTGCATGCTGACGAGAATCCGTTCAAATGTGACGTGTGTGGAAAGTGTTACACTAAATCGTCCAATCTGAAAAGACATGCACGTAATCACAGGCCGTAGTGAAATGGCTGGGAATCGAGACATAGGCTTCAGCATACTGTTGATAAACTGTTCAATTCCCATGTATGTTAAATGACTTTGATTTTCACAGTCTACAAAAAACTCAAATATAATTTATGCAAAGTGCTTTTTTTTTTACCTGGTCATTCAAAACGACGCACACCTCCATATAAGCGATAAGCGTTTTAAAGGCGTGGTCTGTGGAAAATGTTTCTATCTTCAAGAAACCTCGAAAGATATTTACTCAAGCTCGCAGTCGAGAAGACATTCAAATGCGACATTTCTGGAAAAAAAAAAAAAAATACATATATTCCGTTTTTGTAAATAGATATGTATGCTAGTAGATCAGCGAGAAAGCTTTAAAATGTCATATTTCTGTATTCTAAATCCTTAACCACACATACAGCGCCATGGCAGCAGATCAGCTTATGTGTGTATTTATTAGTACTGCGATTGTGTACAGGCCTATGTGGCAGTGATATATAATATAGGATAACATTACAGTTTATTACAACAATTAAGTTACAGTAATTACAGCAATAAAAAACACATAAAATAAACGTGAAATTAGTTACAACTATAAATAATTCAGTGCAGTAAACCTAGGACTATAAAGAAAAACTGTGCTATAAAATGCCTACTGTAAACAAAAGCAAATCTAACTTAAAAGTAAACCTATTTCTATTAAACCCATCATTATTAACTTAAGTAATTACAAGTCAACTTATATTTACATATCAGCGTAATTAATTATATATCACGACTTACATAATTACACTGCATTACTATTACATCTCAGTCTAATTTTTTCAACTTTTCCGTAAATGTATTGATTGTGAGAGGACCACCCTGAAACATTTCCGCAGGTAAGCTGTTCCAGTCTATTATCGTGCAGTTTACAGAGAAAACTTTTGCCACGTCTTCTCTTTGTTTTCTGCATTTAAACTTCATAATATAATCAGCCCTGCCTAAGTATGATGATGTCACTAATCTAGCATTGATGTGTGTCCTACTTGCGCCTTATACAGTGCGATAAATGTGACTTTTCGCCACCTTGATTCGAGCAATTCCCACCCTAAGTATCTCTTCGCCTTGTCCCTTCCCCATTTTGACATATTTTGCTGTCCCACATTGAACTTTTTCTGTTGAATCAATTTGGGTTATAAGGATCCCAGCCTATCACTACATATTGCATTATTGGGCGAACTAGGGTTCGCCATGTTATAAGTAGAACCCGGAGTTGATGTAATATGAAAAAGATAGACATGTAGCTAAAAATGGCAAAATCTGTAACTTAAAATCCTAACTTTATTAGATGTATTTTTGCACATTGATAAGAAAACAGAACTGAAAAAAATTACGTGTACACATGTAATTAAAGTTATGTAATTATTGATTCGTGGCGCAATTAATAATTCAATATTTTCCCATATTTTCTGCGGTCACGATTGCCTTCGGTCTATTAGAATGGTCTTATAAATGGAAAACAAGCCCTCAACTTCACACGCAGTAACTGGCGCTTAGTTCAGATGAGGAATGATACTAGCAACAATGCTCTCAGGGACCTGCACACACTCACCTTTAAGAATTTTGCATACAGCGGATAAAGTTCTGTATCTTGAGTTATTTTTCTATACATCATTCAATTTTATTCAAACACACTCACTGATTACTTCCAGCACAACACTCAGGTTTTTGGCTGCATATTCTACTATCAACATAAATTCATGGAGGGCCAGTCCAGAAGTTTCTAGCTTTTTTATGGAATACAAAATCCAACTGAAGTGACTCGTCATGTATGTTATCGATGAAGTTACCTTCGAATCTTGAGAGACACGCACACACAGTTGATGCACTTTCAGGAGAAAATTTTTGCACCACCGACTTCACTGCCTCGAAATGTTCGTTAAGGAAGTTCAGAGCTTTTACCCATGTTTCCTATCTAGTAAACACAGGTTGCGGAGGTCAAGGTACATCTGGTAACAGTTTCTTGTGATACGGAGATTTGTGGAACACTTTTCTGTTGCTGATATTAAACTTTCACGTCAGCAAATTTATCTCTTATAGTCTCCGCCACTCGATGTAATCCATGTACAAAACGCGTTCAGTAAAGTATATTGGAGTAAAACGCAGACAGGGAACCGTAGTTTTAGCATGTAGGATACAGCATCTTGATGGAGCAACAGCACCTTTTCTGCGTTAATCCCTACTCCTTAAGTCCGTTGTTGACGAATCGATAAACTGTAGTATGCTTTGTCTGTTCTAGTGGTTTGCAGTAAATTATATAAGGCTTGGATGGTGTCTCTAGATCCAGTCTACCTGCAACGAGATTTCTGTTAGAATGACCCAAGGTATTAGTTGTTTCGTCAACTGCAACCCGTATGTAAGAATTACTAAGTTCAACTCTAATCTTTTCCATTGTATCAATGTAACAGGAGTTCAAATAATTTTTCCGGAGTGTTGATTCATTTGAAATATTTTTATTTATTTATTTAATAATAACATTTACATAAAAACGTTACATTAAAGTACCCCGAAAGAGCAAAGCTCGGGTTTGGGGACAGTTCCGTTACATAGATATACATACTTTGTAGACAAAATACTTAAGAAGAAAGGTCACATAAAGATGATAATAAAGTTAGTAATAATAATACTAGTAATAACTGAGTGAAAAAAGAGACGATGTTGAGATTAGTGATAGATTAATATTAAATTATTATTAGTAGTATAATTAGTATAGGTTATGTTGGTATAGTAACCAAGATAAGATAGAAAAAATATACTTAGGATAGAAATAAACTTGTTTTACAATACATGGTACATAATATAAATACAGGGAAGTCTGTCATATAAATTTTTTAATTCTGGATCTGAAAATTTCATTGCTTAAAGTAGTCTATTCTGGATGAAATTTTATTATCGAACTATATAGACGTGAACCATAATTTGTACTGTGTAGTAAAGCAGCAGATGTGAAACATTTGCGTTTAACTAATTTAAGAATTTCATTTCGTCTTGTATTATGATCATGTGGCTGAGCTACAAATTTCATTCTATTGAAGTCGTAGTATTTATGCAGGAATGCTTGAAATTTGACTCTCTGAGTTTACACCATGGTACGTTTGCAGGAACCATTACCATACAAAATTTACTGGTTGAAGACGAAGACGCTCTGGCACTACTTGTGTAAGAAGAACTTGTTTCTTCGCGGAGCTATTTTTTTTTATTTCTTGCATGAAGTTCAGTTTTTAATCTAAATGTGACTTCATGAAGCATCCTATGCGTTTGTCACACTTTGCACAGCACCATATTACCATCACTATAGCGGTTTCAGAATAAGAAGGCATATGGCCTAAGCCAATTGAGTGCTAGCAACAGTTCGACGTTGTCACACAGTGCACGGTGCACGAGACGTGGAAGACAGAGGCAACAGATATAAGAACAGAACATATCAGTCGCAGCCCTCTCGCTGAGCGAGCGGGTCGAGACCTGTTTCTTCATTGTGTGCAATGTTTAAATATAATTACTCTTACTGAAGTAATTCTCATCTCAATTTTTATTACTTCTTCGCTTCATAGATCAGTAGCTCTTGGAGTCACTGACTTGCGAAATAAAGTGACAGATATGAGAAATTTACTTTGCTAATGTCTGAGAAAGAATGTTTTAATTCTTACTCAGGCTTCCTTGTACAGCGAAGCTGAATTTATTATTGTTTATTTCTCCAGGGGAAAGATAAGGTACAGTTTGTTTGTAGGGGCAGCCTAAGAATCTAGCGATAACAAAACGAAAACATATCTGTAGATACGTAATTTAGTATTGAAGTTAGAAAGTATTTTATTTTTCCTCCGTTAAATGAAGCCTATATAATTTAATTTAATTCTCTAGCTTATACATACCTAGGGGTCCAGGGTTCTACAGTCTGGTTACGAATCTGGCTATAATGCAACATAATCATAATGTGTGTTCATATATAATTCAGTACTCATACTGAAACTGTAGATTATTTTATATTTCTTTGTTAAACTAAGTCCAATTTTATTTTATCATCTAATTTTTACATATCTAGAGGTCCAGTGTTCCATATTCTGGCTAAGAATCCGGCTATAAGAATATAAGCATATCTGTTCATATGTAGGCCTAATTCAGTACTCATATTGAAATTGAAGATTACTTTCTTTTACTTTGTTAAATCAAGTCTATCTAGTTTAATTTAATCCTCAAGCTTATACCTACCTAGAAGTCCAGGATTCTATGTTCTATCACTCTGGCCTGTGGCAATATAAACCTACGAGTAAGGTAGTTGTACAGAAGCGAATATGAAAACCGTAATCCAATAATATCGTTAATATATTGAAGATAAAATTGTATATTAGAAAAAAACGTATAGATTGTAATGTATATATAACGAAAGGTGTTTAAAATAGGAATTGAGTTTTGGAATTATAAAATCTCCTCGTTCCTAGCATGCCTGTATTTATTTTAAAAGTGAAATGTAGTTAATGTGCTTCATTTTATAAAGTTTTCTAATGCTCTTAAGGAAGAATGTTGTTAATGCTCTTCGTATAATTCATGGAAAAAGAGGCAGGAGTGTTTATGTTTACAATATCATCCAAATATCTCATATGTTTATGCAATATTTCGTCTTATACCATGTATAATATTCCAATGAAAAGTGAAAATCGTACCTATGGTTATTATCAGCTTTCTTCTTCTTTCCACGTTCAATTATAATGGCACTGCTAACACATAACTACTAATGTATTTAAAATATCGTACGATGAAGTAATACACGGTTCTGAAAATTGTACAAATAATTAACACGTTTGTTTTGCGTTATTTTCCAGGAGAGGTAAATTCAAGTATACAACCTATTTTAATTGTCTCTTTGTCCTATCCAAGAATATGAGATAACGTATGCACTTCTAAACCATACGCCTCTGCAGTCAGATTCTTTGTTTATGAAGAACTGACTCGCATTGCATCATAGGATAGTCCTTTAAAAAATTATATACAAAACTACCATACTCCTCGCTTGTGATTGTAGGACTATCCTTTTGCTTATAACAGATGAAACACCAGAGCCAATTGCAATCCCTTCAAGAGACATTGTTACGGTAAGTTACACATCACACAAGAGAAAACAGTCCACATCTGAATTTGAAAATAAACAGATTCTATCTTCGTTCACAGAGACGGAATTCAGAGCAAAATATGTTCTATGCTGTAGGTTGGATATCTCTGTTTAGTCTTAATGCGATAACACGCGAACCAGTTGACATACAATTGCCATTCTTGAACTGTTGGATTCAGAATTCGTAGCTCTATCGAATGCCATAGCTTTAAATTCATTCCTAGGCATAAGTATTGTGCGCGCAAGAAAGAAACTAATACGCGACGCTTCAGCGAGACTTCGCGACGATTTAACTAGGCAACACCGCTTCACTGTCACTGGCTAGTCGACATAGACCGGCCTGAACTAGCTCCGCCTTATATGCCTTCTAATTCTGAAAGCGCTTTAGTAAAGGCATCGCCAATTGAAATCCAGTCTTTTAATTTGGATGTTAACTTGGATGCGACTGGCGCCATAGCAGTAGACTAGCTAGTTGTATCACTTTATGTCAGAATAAGCTTCTCAAGAAAACTGAAAGAGTTACTATTTTCTTTCAAAGCAACTGATTGGTGGTATTTGTGTCAAACGGTCATACCCACAGGGTAATTTTCACTCTGTCTTTCACAGCAGTAGCAGTACAATGAGTCAGTATCGATCCTTCTTATTGGTAGGCCTATTTGTTCCTACTTTTCCATACAGACTGTTAGCATAGCAAAGGAATGTTTATTTTTTGACGTGGTACATTATAATTATTTTCAATTATCAAATTATTTTCATTCATTACCTACGAAGGGATAAGGTTTGTGAACAATTTTCAAACGTGTAACTTATGAATTAACTCGAGGGAAAATTGGATGCAAAAAATGTTTTTTTCAAAATATACAGTATTCTTCAAAATATGTAAATATATAATATATGCTAAAATATTTATTAGACATCAAAATATGTAACTTTAAAACTTCGGAATAATGATCCCTTTGGTGTGATTTGCCGACATTTTAGCTTTTCTTATAGCTACATGTATGGGATTAGAATATGTAATTATGTAAAATGCTGGTTCTAGTTATAGGCCTAACCAATGAAATAACATGTCAATATTTTTTTTTATTTTAAATCGATGACATTGTAAATCCAGTGTTGCCACTTTGGCATATTTGTACGAATTTAGTACAATTTTAAATGGTGTGTACACTGGTACGCGCAGTTGAAATATTGGTTCAGTTTAACATAATTTGGTACAAATTTTATTTTACTTATATATTTTATAGTAATTATTAAAACTGAGAATTTTTGAAACGTTTTATGAGCTACCCTGCCAATATTAAGTTACTGGTGGAAACAGCATATTTATTCAACTTGGAATGGAATTTAATATACATCTTCATTATACAACTTGTAACACTGTATCATTTCGCAATATGTATGATAAGAACTTTCTTGTGTTAAATTTTTAACGTACCTTGTTAACATGTTTCGACCTATTTTAGATCATCTTCAGAACTGGTCGTTGTTGGTCTTGGCGCCTCTTGTTTCCTGTGAGGGTGCGTTCGTAGTGTAGAGCCAAAGAGTGTATGTGTTTTGAAATTGAGTTGTGTTTTGAGAATATCATTGGGGTGTGTTTTCGCGTGTCTGTATATTTCATATTGTTCTAGTGTGTTGAGTTTCTGGCTTTTTGTTTGGATGTGCAGTATTTCCATGTCTCTGTTGATGTCTCTGTAGGTGTGGTTGGCATTTGTGATGTGTTCTTCATATGTGGAGGTGTTATGTATATATATAAAACCGAATTATATATATATATATATATATATATATATATATATATATATATTTGGACTGAAGAGATATTTCCTTCATCTTGGCGATTGGCCATAGTAATTCCAGTCCAGAAAACGGGGAAGGACCCATCGTTGCCTATTAATTACCGACCTATTTGTCTAACGAGTTGCGTGTGTAAGGTTATGGAGAAAATGATGACCAAACGCTTTATGTGTGTACTCGAATCGGAAAATCGATTATCCAGGATTCAGTGTGGTTTTCGTAGGCTCACATCTGCTATAGACACATCTGGCACGGCTGCAAGGCGCCATTAGGGATGCTTTCCTGAAGAAGGAATATCTCGTGGCTGTCTTCTTTGACCTGGAAAAGGCCTACGATACCACATGGCGATATGGAATCCTTCCATCTCTCCACAACTGGCGTCTTGGTGGTAGTTTCCCAGCGTTTATTGCCAACTATATGGTGGAGCGGTATTTCCGATAGGTACCACACTTTCTACTGCTCATCTTCAAGAAAATGGCGTTCCGCAGGGGTCTGTATTGAGTGTGCTTCTATTTTCCATTGCGATTAATAGTATAGCCGACAGCATAGGCCACCCAGTATCGGCTCTTCTATACATTGATGATTTTAGTTTGTATTACAGTTCGAGATATCTGCCATCTTTTTGTCCAGTTCAAACGTCTTCGAGCCAAAGCTCGTCGCACTGTATGCGATCCTAAGAAGACGTCCTAGACAAACTACGTCAATTCATTGAAAAAGAACGTCCCAGCTAACATCGTATGAGACAAAGTCCGTTGGATAATTGGGAAACGTAGTTCTGTAATTCCGGGAATTCTAAATAATGGAGTTACGACCACCAGTCCTATAGGGATTGCAGAAACATTCGCCAGCTCGTTTGCACAGGAAAGCAGCTCAAATAATTATGAGCCGAAATTTCTGAAAATCAAAGATGCTGCGGAAAAACGAACCCTCAATTTTAAATCCGATAGCACAGAGTATTACAATACACTGTTTACATCCGAGGAGCTGGAGGCGGCACTAGACACATCCCCTGGCCCTGATAACATTCATAACCGCATGCTTCGCCATCTTCCGCCAGTTGGAAAATCCTTTCTTCTGGCAATATACAATAGAATCTGGACAGAGGGTGTATTTCCATCTGGTTGGCGTTCCGCCATTGCAATCCCTGTCCAGAAACCGGGAAAGGATCCTTCTTTACCAGGTAGTTACAGGCCAATTTCTCTCACCAGCTGCGTATGCAAGCTTATGGAAAGGATGATAAGCAAACGCCTTACGTATGTACTCGAATCGGAAAACCGATTGTCTAATATCCAATGTGGTTTTCGTAAGCACAGATCCGCCGCAGACCATCTTGTTCGGCTGGAGACCGCCATTAGAGATGCTTTCCTCAAGAAGGAACATCTTGTGGCGGTCTTCTTTGATTTGGAGAAAGCTTACGATACCACATGGCAGTATGGCATTCTGCAAACTCTGCATGTTTGAGGACTACGTGGCAGTCTCCCAGCGTTTGTTGCGAAGTTCATGGCGGAGCGGTATTTTCGAATTCGAGTGGGTACCACACTTTCTAATGAACATCTTCAAGAAAACGGCTTTCCGCAGGGGTCTGTATTAAGCGTTCTTCTTTTCTGCATTGCGATCAATGGCGTTGCCCATTGTGCGGGTGACCGAGTATCTTCTCTCTTGTACGTTGATGACTTCAGTTTATATTACAGTTCCCGATAAATTCCATCCATCGGTCGACAGTTGCAACTGGTCATCAACGTGCTATCAGAGTGGTCTGTTCGCAATGGCTTTAAATTCTCCACTAAAAACGCAGTGTGTCCACTTCTACAACCATCGTGGAATCCATCCACATCCTGAACTGCGTCTTAATGGAGTGGAGTTGCAATATACAGACACTGCGAGGTTTTTGGGCCTTATATTTGATTATAAATTAACGTGGGAGGCGCATATACGTGATCTGAGAAGGCGTTGCCAAACATCGTTAAATATTTTACGCCTTTTGTCAGGGGTTCGCTGGGGTGCAGACCACATAGTGCTTTTACGTCTTTATCGTGCTTTTATCCGGTCAAAGCTGGAATATGGGTGATTATGGCTAAGCAAGTAAATCCAAGTTACGTCTCTTAGACACTATTCTCCACAATGGGATACGACTCGCCACAGGGGCCTTCCGAACGAGTCTGATAGAGAGCCTGTATTGCGAAGCGGGGGAACCATCACTGTATCGGCGAAGTAATGTCTTATTGTGCTCGTATGCTGTTAAGCTCCGCTCACAACATTACAATTCTTACGACTCCCTTTACCACCTGTCTCTTTATGGCCGATTCAGTGAAAAACCACTGAGATCTCGTCCAGCAGGTGTGCGGTTTCGAGAACTGCTCTCTGAGCTCGACTTCCGCTTGCCAACAGTTCGCATACTGGAGTACACTACAACTCCACCCTGGACTATGCGACGTCCCATGTTTGACGCAAGTCTGAGCTGATGTTTTAAAATATTTACACCAGCTTTTGTTTATAGATTTCGTTTTAGTGAACTTTTATCACAGTATCCAAATTATTCATTAGTTTTTACTGACAGATCCCGAGTAAATGATTGTGTTGGCTGTTCCTTTATTGCGAATGGACAGATATTTAAAAATAAGTTGAGCCAGTACACCAGTGTTTTTACCGCAGAATTATATGCTTTTTTTATAGAGTTTTATTGTTTTATTTAGGGAACCCCGGGGCAGATTCCTTATCTGCTCCGACTCTCTAAGTGCCATTGAGTCCCTGCAGCGTCTGAATCCTGATGATTCGCTTGTGTTGAGAACCCAGGAACTTTTCCACACTCTTCTAACCTCTGATTATGAGATTGGAGTAGTGTGGATTCCAGGTCATGTTGGCATTTCTGGAAACGAGGCAGCGGGTGCTGCAGCCAGGGAGAGTGCTATGAATGGGTGTGAGGTGTATTGGCGTGAGAGGTGGCAAGATATTAAAAATTATTTGAAACATACGTTATGGTGGCAATGGGAGGGCGAATGGTCTGGACAAGGGGGAAATAAATTACGAAGAATAAAGAATACTGGTCACGTTTTTGATTCGTCCACAAGAGCGTCACGACACGAAGACGTTTTACTCACCCGGTTGAGGATTGGCCACTGTCATCTGACGCATGGCCATCTTCTACGTGGCGAGCCTCAGCCGGAGTGCGATCTATGCCATGTTCCACTCACCGTGGAACATTTTTATTACAGTGTAGAAAATACGACCGTGTCCGTCGGCAGTATGGAATTCGGCCGACTCTACGTGACGCTCTTGGAAATGATTTTAATTGTACAAATGCAGTCCTGAGATATTTATCGAATACAGGACTTGACAAGGTGATGTAGGTTTTTAGTGATCCGTTTTACTTATTCTCCGGACTCTTTACATCCGGAGGTTATATGTTTTATTATATAATTTAACAAATTTGTCATACGGACCTTTTACATCCCTGTATTTTAGAAATACGCCAGACAATTTATTTCTGGTGGCATTTGTTTTATTGTTTTGTTGTTTCTTTTTAAATACTACTTAGGGTCTAAGAACTTCTCACTTTTATGGTTTTTTTATACTTCACCTTGTTGAAACTGCATTTGTTTGCTTCGTTTTAACCATGACAACGTTTTTTAGTTCTTTTAAGCATTATGAATTTTGTATTATGTTCGTGTTTAGTGAATTATTTTAGATAAGGGCGCAAATAGCCTTAGTAGCAGACGCGCCCTTTTTAAACCCCACTAACTATCTCCCATCTGTCGGACGACAAATACAACTTGGAATCAACGTATTGTCTGATTGTGCTCGTCGCAATGATTTCGAGTTCTGCACTCAGAAGGCGCTGTGCATTCATTTCTATAATCAACGTGGATTACATCCCCACCTTGATCTACGTCTCGACGGAGTGGATTTACGATATACAGACACTGCGAAATTTATGGCACTCATCATTGATTATAAGCTGTCTTGGAAGGCACATATACGCGACTTAAGACGGCGATGCGAAAAATCCTTAAATATACTTCGCCTCTTGTCAGGGGTACGCTGGGGTGTAGACCGAACAGTTCTTTTACGCTTGTACCGTGTACTTATACGTTCGAGGCGTGATTATAGATGTTTTATATGTGGTTTGGCAAGAAAATCTAAACTTCGAATATTGGATGCAGTAAATCATCAAGGTCTGAAACTCGCAACGGGAACTTTCCGAACTAGTCGGATAGAGAGTCTCTACTGCGAGTCTGGGGAATTGTCTCTGTATCGGCGACGAAACGTTTTGTTCTGCACGTACGGGCTAAAACTGCTCACACAGCCTGGGCACAACACGTTCGAAAACTTTCATTGCTCCCATTTTACCGGTCCAGAGAGAACACACGGCGTCCTCGTCCAGCTGGCGTCCGGCTTCGTGACATTCTCTCTGATCTGGACATCACATTGCCAACAGTTATGGGAATTCAATACCCTCCCACTCCGCCATGGATTTATGCCTGAGCCACAGTTTTAAAACTTTAAACCCTCTTTTATTTATCGACACCGTTTTGATGAATTGCTATCAAAATTCCCCTGTTTTTTGTCTAATTTTTACTTATGGATCCCGTGTTAATTATTGTGTAGGTTGCTTCTTCGTCGCAAACGGTCAAACATACAAGTTTAAGATGACGTCAACTACCAGTGTTTTTAGTGCGGAGTTATCTGCTGTTTACCGGGAATTATTTTTTTAATCGGGGAACCTCTGGGCAGATTTATTATCTGCTCCGTTTCTTTAAGCGCCATTCAGTCTCTACAGTCCGACTCTGATATCCTCTCACTTCTGTCGACGGGTTCCGAAGTCGGAGTAGTGTGATCCCGGGCCACATTGGGATTCAAGGAAATGAGGAGGTAAATGCTGCAGCCAAGGACGCAACATTGAATAGTACACGGATGTATTATCGTGAGAGGTGGTGAGACGTCTTCAACATTTTGAATCATTTAATTTGGCGGCAGTGGGAGGACGAATGGTCTGCACAACAAGGGAGTAAATTACGTATGATAAAGGAAAGTGTTCGGGAATGGGATTCGTCTAAAAGAGCGTCACGACGCGAAGAAGGTTTAGTTACTCGGTTGCGGATTGGCCACTGCCGTTTTACACATGACCATCTTTTAAATGGTGAACCTCCCCCGGGTGGTGACATGTACCATGTTCCAAGTTCGGTGGAACGTGCTATTGCACTGTAGGATAATGGCCGTGCTCGACGTCATCATGTGACACTTCCGACAGTTCATGACGCTCTTGGAAACGATTTTAATCGTGTAAACGTAGTTTTAAAGTTTTTTTATCAAGTACACCGTAATTTAAATTTTATCGGCGCCTAGACTCTTTACATCTAGGGGATGCACTGTCCACATTTTATCTGCCCTTACTCTGACTTTTACATTCGATTACATTTTATGTATTAATATTTACAGTCATCAGACTTTTTACATCTCGTGGCAGTTTTAGTAACTGACTCCCTTGTGTTTGTTTGTGCCTTCAGATTTTGACACCGAGATTTTAATTTATGTCGATTTTACGTCTACCAGATTTAAATAGAGTTATTGTACTGACTCTTGCATAAGGACGCAAATAGTCATAGACGCTGACGTGCCCTTTGAACCCCGTTAATAATAATAATAATAATAATAATAATAATAATAATAATAATAATAATAATAATAGTAATAATAATGTTTCGTTTTGTTGTGAAATACATTTATAATACAGAATCTATTTAGCGTCTCGAATTTTTCAAATTTCGCTTCCATTGACATGCACGCAATTTTTAGTGAAGTCCCTTTTTCCCCTGGTGCTGCAAGAGCGAAGTCAGAGACAAGGGCGATGGGTAAATCCACTTCCTCCCCAGGAGCTGCCAGTCTCGTCTCGGATACTTTGCGCTTTAGTTTTAACCCTCCCCCTGCTGCCACTTGCCATGAATCCAGAGTTCCCAGGCGCTGCAAAATTTGCAGCAGTTTGTCAGTAGGGCAGTTTTAAATACATTTTATTTAATGTTGTGAGTATAAGTGAAACAATGTTTAATTCTGTACAATATTTATAGCCTATTCAGTTGAGTACCTTAACATTTCAGGAGAAATGTGAAAGTGCCGTGCTAGATATAAAACACTGTTCGACAAGCGACAAAAAGAATACATACACGAGGAGGTTTCATAATTGTGACGTGTTTAAGGAGTTTGTGTGGTTGACAGGCTGTGATATTAAAAATGCGCTATTCTGTTTTCCATCTAATTACTTTGGTGGCGATTATACCTGGAATCAGGCATATCCGATCTTAGGAAACTAAAAGAAGAGATTAATAAACATGCAAATTCGGCGAAACATATAAATAACACCATGAACTTGGCTGTGTTGGGAAGAGTGAATATTAAGGAAAGTTTAAATTCAGCTCATAAATAAACTGTTGAAGATCATATAACGGCATGAGAAAAAACAGAGAGGTGTTGTCTAGAATTATATTATTGACTGTATCAAGTTCTGTGGAACCAACAGTTTAGCATTACGAGGGCATAATGAAAAGATAGGGTCTGACAATCAATTAATATTCCTCAGTATGGTGAAATATACAAGTGAAATATATTCGATGTTCAAGTCCCATTTGGAGAGCTCTTCGCCATTTGAAAGCCTATCAAAAAGTATTCAAACTGAGTTTCTTGAATGTATATTGCACGTATTCAGGGAAGAAATTTTAGCAGAGATTGAGGAAGCCGAATTTGTCTCTGTTTTTGCTGATGAGACCACAGATATATCTGAAAAGTTGTGATTGCAGTTCGGTATTGTAATAAAGAAGGAAAAGCCGTGGAGAGGTTCTGGGGTTTCTTTAATCCAACCGGAGAAGATGCAAATGCAATGTCAGAATGCATACTTTCACAGCTAGGAACAATTTTAAAACAAAAGAAAGATAAGCTTATTGGAAAGAGCTACGATTGGGTCAGATGTGATGAGTATTGTATTAAATGTTGTACAAGCAAGAGTTAGAGATTGTTACAAATATGCATATTTTTTGTGCATTGCCTACCAGTTGAATCTCATAATGGAAAGAGCCGCTAAACAAAATACAAAGGCTCGCATATTTTTTTGCTAATTTATCAAGTATCCCTGCTTCTCTCGATCTTCACATAGACAGTCTGAATGAGATTAGTGTGTTTCTAATACAATTTCATCACCTTGGCCAACAAGATGGATTTTTAAAATAAGAACAGTAAATGTTGTTCATGAGAAGAAGAAGCCATTGCTAGAATATTTTCAAACCATAATGGAATATGAAACATCTAACAACATCGCAATAAATGAGTCAAGCGCTCTGGTGCATACTCTTGAAGATCCTCAATTCAATTTCTGGCTCAGTTTTTTTCATTTATTGATGTATCATGTAGATATATTATACAACCAACTACAACATCGCCAGTCAGATGTTTCTAAGGTTCAAATCTCCATATGAAAATTTAAATTATGCTTTATTTAACGATGCTCGCAACTGCAGACTTTATATCAGCATCGCCGTGTGCCAAAATTTTGTCCCGCAGGATTCTTTTATGTCAGGAAATCTACTGACATGAGCCTGTCGCATTTAAACACACTTAAATGCCATCGACCTGGGCCGTGATCAACCCGCAACCTCGAGCCAGTGTTATACCGACTACGCTACCGAGGCCGACTCTGCATATCAAGCTTTGTTAATGCCATATAGACAATACGGATCAGTGCACACTCGAGCAGCGAGATCTGTGAAAATAAAAAACCCTAGCAAGCGTCGTAAGGTCGAAGGGAATCAGGCAACGGTTGCGGCAGCCAAGGAAGTGTGTGACCTCATTATCACACAAGGTAACACCTGATTCCAATTCATAGATCATGTGATAGTATTTTCTCTTCTGTGTCAAGAAAATTTTGAATGCTACAAAACCTTATCTCCTGAAAATGACCTATGCGAAGACCTATATGTGAGTGTAGCTTTTTCCAATGTTAGATAAAGACAAGTTAAAAACGGAACTCAGTGTGTTGTATCAGAGCCAATAATTTAGAAATATCAGTGGCGCATTCAATCTCTTGCAGTTTCTTCTATCTGAGAACTTTCGTGCGGCATTTTCAGAAGTTGTGAAACTACTACGCACAGCTATCACCATACTAATGACAACTTCCGAACCAGAACGTTACTTTTCGTGTTTGAAAAGAGTAAAATCCTATCTCAGAAATACGATGAGAAAAGAGACTGACCGCATTAGCTATGATTTATATTGTAAAGACCATGTTAAACGACATCGGATTTCAATAAGAAGATAATTCAAAAGTTTGCAACCTACAAGACAAGGGGGATGGAACTGATCATTAAATAAGTTGCATGGTTTATTTTTGTATGCAGCCACCCTGAAATTCAATACCCACGAGCCATGTTGCCACGGAACTGATCTCTCACGTGAACAAAAGTGGTCTATATTACGTAGATGAATGCTATTCTTAGTACCTCTTAAACCTTGCGAGGGTATACTTTCCATTTCACATGTCAAACTATCTTCGAAGTTGTAGCCATCGCTTTGTCTTAAAAAATTGTGAAGTGAGCAGTCCTCAACGTCTTAGACAGTCCTACTACCATCCTGTACGCCACCGACATTCTTCGCATAGCTGTCATATTGCAGAGAGCCGTGCTCAACGTCTCAGACAGTCCTACTACCTTCCTGTACCCAACCGACATTCTTCGCATAGCTGCCATATTGTTGAGAGCACCATATTTTCTATGCATAATTCCTGTTAATATTTCCCATCGGATGGCTAGGTCACGAGGTACATTAGAGAGGGGGAAAGGTAGTTTTCTTGGTACGTACGGAGAGATAGCTAAGTTACTCAGGAAACCGGCGTTGTAGGTAAACATTGTAAGGATAAGTCACTCAGGGAACCGGACTAGTTATGGTAACATTCTGTAATATTGTAAATTTTTATACTGAACAACAATGTAATTTTATTATCACAACAATAATTATCACTCTCTACAATTTAATTTCACTCCCGTCAACAATGGGATTTGCTCTCCGCACAGCAACACAGCGTTCTTTATTGCACTCCACAAACAACAATGACAATTTACTTGGACTATTACGAACAACAATGAACTGTTAATCTTAAATAATATTCACAAAGAACTATTTACAACTCAGAACTGTCAGTTCCCAGTTCACAGCTCGTTTGTCTTGGCTAGTTCTTCTAGCTCAGTCACTCGCGTTCACAGAATCTCGAACCCCAGACCTTCGTAGTCGATCCGCTGAACTTCGAACTCAGGTACCCCAACTGCGGTCCACTGCACTCGAACTTCGGACTTCAGGCTCCACAGTTACGGACACAACTCAAGTCGGGCTCTGGTCTCGAAGCTGGCTTCACTGCTACACAAGACTGTCTGGCTTGCTCTCCATGACTTTAACAACACTGCCTTACTGACTGACTGACTGACGTTCACTTGCGTCTTCTCTTTTATAACCAAACTATAGTTTCTGGAGAGTTCGCGAAAGATTCCACTCTCGAATAATCTGGATTTCCACTTCGACGGACTTCTGGACGATTCGGGAGGGTCCGTCCCCCCCTTCACTCCGCATGTAGCGGTTTCCTTCCTTCCATTGTCGGCAAGCACAAGATGCGCGGGCAACCTCCCCTCGCGCGTCGCAGTAGTGCACCGCCCCTCTATCCTCTCAGCATCCAGTCGCTCCCCTCGCCGCCACACCTAAGCGACCAACGGACACGCGTTCGAACCCCGGTGTTGCTATCACATAGCTTTCTCCTTAGGGCTGCTCGTCCCGGGCAGTCCCTTAGTAGGCTGCTAAACGGTCCAGAAGCACCACCATCATCTTCCCTCGGGTTTGTCGCTGGATGCGGTACACCACGTTGTTGATCCGGGTCACCACGCGTTATGGTCCATCCCAGGCACGCTGCAGCTTTGGTGATTTTCCCTTGGTCCTGGTGTCTGGCCTGACTCCATATCACGCAGTAGCTGTCCAATGTTTGGGTCCTCCAGCTGCTCCCTCCTTATGGTGCCATTATCCCATCCTGGGCTCGGCAGGGTAGCAATTGCACGGACTGCGTGGGCGCCATCGCGCTCTTCTGCTTTCAGGCAGTGTTTGCAACCATCCGGCCACGGGCGTCGTGATGAGGCATCAGCGTTGGAATGTTTCTTCCCTTGGCGTTGTTCGGAGGTGAAGTTGTACACCTGCAGACGTTGAACACAACGGGCGGTCTGCCCCTCCAGATTCTTGAAGCCCAATAGCCAGGTGAGTGCAGAATGATCTGTCCTCAGATGGAATTCCTGGCCATACAAGTAATTGTGGAAATTCTCCAGGGCTTCCACAATGACAAGACGTTCTCTACGTGTCACACAGTAGTTTCTCTCAGCCTTGGATAGTATTCGGCTGAAGTAGGCAATCACCCTCTCTTGCCCGTCCTGTTCCTGAGATTACTCCGCGATGCCTACGTTGCTAGAGTCCGTGTCGAGCGTGACCTTCCTTCGAGGGATAGGGTATCCCAGTATAGGAGCAGTGCAGAGCGCATCTTTCAGGGACTGGAAGGATGACTCCGCCTCGTTCGTGCATTGGAGTTTTCGTTTCTCCTCGGTCAGCTGGATTAGAGGCTTAGCGATGTTTGCGTACCCAGCTACAAAACTTCTGTAATAAGTGCAGAGGCCGAGAAGGCGGCGCAACTCCTTGTCTCTCGGTCTCGGCAATCCTCTGACGGCTTGTAGCTTCTCCGTGTCCGTAGCCACTCCGTTGGTCCCTACTACGTGCCCTAGGTAGCTGACCTTTTTCTATAAGAGATGGCATTTCTTCGGGTTCAACTTCAGCCTGGCTTGTCGCAGACGCTCGAACACTTTCCTCAGATTCAACAGTTGTTCGGCGAAGGTTTTGCCGACCACGATGATGTCATCAACGTACAGCAAGCAGGTGGAGGCGTTGCAGAGGCAGAACAGCATAACGATGAACTGCCATAGCTCCTGCCCTTTAGAAAATGCCGTTTGCTCCTTTTTCTCAGGATGTAGCGCCACCTACCAGTATCCTAACTTGAGATGCAACTTTGAGAACCACTCTGCTCCTGCCAGGTTGTCCAATGTGTCGTGAATTCGTGTAAGGGGAAAGCTGTCCATGGTGACGTCATTCTGTCTTCTGTAGTCCACGCATAAACGCTGGTACTCATTCTTCTTCACCAGCACCACAGGTAATAACCGAGGGCTGTTGGATTCCTCGATGACCCCTCTTGCTTTCATGGCCTCCAGTTGTCTTTCAATCTCTGTTTAGCTAGAGGGACACGTCGAGGAGGTTTTCTGATTGGGCGAGGATTTCCAGTGTCGATGCCGTGCTGAAATTTCTGAGTTCTCCCGTTGTCATTTTCAGACAGACTGAACATGTATTGTAATTCTGTCAATAGATCGTGGACTTGCCTTCTTTCTCATTTGCTTAAAATCTCCGCCAATTCTCTACTCAGTTCTTCAGTGGTGGGTCTAGTTCTGGACGTGGTCGCTGATACTGCTCGTTATCTGCCAGAGATGTCACAGAAACTACCGGCTACGACGCTACATAGTACAGTTCCACTAGGCACCTTGTCCCGATTGATAACATTCAGGACCCTCACCGGTACCACCTTCTGGTTCGGGAGTAGGGATCTGGCCTGATAAACCCCATCTATCGGAGTTGTCTGCGATTCGAGGAGCAGGTTTCTCTTAGGCTGTCCATCCAGTCGTGCCGTCACCACCATCTCCCAGCTAGGATTATCAGCATATTCTCTATGGTGTGTGTGCTAGCCGTGGGTTGGGCTACGACGTCCCTCAGGAACACTTCATCTTAACCAAAACGGCGGATATGGTGCCGGAAGTCCACCGTCGCATCGAAGATCCGCATGATGTCGAGTCCCAGGATGACTTCTTCAGTGATATTGGCGACGAAGACCCACAACACCAGTCTCCTCTTTCCCAAAGTCAGATCCAGGAAATCCTCTTTGTGGATGGTCAAGCTCTCGCCGGAAGCAGTACGAAACTCGTATCGACGTAGCGGCGTCCTCCCAGGTAGGCCACGCATGACTCCTGGTCTGGCGATAGTGAGCGAAGCCCCGGTGTCTACCAGTAATCAACATGGACGGCCTCAGATGCATCCATCAGCAATCAGCCTTTCGTCGCATCTTCATTTGACAGCCGGTCGAGGCGGGTTCCTCCAAGTTGCTGACTGGGGGGTGTAATGGTGGCTCTCGTGCTGTTCTTTTCGGCCACTTTTCGTCTTATCACCAACCATCCCTCTTCGTTCTCTCTTCTTTTCCATCATTCTATTTCTCTCCGCCATCCACCATTGCATACGATACGCCCACCATATCATCACAGCCATTTTCCCCTCATCATCCCCGCTGTAAGTTTTTGCCACGTCCGCCACCATGACGGGATTTGTTAAGAATGCCTAGTGTGTCTATATTATTCTTTCTCTTCTAGTCCATTATATTCATTCTTAGGTTAAGGTTCGTACTCTTATAACTCCCGTCTCACCAGCTGGGATTTTAGTATCTCCTTTGTCCTGTCCCACGGTTTCGAGCGCGACTGCGACTTGTGTGGCCCGATAGAGCGCCCTGCAACGGAGGAATTATGGAGTCTTGACACTGCCCCTATATTCGAGTCTAAGTGCGGAGCCCGGACCAGTAGTCATGTACACTCACGTAGAGTCCCAATGGGGGACCGGGGCGATTTAGACGCTCTGGTTACCGACTCTGCTCGCCGGGGCGAACATATCGCTCCGACGTGTTATCGCTGACGAAAGAGTTACGCGATGTAATCAACCACAAGTCCCCTGAAGCTTTGCAGTCTCGAGTCATTCGGCTTATGATGTCGGGTGAGCTTTTATCAGTCGGGTTGTGGTAGCTGGTTAGTCCTAGGGTTGTTTAGTGTAGAGTGGGCAGCCACGGGCGATTATTCCCGTGGTAGGGGCATAAAATTGCGTATCGCCTCTGGAGTAGGGCTTGCCGTTTGATGTCTAATGCCCAGTTTGAAGGGTAACTTGCGTGAAGTGTGTTGCTGCGATCGGACTGTTGGGTGGCACAGACCGAGAAGAATTTTTAGGTGCCTTTTTCTTGTCCCTCCCCCGGTGACAGGCTGACGCCGACGGTTCCGTAGGAGGGCCAGTTTCAAAATGGCCTCTACGCCCTCATCCTCTCCACCTTCGAAGCAAAGAAAACAAGATCAGAGACATAATACAACGACTGGTGGTCAAGAAACAAATACTGCTATGGACACGGACAATGCAAAAGTAAACGTAGAAATGCCGCCTCCAAAAATCATTAGTTTCATACAAGAGAACACAGAAAAAACAATGAAGAATATCAGTCCCTTTTATGTGAGACGCTCACTCGACAGTCTTGTGGGGAAAGTCAAGAACGCAACTGGACTTCGCAACGGTAGCTTACTGGTTGAGACATTGTCCTCCAAACAAAGTGAGACGCTGCTCAAGTGGAAGTTGCTGGGGTGGTTACCCTATAAAGATAGAAAGACACACCTCACTGAATACCACGCGGTAAGTGGTACACACTGATGCTCTGGACGGCTTGTCTGACGACGAGATACAAGAGCTCACGGAATAATCCGTGTTTGAACCTTAGCGTTTGTTACTTAAGCGGGACGGACGGACTTATCCCCTCAGCACTGTGTTCTTGACATTTGAAACATCTGTCCTGCGGTAGTATATATTAGTTGGGTAAGAGCGTGTCCGTGTCCGAGCGTATGTGCCGAACCCAATGCGGTGCTTTAGGTGCCAAAGGTTCGGACATACGCAGAAACAGTGCACGAACAACATCATTTGTGCGAAGTGCGGCAGTGGTGACCATGGAAATTCCCCATGTCCCAACGCCGTACACTGTGTCAATTGTGATGGGGATCATAGTTCAAATTCTAAAGACTGCCCGAAATATATCAAAGAGAAGGCAATTCAAGAACTCCGGGTAAGAGACAATATTACCTTATTCGAGACGCGTAAACGTATTCATGAAGACGAAAAGAAACGTAGAGAAAAATCGTATGCTTCAGTATTGCAGAAAGCAATGGATGGTATAAATATGGGAACTCAAACGCCAACTCTTGAAGATCTACCTGGGAAGCGAACAGAGACCGCACCCCAGACATTTGTTGACGCGGCCACTAACGGAAGACAGCTGTGGTGTTGAAATCAGACTTTATAAGCAAAAAAAGGTAGTCGCTGTGACATCACAGAGAGATTCGGCGCCTGTGAGGACGTCACGACGTCGCATTCCTCGTCGGCATGAGAAATCTAGAACCCGTTCTCGATCACATACACGATCGAGATCTGGATCTGGAGGCCGACGTGCTGAAAGCGATTGACCACAATCGAAATGTAGGCTGTTGCAGTCTAACTCACAAAATCACAGAAAAGAGCAGAAAAGAAAATCTCCAGTAAAGCCACCATAATGATATAGCTCCTCGAGATGATTGATATTATACTCTGGAACGTGAACGGTGTACGCAGCAGATACGCAGAACTACAACAGTTAAGCTATCAAGAGAACCCTGTTATTTTGTCTTCAGGAGACACACCTCCGACCTGAAAACTCCCTGAATATCTCGGGATACTATGTTCACCAGTATGACCATCTTTGCGGTAACCATACCAACGGAGGTTGTGCTCTTCTAATCAACCAAAGTATCTTTTCCTTTGTAATCAATGTTACCACTCCTCACCAGTGCATAGCTGCCACAATAAATTTACCGAACATTGAGTTTTCTATAATTTGTGTGTATAAACCCCCGATACACATTTCACCGTAAATGAAATAGAAGATATTGTGACACATGTACCTGCTCCATATGTGTTAGTAGGGGATTTCAATGCATCCCCCCACTCTTGGGGCTCCAATTCTGATGATGACAGAGGAAATTAAAATAGCAGAAAAATGTACCCGTTCCAGTCTTGTTACTTTGACTTCCGGGGAAGCAACCCGTATATCTTCGGCTTACGGTACTTTGTCTATGATAGATATGTCCATTTGTAGCCCAGTTTTGTCCACAGTTTTGGAATGGTCTGTGATATATGACCTACATGGTAGAGAGCACTACCCTATCCGAATTCGTCTTTCCGCTCTACATCCTGCGGAATCTCGCTCTCCAAGCTGGGTTGTTAATGAGGCGTACTGGGTAGGATTCTCGCACTCCATATCGTTCGATGATGTAGGGCATGAAAGATTGGAGTCCATAGTAGATCACTTTAAAAATGTGGGAATTAAATCGGCAGAGTTTTCGAATCCCCGGTCGTCCTGGAGACCAAACCTCTTCTCTGTTCCTTGGTGGACAGACACAATCCGAGAACGGAAACGTGCCTTACTTGAATTTGAGCGCCATCCGACCCAAGAAAATTTTGCCCAGTTTAAACGTCTTCGAGCCAAGGCTCGTGGCACTGTGTGCGATGACAAGAAGATGTCCTGGACAAACTACGTCAATTCATTTAAATAGAACGTCCCAGCTAACATCATATGGGACAAAGTCCGACGAATCATGGGGAGACGTAGTTTTGTAATTCCGGGCCTTCTGAACAATGGCGTCATGACCACCAGTCCCGTAGAAATTTTTGAAATATTTTCCAACACATTTGCACATATAAGCAGCTCGAAAAATTATGACCTGGAATTTAAAAAAATCAAAGATGCTGCAGAAATTCGAAACCTGAACTTCACATCTGATAACACAGAACATTGCAGTACAATACAATACAAGCGAGGAGCTGGAGGCGGTACTAGACCATTTTCTCTTATCAGCTGTGTTTGTAAGGTTATGGAAAGAATGATAAGCAAACGCCTGATATGGGTACTCGAATCAGAAAACCGGTTATCTAATATCCAATGTGCTTTTCGTAAGCAGAGATCAGCCGCAGATCATCTTGTTCGGCTAGAGACCGCTATTAGAGATGCTTTCCTCAAGAAGGAAAATATTGATCTTTGATCTAGAAAAGGCTTACGATACCACATGGCGTTATGGAATTCTACAAACTTCACATGACTGGGGAATTCGTGGAAGTCTAGCAACATTCATTGCGAAGTTCATGGTAGAGCAGTATTTCCGAGTTGGAGTAGCCACCACACTTTCTGACGAACATCTCCAAGAAAATGGCATTCCCCAGGGATCTGTATTAAGCGATCTTTTCTGCATTGCGATCAGTGGAATTGCCCACTGTGTGGGTGGCCGAATATCTTCTTTCTTGTACGTTGATGACTTCAGTCTATTTTACAGCTGCCGATATCTTCCATCCAGTTGAACTGGTCATCAACGTAGTATCAATGTGGGCTGTTCGCATTGGGTTTAAATCCCCTACTCAATAGACGCAGTGTGTCCACTTTTCCAACCAACGTGAAATACATCCAAATCCTGAACTTCGCCTTAATGGAGTGGAGTTGCAATATATAGACACTGCAAGATTTTTTAGCCGTATCTTTGATTATATATCTTTGATTATATACGTAATTTAAGAAGACGTGAAAAGTCCCTAAATATTTTATTTTGTTAGGTGTGCACACCGCATAGTGCTTTTACTTCTTTATCGTGCCGTTTTCCGTTCAAAACTGGATTATGGGTTTTTTATTTATGGCTCAGCAAATAATTCGAAGCTATGTCTCTTAGATACTATCCATCATCATGGGATAAGACCCGCTACAGGGGCGTTCCGAACGAGGCGGATAGTGAGCCTGTATTGCGAAGCGGGGGAACCATCACTGTATCGGCGATGTAATATCCTGTTGTGCTCATATGCTGTTAAGCTCCGCACGCAGCATGAGCATAATTCTTACGACTCCTTTCACCATTCTACTCTTTACGGCAGATATAGTGAAAATCCACGAAGACTTCGCCCAGCAGATGTGCGGTTTCGTGAATTGCTCTCTGAGCTCGACGTCCATTTACCATCAGTTCGCACACTGAAGTATACCACCACTCCACCGTGGATTATGCGACGTCCCATAGTTAGGCTCCGCTCGCAGCCTGAGCATAATTCTTACGACTCTTTCCATCATTCGTCTCTCTACCGCCGATACAGTGAAAATCCACGGAGACTTCGTCCAGCAGGTTTCCGGTTTCGTGAACTGCTCTCTGAGCTCGATATCCATCTACCATCAGTTCGCACACTGAAGTATACCACCACTCCACCGTGGATTATGCGACGTCCCATAGTTGTTGTAAGTCTGAGCCGATGTTTTAAGAATTTTACACCAGTTTTTGTTTATAGACTTCGTCTTAGTGAACTTTTATCACGATATCCGAATTATTCATTAGTTTTTTCTGACGGATCCAGGATAAATGATTGTGTTGGTTGCTCCTTCGTTACAAATGTAGAGAGATTTAACTTCAGACTAATCCAATATACCAGTGTTTTTACTGCTGAACTCTATGCTTTTTACAGAGCTTTATTGATTTTAATTAGGCAACCTCGGGGCAGATTCCTTATCTGTTCCGACTGTTTAAGCGCCATCCAGTTCTTGAAGTCTAAAAGACTTGTGATGATCCGCTTGTCTTAAGAACTCAGAACTGTTCCACACTCTCCTTAGCTCTGATTATGAGATTGGAGTAGTGTGGATGCGTGGTCATGTATGGGATCCAGGAAATGAGGCCGCGGATGCTGCAGCCAGCGCTGGTGCACTGAATGGCTCTCTGATATATTGGCGCGAGATGTTGCAGGACATTCCAAACTACTTGAAATATAAAATATGGTGGCAATGGGAAGGCGAATGTTCTGCACAAGAGGGAAACAAATTACGAAATATCAAGAATACTTGCTCGAGTTTGGGATTCGTCCACAAGGGCGTTACGACGCGAGGAAGTTTTACTGACCCGGTTGAGGATTGACCATAGTCATCTGACACATTGCCATCTCCTACGTGGCGAACCTCAGCCGGAGTGTGTGCCGTGTTCTACTTAAAGTGGAACATTATTTATTGCATTGCACAAAGTATGATAGATAGATAGATAGATAGATAGATAGATAGATAGATAGATAGATAGATAGATAGATAGATAGATAGATAGATAGATAGATAGATAGATAGATAGATAGGTAGATAGGTAGGTAGGTAGGTAGGTAGGTAGGTAGGTAGGTAGGTAGGTAGATTAGATTAGATTAGATTAGATTAGATTAGATTAGATTAGATTAGATTAGATTAGATTAGATTAGATTAGATTAGATTAGATAGATAGATAGATAGATAGATAGATAGATAGATAGATAGATAGATAGATAGATAGATAGATAGATAGATAGATAGATAGATAGATAGATAGATAGATAGATAGATAGATAGATAGATAGATAGATAGATAGATAGATAGACCGGTCGAGGTGGGTTCCGCCAAGTTGGTGACCGGGGAATGCAATGGTGGCTCTCGTGCTTTTCTTTTCGGACATTAATCGCCTTATCACCACCAGCCCTTTTCATTCTGTCATCTTTTTCATCGCTGTATTTCTCCTCGCCGGCCACCGTTGCATGCGGAACGCCCACCACATCATCACAGCTATTCTCACCTCTCAATCCCCGCTGTTTGTTATGCCACGTCCGCCATAATGACGAGATTGATTTGTTAAGGATGCCTTGCTAGGTTACATTCTTCTTCCTCTTCTAGTTTTTATATACATTATTAGGTTAAGTATCTTAGGCTTACAACACCCGTCTCACCAGCGGGGATAGTTCCTATCTCCGTGGTCCTGTCCCACGGTTTCGAGCGCGACTTCCAACTTGTGCGGCCCGACAGGGCGTCCAGCAACGAAGCAATAGTGGACCATTCATACTGCCCCTATATGCAAGTTTATTTGCCGAGCCCGGACTACATGTCAGTTACACTCATGTAGAGCCCCAATGGGGGCCCGGGGCGATTTAGACGTCCAGGTGACCGACTCTGCTCCCCGGGGTGAATGTATCGCCCCGACGTGTTACCGCTGACTCCGCAGTGTAATCAACCATAAGTCCCCTGAAGCAACGTGTGGTCTCGGATTGCTCGGGCTTTGGGAGGTCGGTCGGAGTTAGCCGTGTTGTCCGGCACTTGTATTCAGTGTAGAGTGGGGAGCCACGGGCGGTTATTCCCGTGGTAGGGCATAAAACTGCGACACGCCTCTGGTGTAAGAATTGCCATTAGGTGCGTAATGACCAGTTTGAAGGGTAACTTGCGTGAAGTGGGTTGCTTGGGATCGGGCTGTGGGGGGATCCCCACGGCCGACACAGACCGAGAAGAACTTTAGGTCTCTTTTTCTTCCGCCCCCATGCTTGCAGGCTGACGCCGACGGTTCCGTAGGGGGATGCCACTTCAAAATGTCTCCTTCCTCAGAAAAAAAAACGAATAAAATACAGAATACAGGAATTGATACGACTGGTGGTCATATTATGACGAAAACTGCTATGGAATTGGACCCTGAGAAAGTAACTGTCAAAGTGCCGCCTCCGAAGTTTTTCAGTTTCACCTTGGACGGAATATAAAAGACAATGAAGCATATTAGTCCATTTTACGTGAGACGCGCACTCGACGGTCTCGTTGGGAAGGTAAAAAATGCAACTCGCCTTCGCAGCGGTAGTCTCCTCGTTGAGAGAGACGCTGTTGAAAGCGAAGTTGCTAGAGTCTTACCCTATTAAAGTCGAACGGCACTCCTCGCTGAACACCACGCGGGGAGCAGTGCATACGGATTCTCTGGACGTCATGTCTGATGAAGAGATCCAACCAGAACTGGCGGAGGAGTCTGTGTCCAAAGCTTACCGTTTATTACGTCAGCGGGACGGACGGACTGTTCCCCTGAGCACTGTCTTTTTGACTTTTGAAAATCCTGTCCTACCAGAATACATCTTTGTCGGGTACGAGCGTGTCCCTGTTCGTACGTATGTGCCGAACCCAATGCGGTGCTTTAGGTGCGAATGGTTCGGACATACGCAAAAACGTTGCACTAACGATATCGTATGTGCAAAGTGCGGTGTTGCTGACCGTGGGGATTCCCCATGTGCCCTTCGCCGAGCACTGTGTGAATTGTTCTGGGGACCACGCCTCCAATTCTAAATATTGCCCGAAGTAAATGGTAGAGAAGGATATCCAAGAACTGAGAGTCGCAGAAAATGTTAAGTTTTTCGAGGCGGGTAAGCGTATTTTAGACCAACAGAAAAAGGCGACGGAAAAATCTTATGCAGCGGTATTGAAGAAAGCAACAGAGGGGATTGACGCTTTTGCACAAACGCCACCTCTTCCAAATATACCTGGGAAGCGAATTGAGTTCGCTACCCAGACGTATCTAGAAATTGCCACTCAGACTGCTGAGTCAGACGACTCGTGTGGCCTTGTTATGAGGCATTACGTTCCAAAAACGATCACTGAAGTGGCGACAGAAAAATATTCAAGGCCTGGTAGATCGCCGCGACGTCACACTCCTTTTTTGGGTGACGGATCGATATCACGATTTCGATTCCGTCCTCGATCAAGATCACGATCAGGTGTGCGACGATCTGGGAGTCACCACGGTCAAAGGCTAAGCAGTCGCAAACAAAGGCACCAATTCATAGGATGGATAAGAAGAGAAGATCCTCTGTGAAGCCACCAACATAATTTAGCCCATTGTTATGACTGATATTGTACAGTGGAATGTGATCGGTGTACGCAGCAGATACACAGAACTACAACAATTGATCTATCATGAAAACCCTGCTATTTTATGTCTTCAGGAGACACACTCCCGGCCCGAAAACTCCCTGAGTATCTCGGGATACTACGTTCACCTGTACGATCACCTTGCGAATGGAGGTTGTGCTCTCCTACTCCGCCAAAGTATCTTTTCCTCTGTTATCAACTTTAACAGTCCACACCAATGTATAGCCGCTAGAGTAACATTACCTTCCGTACAGTTCTCAATAGTCACTATATATATGCCCCCAGACACACCTTTCACAGTAGAAGAAATTGAAGACATTCTCTCGCAGGTACCTGCTCCATATCTCATAGTGGGGGATTTCAATGCATCCCAGCACTAATGGGGCTCAAATTCCGATGACGACAGGAAATAAAATAGCACAGGTATGTACCCGTCTAAATTTTGTTACTCTCAATTCAGGGGAAGCAACACACCTCTCCTTGGTTTACTGTACATACTCCATGATAGATATCTCCATTTCAAGCCCAGTTTTGTCCACGCATTTCGAATGGTCTGTGATACACGACCTACATGGTAGTGACCACTATCCCATTCGAATGCGCATGTCCGCTTTACGTCCGGCGGAATCTCGCTCTCCAAACTGGGTTACTAAAAAGGCAGACTGGGTCGGATTTTCGGAGTCCATATCATTCGATGATAACCGACAAGAAAATGTGGACTCTTTGGTGGAACATTTCTCAAATGTGGTTATAAAGTCTACGGAATTATCTATCCCCCAGTCATTCTGCAAGCCAAAACCCTTCTTTGTCCCCTGGTGGACGGATGCCTGCAGAGATGCAATACGAGAACGCTGACGTGCCTTACGCCAATTAGAGCGCATTTCGACCCAAGACAATTTTGTCCAGTATAAGCATCTTCGGGGCAAGGCTCGTCGCATTGTGTGCGATGCTAAGAAGACGTCCTGGACAAACTACGTCAATTCTATGAAAAAGATCGTCCCATCTAACATCAAATGGGACAAAGTCCGTCGGATAATGGGGAATTGTAGTTCTGTAATTCCGGGAATTTTAATAATGGAGTAACGATCACCAGTCCTATAGACATTGCAGAAACACTCGCCAGCTCGTTTGCACAGATAAGCAGCTCAAATAATTATGACCCGGTATTTCTGAAAATCAAAGACGCTGCGGAAAAATTAAATCTCAATTTTAAATCAGATAACACAGAATATTACAATACACCGTTCACATCCGAAGAGCTGGAGGCGGCACCAGACACATCCCTGACACCTCCCCTGGCCCTGATAACATCCTTAACCGCATGCTTCGCCATCTTCCGCCAGCTGGAAAATCCTTTCTTCTGGCAATATACAATAGAATCTGGACAGAGGGTGTATTTGCATCTGCTTGGCGTTCCGCCATTGTAATCCCTGTGCAGAAACCAGGAAAGGATCCTTCTTAGCTGGTAGTTACAGGCCAATTTCTCTGACCAGCTGCGTATGCAAGGTGATGGAAAGGATGATAAGTAAACGCCTTACGTATGTACTCGAATCGGAAAACCGATTACCTAATATCCAATGTGGTTTTCGTAACCACAGATCCGCCGCAGTCCATCTTGTTCGGCTGGAGACCGCCAGAAGAGATGCTTTCCTCAAGAAGGAACATCTTGTGGCGGTCTTCTTTGATTTGGAGAAAGCTTACGATACCACATGGCGGTATTGCATTCTGCAAACTCTGCATGATTGGGAACTTCGTAGTAGTCTCCCAACGTTTGTTGCGAAGTTTATGGCAGAGGGGTATTTCCGAGTTCGAGTAGGTACCACACTTTCTAATTAACATCTTCAAGAAAACGGCGTTCCGCAGGGGATTGTATTAAGCGTTCTTCTTTTCTTTATTGCAATCAATGGAATTGCCCATTGTGTGGTCGACCGAATATCTTCTCTCTTGTACGTTGATGACTTCAGTTTATATTACAGTTCCCGAAATCTTCCATCCGTCGGTCGACAGTTGCAACTGGTTATCAACGTGCTATCAGAGTGGTCTGTTCGCAATGGTTTTAAATTCTCCACTCAAAAGACGCAATGTGTGCACTTCTACAACCATCGTGGACTCCATCCACATCCTGACCTGCGTCTTAATGGAGTGGAATTGCAGTATACAAACACTGCAAGGTTTTTGGGCCTTATCTTTGATTATAAATTAACGTGGGAGGCGCATATCCGTGACCTGAGACTGCGTTGCGAAAAATCGTTAAATATTTCACGCCTTTTGTCTGGGGTTCGCTGGTGTGCAGATCGCATAGTGCTTTTCGTCTTTATAGTGCTCTTATCCGGTCAAAGCTGGATTATGTGTGTTTAATCTGTGGCTCAGCAAGTAAATCCAAGTTACGTCTCTTAGACACTATTCATCATCATGGGATACGACTCGCTACAGGGGCATTCCGAACCAGTCGGATAGAAAGCGTGTATTGCGAAGCGGGGAAACTATCACTGTATCGGCGACGTAATGTCTAATTGTGCTCGTATGCTGTTAAGCTCCGCTCACAGCCCCAGCACAATTCTTATGACTCTTTTACCATCTGTCTCTTTATGGCCGATACAGTGAAAAACCACTGAGACTTCGTCCAGCAGGTTTGCGGTTCAAGAGCTGCTGTCTTAGGTCTACATCCGTTTGCCAACAGTTCGCACTTTGGAGTACACCACCACTCCACCCTGGACTATGCGACGTCTCATGTTCGATGTAAGTCTGAGTCGATGTTTCAAAAAATTTACACCAGCTTTTGTATAGAGACTTCGTTTTAGTGAACTTTAACACAGTATCCAAATTACTCATTAGCTTCTACTGACGGATCCCGAGTAAATGATTATGTTGGTTGTTGCTTTATTGCAAATGGACAGATATTTGAATATAAATTGGGCCAGTACACCAGTGTTTTTACTGCAGAATTATATGCTTTTTATATTGTTTTACTGTTCTTAATTAGGCAACCCCGGGGCAGATTCCTTATCTGCTCCGACTCTCTAAGCGCTATTGAGTCAATGCAGCATCTGAATTCTGATCATCCGCTTGTGTTGAGAACCCAGGAACTTTTCCACACTCTGCTAACCTCTGATTATGAGATTGGAGTTGTGTGGATTCCGGGTCATTTTGGCATTCCTGGAAACGAGGCAGCGGATGCTGCAGCAAGGGACGGTGCTATAAATGGGTCTGAGGTGTATTGGCGTGAGAGGTGGCAAGATTTTAAAAATTATTTGAAACTTACGTTATGGTGGCAATGGGTCTGCGAATGGTCTGCACAAGAGAGAAATAAATTACGAAGAATAAAGAATACTGTTCGCTTCTGCGATTCGTCCACAAGAGCGTCACGACACGAAGAAGTTTTACTCACCCGGTTGAGGATTGGCCACTGTCATCTGACGCATGGCCATCTTCTACTTGGCGAGCCTCAGCCGGAGTGCGATCTATGCCGTGTTCCACTCACCATGGAACATTTTTTATTACGGTGTAGAAAATACGACCGTGTCCGTCGGCAGTATGGAATTCGGCCGACTCTACGTGACGGTCTTGGGAATGACCCGTTTTACGTATCCTCCGGACTCTTTACATCCGGAGGTTACATTATTTAGTGTACGATTTTAACAAATTTGACGTTCGGACCTTTTACATCCGGGCATTTTATAAATGCGCTAGATAATTTATCTCTGGTGGCATTTGTGTTATTGTTTTGTTGCTTCTTTTTAAATACTACACAGGGTCTGAGAACTTCTCATTTTTATGGGTTTTATGCCTCACCTTGTTGAAACTGCATTTGTTTGCCTCGTTTTAACCATGACAACGCTTTTTAGTCCTTTTAAGCAATCTGGTTATTGTATTGTGTTTGTGTTCAGTGAAAGATTTTAGATAAGGCCGCAAATAGCCACAGTAGCTGACGCACCCTTTTTAAACGCCACTAACTAACTATTAAGAAAATGTATGCCTATGGGTCTTTCTGTAGTACATATGTACAGTTGTCAAAAAAAAAAAATTGGCCGCACTCGTGAACAGCGAATATTTTGAATGTCCACTTCGGGTCACCGCGATGTTACACGATTCATGTACTTGTACAAGCAGTTCCGGAACTATGAAAGTGTTCCATATCTGCGCCTCGTAGACCAGCGGTAGAGTGCTTGTTTAATGATTCAAAGGTTGTTGGTTCGGGCCTTCTTCAAGTTTTCATTTTATTTTTTAATCGTTTTTTAGCGATGTAAATAGTATGAAAATTATAATTCATATTCAGTTACCGTTCTTTATGGATTTCACGTTATTTATATTTTGTTATCGTTCTTTAGAGATATGAATAAAATTCAAGTCATCATTTGTATTCTGTTGTCATTTTATAACGATATGAATAATAATAATTATTATTGTATCTCCAATGGGGATTAGCCCTATTTTACATATGTATGTTAGGATTATTTTTATACACAAAAAAAGATGAGCATAAAGAGAAATGGAAAAGAAAATTAAATTAGCTTACGCGATGTAAACAAAACATAAACAATCCGTAAATTAGACATTGCGATTGCAAAATATGCAGCTTTCCGTAAGATACATAATAAAGTAATACACAATAGTCACACAAACACAATCAAACTATAATTACGACATTGCGACGACATCAAGCATCCCATAACTGACTCACATACATAACAAATCAAGCATCCGTTACAACACATACACTTCAACATAGTAACCACACTTTTAAAAGTTACAAATTTGGCTCCAAGAAGAATAAATAGGACACTGTTACTAATTACTATTCTTCTACAATTTCTTAAATACATCTGTAATAAATCTGTGAAATTCCGATATGAATAATATTCACGTTTTTTATATCCTGTTATCGTTCTTTAGCGATATAAATAATATTCAGGCCATCATTTATATCCTGTTTTCCTTCATTAGCATAATAAAATAATATTCAAGCTTTTTATATTGTTATTGGTCTTTCGCAATATAAATAATCTGTATTTTATGTAAGTAATTATTATAACACAAATAAAAATTTTTCTTTGTAAAATAGGTTATTTTATTTAGATAATTGAATACGTATTATATAATATCTTATATTAATTAAACAAACCGATATTTATAATTTATATTCTGTTATCGTTCTTTTGAGATACTGTATAAATAATATTCATGTTATTTATATTGTAATCGTTCTTTAGCGATATGAATAACATAAATTGAATATTAGATTTGGCAAAATCCAGTTGCATAATACTGGCATTACTTTTTTCTTTTTGTATTATTACATTATACTATCTTGAACCACGATAAAATGAAAAGGAGTAACGAGGAATTGAACCTGAGACGTAGACATCTAAATTCCGATGTTCGTCCGCTGAGCTACGAGGGCAAAAGTGTGGAAACATTTTCGGAAAAATTGGTCCAATCACACTCTAAGATTTTCTGATGATTCGTAGAAGCTAGTTCAGGATGCGGGGGGCAAAGGCTAATTGGGATTTCCCGGTCACTGATCGGATCAAACATCCTGATAGAACTAATATTTAACCCTTGCCGTGACTTTCGGTGAAGTCCGGAGGGCCCAATTAGTCAAATCCACTCTCCTCATCTCCACGCTTGGGCCTCCTGGAATCTAAGAAGATGCGAAAGAGATAGTGATGTGCGGAGTGCAACGAGATGTTACCGCATTTAGGCCTATCCTTCCCAAGAAAAACTGCAAACATGAACAAAGGAAGCTTTTAATAGAAGAAGAAGTATCTTCTGCGGACCTCTGGAGAAAGAACTAAGGAAGAGACTAGTGAAGTGCTTTGTGTGGAGTGTGGCATTGTATGGGGAAGGAACATGGACATTATGACGAAATTAAGAGAAACGAATTGAAGCATTTGAAATGTGGATGTGGAGAAGAACGGTGAGTGTGAAATGGACAGACAGAATAAGAAATAAAATTGTGTTTCAAAAGTGAGTGAAGAAAGAATGATGCTGAAATTGATTAGAAAGAGAAAAAGGAATTGGTTGACTCTCTGGTTGAATAGAATAATAGACGACATTAGGATATGTGGATCATATGCGGAGACTAAGAGGAAGGCAGAAAATAGGAAAGATTGGAGATTGCTGGGTTTGCAATGAAAGACCTGCCCATGGGCATAACACTTATGTATGTATGTTCAGCATGCCTAGAATATCGTGTCTAAGAACAGTCGCTGTTTGCAAAGACTAGTCGATTCCATGCCCACTCGACTGAAAGATGATCGAGATAAGAAGAAGATAGAGTAAATATTGAATTGTGGCTATTTGTTTTGTTTTTGAACGTTTAATTGTTTGAATGTTTGAAGGCCGACGCCAGTAAATTTGTTTTGTTTATGCCACGAAAGATATTTTTATTGAGAATAAAATCTTTTTTCTTTCCATTTGCAGCCACAATATCATAATGATAAAGTCGTGGCATAATATATTAATGAACCTGATGTTAATTACTAAAATAATCGTAAAAGAGAAAGGAGCCATTATGTATAGTTTGTATCTCTCAAAAACAACAAAAAAGAACATAAAAAGCACGAGGTTTTTTAGTCGAACGCAGGACCTCAGGAATAAGAGGCCGGAGCGCTACCATTACGCTATCGAATAACACACAGAATACTTCAATTATCACTATAGATATCAGGCAACGTGGTCCAACAACATGTAACATCGCCTGTCTCCTTATTGTAGCGAAGATACCCGAAGGGAACTTTGTTTCAGGAGAGCGGCCACTATTTGTTTTGACAACTGTACATGGTTTTATGTATTGTTTTGCAGGATAGATGACAGAGAACCTTCAATGTACGGCCTAGTTTGCAGTTTTCACTTTCAAAATTACATTAATTCTCATCATTTTAACCAACTAGCTATCTCATCTTAATTATAATTCTTTATATATTGCATACCTATAGAATGAACTGAATTAAATTAGCCCATAAATTAAGTTGTTAGTTTTTCTTATAGGTTTATGTCAATTTAAATAAACAAGTACTAGTTGTTAAAACTTAACTGAAGAATATTGCTGAGAATTTTGAAGTGTATTGTAAATATTCATAAGTTAAATTCCACAACGTTGTAAGTGCCGAAACCGGGAGAATTTATTTTTTCGCATATATCAGCTGTAGACGACCTGCTTCACAATGTTACGGATGGTTATGAAGAAAGTTCTGCTCCAAGTAATAAAGGAGTGCACTTTCAAGTTGTGCAAGTCACAACGTTGTATGTACTGTACCAGTACATGGGCTATAACCGTGACCACTATATACTGTGTTTCATTGAGAATTTCTAGTGGTTTTAGTGTATTTGTTGCGGTGGTGTGACGATTACTACTACCTTGAATATAGATCCACAAAATTCCAGAAAAAGGAAACGGAATGAGGATAATTTGGAGGAAAAAATAAAAAAAATCGCTTAAGAAGTGCAGGTATAGAATAAACTTCCACGAAAAGCAAAAAAGTTGTTCTAAAACGACAGGAAACAGTTGAGGTAAGAAATAATAAACTTCTCACATTCATTTTATAAAATGAAAACGGCATATCGAAAATATGAATCTGAAGTTACGAATGATTTTATAGCTTAATTTTACTTTGGCCTGTATTTGAAGCCTAGATCATAGAAGTACATAGAGGTTTGAAGTTATGTATTTACTGAGTTAACAATCAGTTTGGAATTCTAAATTATACCATGTCCTATTGATGATTATGATGATGATGATGATTATTATTATTATTATTATTATTATTATTATTATTATTATAAACTATATGTGGAACATTTACGTGCTAAAATTTTTATTCTATTTTGCTGTATTAGAAGTGAACAGTAAATGTAAACTATCATGCAGCATCCTTCGACTAGAATATCGAAGAGAACAGTTTAGGCAGTTCCAAGAAATGGGAAAATACTCCAAGCAGCAGGCTTATTTGTATCGAACTATTCATCCCCAGGTAATCAAACGTAGAAGGCAGGGTAAAATGAGCAACCAGGTGAAAGTGGAAAGCAACACTCTTTTCATTACTACCTTCTTCGTGGGGGAAGTGAGATAAGATTCGGTCTTAAAACCTTTTGCAGTACATTTGATATTACTGTAACTAGGGGTATATTCAAAAACTTTTCATGGGTAGAATCCAAGACAAACATGGAGTTCCTGAAAATAAGGCGACAGGTATAAGGAACACTCTGCATTATGTTTCAGAAGAACGTAAACGATTTTTGGAAGATATTCTGACGACTAAGTAGTAAGTGAATGACGAAGACTCTCGGAAATGAAAGTTGTGTTACGAAACGTTTGTACAAAATATACAGTTTGATTCGAAACATGTTGAATCTATACTAATGATTAAAAAAAGAGTTGACTATAGTTCAATTAAATGATACTAGATCATTTCTAGAAACTACCTAAACAGAATGAAAGTTATTCAAATAAAAACTACAGTGCAAGTACCGGTCGAGGTGGGTTCCTCCAAGTCGGTGACCGGGGGGTGCAATGGTGGCTCTCGTGCTCTTCTTTTCGGCCTTTTTTCGTCTTATCACCTACCACCCCTTTTCGTTCTCTCGTCTTTTTGATCACTCTATCTCTCTACGCTGGCCACCATTGCATGCGGAACGCCCACCACATCATCACAGCCATTTTCACCTTTCCATCCCCGCTGTTCGTTTTGCCACGTCCGCCACCATAACGGGATTTGTTAATGCCAGGTGAGGCTACATTATTCTTCCTCTTCTAGTTCATTATATTAATCATTAGGTTAAGGTTCTTAGGTTTATAACTCCCGTCTCACCAGCGGGGATCTTTTCTATCTCCGTGGTCCTGTCCCACGGTTTCGAGCGCGACTTCCAACTTGTGTGGTCCGACAGGGCGCCCAGCAACGAAGCAATAGTGGACCCTTCATACAGCCCCTATATGCAAGTTTAGGTGCCTACCCCGGACCAGACGTCAAGTACACTCACGTAGAGCCCCCGTGGTGGTCCGGGGCGATTTAAACGTCCCGGTGACCGACTGTGCTCGCCGGGACGGATATATCGCTCCGACGTGTTACCGCTGACTTACGGGTGTCGCAGTGTAATCAACCACAAGTCCCCTGAAGCTGCGTGCGATCTCGGATTGCTCCGGCTTTGGGAGGGTAGGTCGGAGTTAGCCGAAGTAGTCTGGCGGTTGTGTTCAGTGTAGAGTGGGGAGCCACGGGCGGTTATTCCCGTGGTAGGGGCATAAAACTGCGACATGCCTCTGGTGCAGAACTTACCGTTAGGTATGTAATGACCAGTTTGAAGGGTAACTTGCGTGAAGTGGGTTGCTTGAGATCGGGCTGTGGGGGGTCCCCACGGCCGGCACAGACCTCGAAGAATATTTCGGTGTCTTTTTCTTTCGCCCCCCCCCCCGGTGGCAGGCTGACGCCGACGGTTCCGTAGGGGGGGGGGCAGTTCAAAATGTCCTCGCGCTCCAACCTTCCTTCAACTCAACTACCTAGTAATTCAAAGAAACGGAGAGTGGTTGATGCCATTATGATTAATCCCGACTTAGTAAAGATTGTTGTGCCGCCTGCGAGATATCTCAACATGACCCTTGACAGCACCGAAGAGACGATGACGAACATCAGCCCGTTCTACATCAAGCGCGCCCTCGATCAGTTGGTAGGAAAGGTCAAGTATGCAACTCGCCTCAGAAATGGAAGTCTGCTCATAGAAACATTAAATCCGAAGCAGACTGAGACTATTAGAGGCGAAGTTGTTAGGTTCGTATCCTGTTAAGGTTGAACGTCGCTCCTCACTCAACAGCACACGAGGAGTCATTCGTACGGAAGCTCTAGATGGTTTATGTGACGAAGAAATTCAACTAGAGTTAGCGGAACAGTCTGTTTCCAAAGAATACCGACTAACTGGTAAGAAGGATGGACAGATGTTCCCTCTGCGTACAATTTTCTTGACTTTCGAAGTTCGTCTCTCCCAGAGTTTATCTATGTCGGGTATGAACGTGTTCCTGTCCGTGCGTATGTGCCGAACCCTATGCGGTGCTTCCGCTGCCAGCGGTTCGGACATACACAAAAGCGTTGTACAAATACCACCATTTGTGCAAAGTGTGGCGAGTCTGATCATGGTGATTCCCCATGTTCTCACGCTGACCATTGTGTCAATTGTGACGGGGACCATGTATCAAACTCAAAAGTCTGCCCGAGATACACTGAGGAGAAAGACATACAGGAACTTCGTGTGGAACAAAATCTTACCTTTTTCGAGGCGCGGAAGAAATATTACAATGACAAAAAGAAAAATAACAAACTTACGTATGCGTCAGTCGTTAATAAATTAATCCAAGGTACTGATGCATCGACACAAACGCCACCTCTCACAGCCGCTACAGTTTCTCGAAAAGTCGAATCCTCGACACAAACATTTGTCGATTGCGCCACCCAGACAGAGACAGATGATAGCTGTGGCTTTACCATCCGGCCGTATGTCCGTCAGCATCTTCCGGAGACGGCGAGTACAAGCGACTCGAAACCTGACAGGAGGTCTCGACGTCGCACAACCCGATCGGAGGACAAATCTCGATCTCGATCCCGATCTGGAGACCGCCGTACGGAGAGCGAATCGCCACAGCCTATCAGTAAGCAGTCTGGAAAACCGAGTGGTGTCAAAGAAAGGAAGAAAAACCGATCCCCTGTGAAACCGCCATGAAACTGTTATGTCCACAGATATAATACAGTGGAACGTGAACGGTGTTCGCAGCCGCTATGCAGAACTACAGCAACTGGTCTATCATGAACAACCTTCAGTTGTCTGTCTTCAGGAAACACACCTCCTGCCCGATCATTCTCTGAGTGTTCGAGACTATAAAGTCTACCGGTATGATCATCTAGCCGGTGTACGAGCTAATGGAGGGTGTGCTATCCTGACTAGAGACAATATACATTCCTCTGCCATTGATATTCATAGCCATCACCAACTTACAGCTGTCAGAGTTACCTTACCATCTATCTCCTTTACAGTCGCTTCTATATACTTTCCTCCCGATTTACCATTCACAGAACAAGATTTGCAGATTATTGCCGCACAACTGCCCGCCCCATTTCTTCTTCTCGGGGATTTCAATGCTTCTCACCATAACTGGGGCTCGAATACAGATGATGACAGAGGACGAAAAATAGTAGAAGTTTGTTCCCGCCTGAATCTTATTGTCCTTAACACAGGCGAGGCCAGCCATCTATCAATGGCCCATGGTACATACTCCATGATAGACCTCTCCATTTGTAGCCCAGTTTTGTCTGCGCACTTGGAATGGTCGGTCATCCGTGATCTACATGGTAGCGACCACTTCCCTCTTCGAGTGCGTCTTTCCGCAATACGTCCTGAGGAGTCTCGTTCTCCTAACTGGATTATAAAGAAGGCGGACTGGGTTGGATTTTCGAAGTCGTTGAGATTCACTCAACGTGAATATGACACTGTGGATTCCATGGTTGAGGAATTCTCAAAGAAGGTGATTGAGGCTGCCGAACTGAACATCCCCCGGTCATCCTGTAGACCAAGACGCATTCCTGTGCCTTGGTGGACAGATGTTATGTTTTATTTAACGACGCTCGCAACTGCAGAAGTTATATCAGCGTCGCCGGATGTGCCGGAATTTTGTCCCGCAGGAGTTCTTTTACATACCAGTAAATCTACTGACATGAGCCTGTTGCATTCAAGCACACTTAAATGCCATCGACCTGGCCCGGGATCGAACCCGCATCCTTGGGCATAGAAGGCCAGCGCTATACCAACTCGCCAACCAGGTCGACTGGTGGACAGAAGCGTGCAAGGAAGCTATCCGCTAACGGAAAAGTGCCGTTTGCCTCTTCGATCGTCACCCAACCCAAGATAATTTTGTCCAGTATAAACGTCTCCGTGCTCGAACACGTCGTATTATCTCTGACGCGAAAAAGGCGTCCTGGACAAAATATGTATAATCTTTAATGAAGAATGTCCCAACTAAGGTAGTCTGGGACAAAGTCCGTCGCGTAATTGAAAAATGTAGTTCTGCTATTCCGGGTCTTCTTAATAACGGAGATATAACTACAGATCCCGTAGAAATAGTTGAGCTACTAGCTACTTCTTTTGCCCATGTAAGTAGCTCAGCTCATTATGACCCAGCATTTTTAACACAGAAAAGAGCTGCAGAAGAACAAAATTTGTGTTTTACCTCTAATAATATGACACCATATAATGCACCGTTCACGTCCGCTGAACTGCAGGTGGCACTTGAGAAATCCCCTGACACCTCCCCAGGTCCCGACAATATCCATAACCGAATGCTACGCAATTTACCACCAGCTGGTAAGTCCTTCCTCTTAGATATATATAACAGAATTTGGACTGAAGAGACCTTTCCTTCTTCTTGGCGATTGGCCATAGTAATGCCAGTCCAAAAAACTGGGAAGGACCCATCGTTGCCTATTAATTACCGACCTATTTGTCTAACGAGTTGCGTGTGTAAGGTTATGGAGAAAATGATCAGTAAACGCTTTCTGTGGGTACTCGAATCGGAAAATCGATTATCCGGGAATCAATGTGGTTTTCGTAGGCACAGATCTGCTATAGTCAATCTAGCCCGGCTGGAAGGCGCCATTAGGGATGCTTTCCTGAAGAAGGAACATCTAGTGTCTGTCTTCTTTGACCTGGAAAAGGCCTACGATACCACTTGGCGGTATGGAATCCTCCGAACTCTACACAACTGGGGTCTTCGTGGAATTCTCACATCTTTTATTGCCAACTTTATGGCGGAACGGTATTTCCGAGTTCGCATAGGTACCACAATTTCTACTGCTCATCTTCAAGAAAATGGCGTTCCGCAGGGATCTGTACTGAGTGTGCTTCTATTTTCCATTGCGATTAATAGTATAGCTGATAGCATAGGACACCGAGTATCGGCTCTTCTATACGTGGATGATTTTAGTTTGTATTATAGTTCGAGATATCTGCCATCTCTCGGACGACAAATACAACTTGCCATTAACATATTGTCTGATTGGGCTCGTCGCAATGGTTTCAAGTTCTCCACTCAGAAGACGCAATGCATTCACTTTTATAATCAACGTGGATTACATCCCCACCCTCATCTACGTCTCGACGGAGTGGATCCACGATATACAGACACTGCGAAATTTTTAGGACTCATATTTGATTATAAGCTATCTTGGGAGGCACATATACGGGACTTACGACGGCGATGCGAAAAATCCTTAAATATACTTCGCCTATTGTCAGGGGTAAGCTGGGGTTCAGACCGAACAGTTCTTTTACGCTTGTATCGTGTACGTTCAAGACTTGATTATGGATGTTTTATTTATGGCTCGGCAAGACAATCGAAACTTCGAATATTAGACGCAGTACACCACCAAGGCCTGAGACTCGCAACGGGAGCCTTCCGAACTAGTCGGATAGAGAGTCTCTACTGCGAATCTGGGGAATTGTCTCTGTATCGGCGACGAAACATTTTGTTCTGCGCATACGGGCTAAAACTGCTCACTCAGCCTGACCACAATGTATTTGATAGCTTTCATTACTCCCCTTTTTGCTTATCGGTACAGAGAGAACCCACGGCGTCCTCGTCCAGCTGGTGTCCGGTTTCGTGACATTCTCTCTGATCTGGACATCACACTCCCAACAGTTATGGGAATTCGACACCCTCCCACTCCGCCATGGATTATGATTCGTCCCCTATTTGATTTATGCCTGAGCCAAAGTTTTAAGTCATTTACACCCTCTTTTATTTATCGTAACGTTTTAATGAATTGCTATCACAATTCCCAGATTTTAGCCTAATTTTTACTGACGGATCCCGTGTTAATGATTGTGTAGGTTGCTCCTTCATCGCAAATGGTCAAACGTACAAGTTTAAGATGACGTCACATACCAGTGTTTTTAGCGCGGAGTTATATGCTATCTACCGGGCATTATTGTTTTTAATCAGGGAACCTCGGGGCAGATATCTTATCTGCTCCGATTCTTTAAGCGCCATTCAGTCTACAGTGCTTCTACTCTGATGATCCTCTTATTCTACGAACCCAGGCTCTTTTCCACTCACTGCTGTCGACGGGTTCCGAAGTCGGAGTAGTGTGGATCCCGGGCCATGTTGGGATTCCAGGAAATGAGGAGGTAGATGCTGCAGCCAAGGACGCAGCACTGAATGGTACACCGGTGTATTATCGTGAGAGGTGGCGAGACGTCGTCAACACTTTGAAACATTTAATCTGGCGGCAATGGGAGGAAGAATGGTCTGCACAAGGGAATAAATTACGAATGATGAAGGAAAGTGTTCGGGAATGGGATTCGTCTAAAAGAGCGTCACGACGCGAAGAAATTTTAGTTACACGGTTGAGGATAGGCCACTGCCGTATTACACATGGCCATCTTTTAAATGGTGAACCTCCTCCGGTGTGTGACGCATGCCATGTTCCAGTTTCTGTGGAACATGTGCTATTGCACTGTAGGAAATACGACCGTTTTCGACGTCAACATGCGATAGGCGTGAAGCTGCGTGACGCTCTTGGAAATGATTTTAATTGTGTGAACGCAGTTTTAAAGTTTTTATCCAGTACAGGTCTTGACAACGTCATTTAATTTTTATCGACCCCTAGACTCTTTACATCTAGGGGACACACTATTTACATTTTATCTGCCCTGTACTCGAAATTTTATATTGGATTACATTTTATGTATTAATATTTCTGGTCACCAGACTTTTTACATCTGGTGACGGTATTACTAACCGACTTCCTGGAGATATATATGTATATTTTTTTGTACCTTTCGGTTTTAACACCGAGATTTTAATTCATGTCGCTTTTACGTCTACCATCTTTTAAATGAGTAGTTGTACTGACTCTTGTTCAAGGGCACAAATAGCCATAGACGCTGACGCGCCCTTTAAACACCATCAAACAATCAATCAATCACTCAATCAGTGCAAGTAAGGATGGTATTTTCAACATTTTCACTTGCAATGGTGTTAGGACACACAACGTTTTGGAACAAAATCAATTTCAAAACAAATATATTTCACCTATTGTTTGACCTGTAACTTTATAAGTGGTTTAAAACTTTGTTATTATACATACTGTTCATGCAATAATTTTGAAAAAATAAATACATAATAATTTCTTATGTAAACATCTTTTTTATTTGTACTGTAAACTTCACACATTGGCACTTCCAACGTTCTCGAATATATATGTAACTACTGTATTGATTGAGGCTGATAGAGTGGAAGAGAAGTCCTTATGGCTTTAATTCTGCCAGCGAAAATCAAACATTCTATTCAAGAAAATTTTTCAGAAATTTATATAAACATATGGACTCCCTTCCTGCAGAATCTAACAAGAAGAAACAGAAGAAAAGATTAGCAAGTTGATGCCTTACTTTATCTTTGTAATAGAAGAGTACATTACCTAACCAAAATCCCTGTGCATTGACTACTACATTCTTAAATTCCCAAAATACTGAATGATGTAGAAACAAATAGTATGAATAAAAACATTAGAGATTTTTATAACGGTATAAAGGAATTTAAGAACGGATATCAGGCAAGGGAAACGTTATCAAGGATAAGAATGGTGACTTGCTTGCAGAGTCTCATTCAATTCTGAACAGATATGAAAAAACTACTTTGAGCGACTACTAAATGTACACAGACCAAATAGAAATGAACGAGAGGAAATTGAAATACAAACTGCTGAGCCATTTATACCGGAACCCACACTTTCAGAAGTCGAAATTGCGATAGAAAATCTCGAAAAGTACAAGTCTCCAGGTATCGATCAAATTGCATCAGAATTAATACAAGAGTGTGGAAGCGCATTTTCTAGGGAAATTTATAAACTTGTACTTCCAATTTTGTACCAGGAAATTGTACCAGAAGAATGGAAGGAGTCCATAATTGTAGGGGAGAGTTGGATAAAACAGGATAGTATCATAAAACGGGATACCCGACTTATTTCGTTGGAAAGTGCTGCAACTTACCGAATGATGCGGAGGACTTTGTTCTTAGACTAGAAGGTGACATTATGCAGTGCTCACATGCAGAACGAACACGTTAATTTTTGTTGTGTAGAGAAAAGTTTAAAATCAGCTGCTTAACTAAATTGTTTCGACTGATTTTAATTGGCATATTCTGGGATTAAATTTGCAGAGTTGAAGAGGTAAGTCTATTATATAAATAAACCATTATTAGTCTTTAATTCTTTGTAAAGAAAACCGATGTAGCTTTTACCGTTTTGTTGTGACGCCATGTTTTTCTTTACAACTCCTAGTCGGACTAAACAGGATACCCTATGGTTTGGCAAAACGGAATAGTATCCCGTTTTATCCAACTTGCATTGCATATGTGGGATTTCACTTTAAATTCTGAATTGAATATGTTTGTCGCTAAGACAACCAACAATGACAGTAGTTAGGAAGAAGAGGATGAAGACAACGACGTATTCTGTAATTCAAAATCTGAAGAGGGATGATGATATAAGTGTACTCAATGCCAAGAATGGGCTCATCAGGCGTCCAATAGTATAGAATCGGAAGACTGCGAATAATTCTACTGTAACTTTTGTAAATGAAAATTTCTGCAATAGGACTATGAATCAATGTCAACAAACAGGATAGATCTTACGTATAATAATTTGATATTCTTCATTGAAGCATTTAAGTTTTGCATCACCTGTAGAAGTGGTATTTACGCTCCACTTCAAGAAATATCCATAAAAGATTTGAAAGCTATCGTTTTAACTGTCTGAAAAACGTAAACAATGTTGAGAAACAGTAGAAGTCTACCTTAGAAACCGACTGAAAAAGTAAACAGATGTAAACAGAAATACAAGAAATCTCATCTCTCAGCGAATAACTCAGGGTAAAACAGTTTTTCATTCTAAAGAGGTCAATTACGAACTTCAACCGTGCGAGGATTGTTTGTGTATGCCAGGAAGGACTGTCTTCAAGGCAAGTAGCAAGCCGCTTAGGATTGAACGAGAGTGATGTGGTACGAACCTGGAATCGCTTCCGAAACCCAGGTATTGTCGACGACATGTCTCGTAGTGGTCGTCCACGTGCAACAACAGAATGTGATGACCGATATCTGCGAATTATTGCCTCGAGAAACGCTGAGAATACTGCTGGCATGATTAACAATGACTTTCAAACTGCGACAGGGAGACGCGTATCCAATCAAACTGTACGAAACCGATTACATGATAGCAGACTGCACTCCAGACGTCCATGGCGAGGCCTAACTCTTAACCTTAGGCACCATGGACAATGTTACACCTGGCAAGAAATCATCACCAATGGACTGTACAAAACTGGCACAAAGTTCAATTCACGGACGAATGCCGAATATGCCTTGCGCCAGATAATAATCGACAACGTGTGTGGAGAGAATCAGGTAATGCTGCACAACTCAGACACCCCTACAATCAAATGCAGTAAGGTAGTGGGTCAGTGATGTTTTGGGGTGGCATTATGTGGGGTCGCGGACAAAATTGGTGTCGATCCAAGGAATGCTGAGTGCTCCACAGTATAGGGACAACATTCTTCAAGCCATATAGGCACCGTTTAATCAGCACTTCGCAAAAGGATTCATCTTTATGGACGATAATTCCAGAATTCATCGTGTGGCTGTTATCAATGACTTTCATAATCGTGAAGGAATTGCCAGGTTTGAATGGCCCGCATGTTCTCCAGACATGAACCCAATTGAGCATGTCTGGGTTCAACTAAAGAGAGCCATTCTTGCGCGCCCTGACGCCTCACCCAATCTCGAAGACCTATGCAGATTTTCTGTTGAAGAATGGGACAGAATGGATCAACAGTTGATAAATGTGGTGGTAGACAGTATGCAACGAAGAGTCCAAGCATTATCAATGCAAGAGGAAGCACTACTCTGTATTGAAGCTGCTAGGATAGAGATTTGGTACTCCAGGCAATACTCAATTTCCATTTGGCCATCCACACTATTGCCATAATTTTGTCAACAACTGTTATTTTTTGTCAACAACTGTTAAAAATAAATACATTTTCATTCCTTAGCTTTCCTTTTTTTATCTTTTGTTGAAGGTCTGGTTGACAGGTGATGCAAAACATTTTTTGGTGTGTTTATTATGCATTATAATAAAAACATACACATTTTTTTCAGTTCCTTAACAATATTTTCTTTATTTTAAATAAGTATTCTGTTTTACCCAACTAGTCGGCCAAAACGGGATACTTGCGCACTTTCCAAGAAAATTGTTTTCCCACTGTAGCTAGATCATTAGAAGTGAAAATCAAAATGTATTATGAAAGTACATAGAATAGTGGATTCATAAGTAAAAATTGAATTGCTTCCTATCACTTCAACAGGAAATATACAAGATTCCGTGGTAAGTATCCCGTTTTGGCCAACTCTCCCCTACCTATTTTTGAGAAAGGGGACAAGACTAACTGTACTAACTTTCGAGGAATATCACTTTTGTTGACGCCGTATAAAATTTTGCCCAATATTATTTTGAGAACATTAACTACGTACGTAGTTGAAATTATTGCGGATCATCAGTGCGGTTTTAGGCGTAGTAGATCGACTATTGATCAAATATTTTTTATTCGACAGATATTGGAGAATAAATGGAAGTATAAGGGTACAGAACATCAGTTATTCATAGATTTCAAAAGGCATATGACTCGGTTAAGAGAGAAGTTTTATATAACATTCTTATTGAATTTGGTATTCCCAAGAAACTAGTTCCATTAATTAAAATGTGTTTCAATGAAACTTACACCAGAGTCCGTATAGGCCAGCTTCTGTCTCATGCTTTTCCAATTCACTGCGGGCTAAATTGAGGAGATGCACTATCACCATTACTTTTTAACATCGCTCTAGTATATGCCATTTGAAAAGTTCTGGACATCACAGAGAGTTTGGAATTTAACGGGTTACAACAGGTTCTTTCCTATGCGGATGACGTGAATATTTTAGGAGAAAATCGACAAACGATTAGGGAAAACACGGAAATTTTACTTGAATCAAGTAAAGCGATAGGTTTAGACATAAAGCCATATAAGACGAAGTATATGATTATTACTCGTGACCAATATTGTACGAAATGGAACTATAGAAATTGGAGACTTATCCTTCGAACAGGTAGAAAAATTCAAATATCTTGGAGCAACAGTAACAAATATAAATGACACTCGGGAGGAAACTAACGCAGAATAAATATGGGAAATGCGTGTTATAATTCGATTGAGAAGCTTTTGTCATCTACTCTGCTGTCAAAAAATCTAAAAGTTAGAATTTATAAAGTTGCGAAGCTTTGACTCTCATTTAGAGAGAGGAACAGAGGTTAAGGGTGTTTGAGAATATGCTTCTTAGGAAAATATTTGCAGTTAAAAGGGATGAATTACAGGAGAATGGAGGTTTCCTCAAGGTAGAATTGCACGCATTGTATTCTTCACCTGACATAATTAGTAAAATTAAATCCAGACGTTTGAGATGGGCCGGGCATGTTGCACGTATGGGTGAATCCAGAAATGCATATAGAGTGTTATTTGGGGCCGGAGGAAAAGTGACGTTTGGGGAGGCCGAGACGTAGATTGGAAGAGTTGGGAGGGAGGTGGGATATGATGATAGAGATTTGATTAATCTTGCATAGGATAGGGACCAATGGCGGGCTTATGGGAGGGCGGCAATGAACCTGTGGGTTCCTTAAAAGTCATTTGTAAGGAAGTTAGTAATTAATTATAGAGAAGCCAGGTAGTTGCACTTATACAGGAAATTGCTAAAGGCTATAATGTACCGGGTGATGCAACACACTTTCTAGGAACACTTGCACTTTAATATGTTCCAGCGAGTTTACTGTCATGCAATTATATTGCAGTGTATCATGGCCCGGAAGTATTTCTCATAGAGAGAAGCGAATTACATCCGTTTCAAAGTTAACGGTAAGCTCTGAATATTTTGCATACATAGCATACGGGAATGTCTTCAAATCATATGAACACATAAATTACATGATAAAAAGAAATGTGTGATTTGTCACAAAAAACGTTTATCCTTCGATTACAGAAAATGGGAGAAAACAGTTCATCGATACGAGATTTGGCTTCACGCCTGAAAACTGACGTGGATAGATTTTTGGTGTGTTTGTCTACAAAAAATTCTTACCACACAAATATCAGCAGAATAGTGTCTTTACAATATGTTGCAGATTATAGCTCTTAAAGGTCCTGCATTGCAAGAAACTTCCAAAAGCATTGGACCTGAATGGTTTCTACGAAATAAGGTGCAATACATGAATTTTTATACTTGTCCTATGAGAGGAGCACTTGCCACAGTCATCGCATTTCAATGGCCTTTCACCTCTATGCTGGAGCTCATGTATCTCTAAGTTACTAGATTGGGAGAAGCACTTTCCAAAAACTCAGCATTAGAAAGGTTTGTCAGCAGAATGCACGCGGTTATGTGATTTTGGGGCTAGACCTCTGGGAGAAGCATTTCCCACAAACACCATACTTGAAAGGTTTCTCACCAGTATGAATGCGGCCATGGGACTTTAATGTCGTGCGTTCCGAGTAACACTTTCCACAAACTTCGCATTTGAACGGTTTTACGCCAGTTTGAATTCGAATATGGCTCCTAAAGGAACAGAGTACAAAGAAAAACATTCCACAAACACCGCATATGAATGGTTTCTCACCAATATGAATACGAATATGGCTTTTTAAGGTATTGCGAGCAGAGTAACATTTACCACACACTTCGCATTTGAAAGGATTTTCGTTCATGGTTCATGGTTTTTTAGTTTTGACCTCTCGGAGTAACATTTCTCACAAGCAACGCACTTGAAAGAGGGATAAAGTTACAGGAGAATGGAGAAAGTTACACAACGCAGAGCTGCACGCATTGTATACTTCACCTGACATAATTAGGAACATAAAATCCAGACGTTTGAGATTGGCAGGACATGTAGCACGTATGGGCGGTTCCAGAAATGCATATAGAGTGTTAGTTGGGAGGCCGGAGGGGAAAAGACCTTTGGGGAGGCCGAGACGTAGATGGGAAGATAATATTAAAATGGATTTGAGGGAGGTGGGATATGATGGTAGAGACAGGATTAATCTTGCTCAGGATAGGGACCAATGGCGGGCTTATGTGAGGCGGCAATGAACCTCTGGGTTCCTTAAAAGCCAGTAAGTAACGCACTTGAAAGGTTTCTCACCGTCTGTCTCTTTAAAGTACTCCGATCAGAGTAACATTTACTACAAACTTCACATTTGAATGGTTTCTCGCCAGTATGAACACGTTGGTGCGATATTAGTGAACTTTATTGAGCGAAACTCATTCCCCAGACATTGCATGAGAATGGCTTCTCGCCAGTATGCCGACGTTGATGATATGTTAGTGAACTTGATTGAGCGAAACTCATTCCTCAGATATGGCATATGAATGGTTCCTCACCAGTATGCACACGTTTATGCGTTTCTAGATTACTCATCTCGCATAAGCACTTCCCACATACATCGCATTTCAATCGCTTCTCACCTGCGCGAGTTCGCGACAATGTTGCGGAAGAATCAGAATGCTTGGCAGCCTGATGAATAGTAGTGTGTTCTTTCTTCCCAAAACCTTCGCAGCACGAAGCTAGAGTGCTATCGTGGGAGTCTGCAAAACTATCATAAAAAATAACGTCACATGAAATCACACTCACACAAAGTGAACCGTAGAAGGAATCACATTTAAATACTTAATGTAAAAGCAGGTTGCAGGATCGCAATCATAGTCTATGGAAGATTTCAATTTTGCGTACCTATACTAAATTAATGTAACCTCAGTGACATATCGACGGGCAGTTCAAAAGGGAAACAACTTAGAATTTAAAGTTTTGAGAACACTGCATTTTAAAGCTTCATGTCGCTGTGAAAAATTCAATTAACACACTCTACGGTGTAATATGAAAACTGTAGTAGCCCTATATACAAAACGTTAACAAAATTTTAAATAATATCAATAAAGTTTGCATTTTTCATAACCTACATCTCTGTACCGTAAGTGCTCTGGCTACTTTATACACTCTGGGTATATTTGAATCGCCCCACGCAGAAAGGGCTTCAGTAACAAATTTGGACAAACGAGATTTCGATGGAAATCGTATCTTTATGCGTGGCCTCATCCACCTGTGCAGAAAGGTATTGAGCCCAATGCTTGGAGAGGTAGAAACTGAAGCGTCAGGCTCAGAGTTCTATCCTGAAAGGAATTCAATCCAGGACTGAAGCCCTTCTTGCTAAGAATCTGCATTTGTGCAAACATGATAATTTAATAATTATATATATTTTTTTCGATAAAACACTGTTGCTTCATATGTTTGAACCCTCACAGATTCTGTTAATTACAATGTGGCTAACCTGTAAAACTCAATTGGAGGGAAATAGCTGATGTATAGGCTACACTGTAGACCTATTATATCCTTTGGCGAGGTTATATTTTTAGTATTATTTCCTACACCACTTCAAGAAGATGAAAGAAATCTTTACATCAGATCAAGAAGAAAGTAGACAAGGGAAGAAAAGGAAAAGTAACCCTTCGACGTGGAAGAAAAGTATAAAAAAACGGCAAAGCTAAAAGGTGAAGAACATGTCGACTACGAAGAAAAACCCATACCAGCTAAAAGTACAGGTTCTGATTCCAAGTAATTTTTAACGATATTGCATGTTAATGATAGTTTATTAAATACTAATAATTAGGATATATGCAATACATAATATGTATAATACTGTTAACTGTCCAAATAAGTTTCTAGATTGGACTTTTTTTGTGTCCCCCGAAATAAGACAAAATATCAGAAATAACATAGAAAGCTACCCAGTAAAAGAACTTCACTATTCTGAGTGAGTAACAAAGTAATTTAGATGCTAGGCTAAACATAAAGTTAATATATAAAATGTTCAGAGAGAAACATCCTGATATTAAGTGTGGCTACTAGGCTTTTGCATTGTGTTTTTAATGAGAATTACTCCCTGTCATTTGACGACCTCAAATTGATGTTTGCTGTTTTTGTGAAGGTTTAAAAGCTAAGCTTCGACATCCCCATATTAATGACTAGCCGTACCCGTGCGCTCCGCTGCACCTGTTAGAAATAAATATAAAGTAATTACATAATTAAAATAGGACGTTTGATCCAGGGAACATTCGTGCTTGATAGAAGGATAAATCGTTTAATATGTTACTTAATTTAAATTCTATTTAAATATTTAAAATGCGGTCATTTTGGTCCACAGAATCATTATTTGGTGCAATGACAATTCCTTTAACATGTTTCCTAATTGTTATTACATGCAACCATAGCTTAATGAAGATTGACATATCATTTAGTTTTAATGTGTATACTTTATATTACTTGCTATATGTTTCAGAAGTTACTGTAATAACACTGTCGATTCATGTCCATCTAGAGAAACTACACTTTCCAATTGTGAAATAATAATTAAACAATTAGTTAGCTTCCGATATTACTTCATACAAACACAGAAAAATTCTCTGTAGGCTATGTATAATAGTTTTCGATTGTTGTCCAAGGCTCCTTATAGACGAAGTCATTTGTTTTTATTTTAGTACAGCGCCTTAGATGGCGTTATTGTAATTTTAAAACTCATTTATCTCATTAAATATCAGTCCTATCAAAATTTTGTACAGAATAAAACGTATCGGAAATTATTTTTAAAGAAACTTTTGTTATGTAACATTTTTCATGAAAATCAATGATAAGCGAGATATTTCGATTATTTAACTCAGGCCCCCTTATAATCCCCTTTTAAATAAAGTATTTTGAATGCCATATAGCCTAAAATCTAAGTTACAACGAACTTAATTTATATTCCATTTTTCATATAAATCGGTTCAGCCATTATCGCGTGAAAAGTTAACAAACATCCAGACAGACAGACAGACAGACCTTAAAAAGAAACATTTCAAAAAAGCGATTTTCGGTTTCGGGATGGTTAATTATACACGTTAACAACAATTATTTTTGGAAAATCGAAAATTACCAGAAAAAATTTGGCTACAGATTTATTATAAGTATAGATAAGGCAAAAAGATGCGCATTGGCTGAGATAATTGTGCACAAATGAAAGGCTAAGAAATTCTGTAATACACTTGAAGAGGAAACTTATGAAGTCGGTACCACGAGACAAGAAAGTACATTTTGGCATCTGCATAATGATGCAGTTTTCATACAATAGCCAATTACGTGGATGTATAATCACATTCCAGTTTTTTATGGTATCGTGAAGCACACAATCTCTCTTCCTCAACCTGAGCATTCAGATTCAGCTTCTCCACCAAACCGTGCAAATCCAATAGCAAAAATCCCAGTGAAAGCGACAAAATTAAATCACATTGCCAGATTACTCCCTCATGTACCAATGAGCATCAGGAATTCTACCAAGTAATTACACTCTAGCCAACAGGTGAAGTTGATCCAGAGGAGCAAGATGACTAAAGAAAGAGATTGTGCATTGTCATTTTTTTCATTGCTGACTTTTGCTTACATAAATATTGTTTCAAAACCAATTGTTTTATTTTATTTTATGCTCATTATCCTTTCAAAAACCCAAACTGTAACCATTACCTCAATGAAATAATTAATCATGCTCGTTTACCTAAGAAAATACAAAATATGTAAAGATACATTTTGCTCCATGCAGAAAGGATTTCAGTCCAGCACACAAAACATTTTTTTTTTTTTTTTTGGTTATTCAATAAACTTCAAAGTATTGAAACTCTGTAAATCTGTTCTTGTTCGGTAAATAAACAATCGTGATTTTTTTTTTCATGAGCTTTGAACTCATAATATAGTGCACAGAATGTTTTTTTTTTTTTTTTTTTACTTTTCTCAAAACTATGATTAATGGACTGAAGCCCTTCCTGCATTGGGTGATTAATTTACGTTATTATCAAAAATAATGAATGGAAAAATCTAGTCTTAAATTAGGCTAGTATGGGAATTAATTGATATTAGAGGAGAAAAATTCGCTCCGCCGCCGGTTATCGAATCCGGGTCCTTTGTTCTACGTACGAAGCGCTCTAACCACTGAGCTACGCCGAAATTCAATCCACAGCACCGGATCGAATCCCCCTCCCCTAGTGTATAATGGCAGTTTTCTTAATATACCATGTCAACATATATGTCGAACATGGAATAAGGCCACAAAAGGAATAACTCTAAAGAAGGGGGATTCGATCCGGTGCTGTGGACTGAATTTCGGGGGAGCTCAGTGGTTAGAGCGCTTGGTACGTAGAACCAAGGACCCGGATTCGATAACCAGCGCCGGAGCGAATTTTTCTAATCTAATATCAATTTTTACCATTACTTACTTACTGGCTTTCAAGGAAACCGGAGGTACATTGCCGCCCTCACATAAGCCCGGTATTGGTCCCTATCTTGAGCAAGACCAATCCAGTCTCTATCATCATATACCACCGGTCGAGGTGAGTTCCGCCAAGTTGGTGACCGGGGGATGCTATGGTGGCTCTCGTGCTTTTCTTTTCGAACATTAATCGCGTTATCACCACCCAGTCCTTTCATTCGCTCGTCTTTTCCATCACTCTATTTCTTTCGCCGGCCACCATTGCATTCCGAACGCCCACCACATCAACACAGCCATTTTCACCTCTCCATCCCCGCTGTTAGTTTTTCCCACGTCCGTTACCATAACGGGATTAGTTAAGAATGCCTGATAAGGCTTCATTCTTCTTCCCCTTCTAGTTCTTATATCTATTATTAGGTTAAGTTTCTTAGGTTTATAACTCCCGTCTCACCAGCGGGGATCTTTCCTATCTCCGTGGTCCTGTCCCACGGTTTCGAGCGCGACTTCCAAATTATGCGGCCCGACAGGGCGCCCAGCAACGAAGCAATAGTGGACCTTTCGTACTGCCCCTATATGCAAGTTTAGGTGCCGAGCCCGGATCAGACGTCAAGTACACTGACGTAGAGCCCCAATGGGGGCCCGGGGCGATTTAGACGTCCCGGTGACCGACTCTGCTCGCCGGGGCGAATATATTGCCCCGACGTCTTACTGCTGACTTATGGGTGTCGCAGTGTGATCAACCACAAGTCCCCTGAAGCTGCGTGCGGTCTCGGATTACTCCGGCTTTGGTGGGTGGGTTGGAGCTAGCCGAGTAGTTCGGCGGTTGTGTAGTGTAGAGTGGGGAGCCACGGGCTGTTATTCCCGTGGTAGGGGCATAAAACTGCGACACGCCTCTGGTGTAAGACTTGCCATTAGGTGTGTAATGACCAGTTTGAAGGATAACTTGCTTGAAGTGGGTTGCTTAGAATCGGACTGTGGGGGGGGGGGTCCCCACGGCCGGCACAGACCGAGAAGACTTTTAGGTGTCTTTTTCTTCCGCCCCACCCCCGGTGGCAGGCTGACGCCGACGGTTCCGTAGGGGGGGGCAGTTCAAAATGTCCTCGCGCTCCTCTTCCCCTAAATTGGTGAAGCAACACAAAAAACATAAGATAGGAAAAGACAATGCGACAGATGGTCATGTACCGAATAATGCAATGGATTTGGACCCTAAGAGAGTAACAGTTAAAGTACCGCCTCCGAAGTTCATCAGTATCACCTTGGATGGAACGGAAAAAACCATCACAAACATTAGTCCATTTTACGTGAGACGTGCGCTCGTTGGACTCGTTGGGAAGGTCAGAAATGCAACTCGGCTCCGTAACGGTAGTCTCCTCGTTGAGACTGCATCTGAAAAACAGAGTGAGACGCTGTTGAAAGGAAAGATCCTGGGGTCATACCCCATCAGAGTTGAACGCCACTCCTCGCTCAACACCTCGCGAGGAGTTGTGCATACAGATTCTCTAGATGGTCTGTCACATGAAGAGATCCAACTAGAGCTGGCGGTTCAGTCCGCATCCCAGGATTACTGTTTACTACGGAAGCGGGACGGACGGACTCAATCCCTAAGCACAGTCTTTCTGACTTTTGAGACGTCGCTTTAGCCAGAACATATCTTTGTCGGCTACGAGCATGTACTTGTGCGTGCGTATGTGCCGAAACCTATGCGGTGCTTTAGGTGCCAACGGTTCGGACATGCGGAAAAACGTTGAACAAAACAATATCATCTGTGCAAAGTGCGGCGGTACTGACCATGGGGATTCCCCAAGTACCGGCGCCGAGCACTGTGTGAATTGTTGAGGGGGATCACGCTTCTAATTCTGAAAACTTCCCGAAGTATATGCTGGAAAAGACGATTCAAGAGCTTCGAGTCCGGGAAAATATTAGTTTCTTTGAGGCACGTAAGCGTATTTTAGATAAAGAAAAGAAGGCAACGGAAAAGTCCTATGCGTCTGTGCTGCAGAAAGCAGAGGGAATCGATCCCACCACACAAACGCCACCTCTAACAACCATACCTGGGAAGCGAATTGTGATCGTAACCCAGACATATGTAGACGCTGCTACTCAAACTGCTGAGTCAGACGACACTTGTGGACTTGACATCAGGCTCGACGTCCCTAAGAAAAACGTTGCTATGTCAGCAGAGAGGATTGTAGACCTAGTAGAACACCAGAACGTCGCACTTCTAGTTCGGGTGGCAGGTCGAGATCACGTTCTCGATCAAGATCACGATGAGGAGTTGGACGAACCGTAAGTGAGCTACCAGAGTCGAAGACAAAGCAGTCACAGGGAAAAGCATATTCCCATATAGAGGAAAAGAAGAGAAGATCCCCTGTTAAGCCTCCAACACGATATAGCTCGCCTTGATAACTGATATTGTACAGTGGAATGAGAACGGTGTACGCAGCAGATATACAGAACTACAACAATTGATTTATCATGAAAACCCTGCTATTTTATGTTTCCAGGAGACACACCTAAGGCTCGAAAACTCCCTGAGTATCTCGGGATAATACGTTCACCGGTACGAACACCTTGCCGGTATTCGTGCCAACGGAGGTTGTGTCCTCCTATTCCGCCAAAGTATCTTTTCCTCTGTTATCAGCATCAACAGCCCATATCAATGCAGAGCCGCTCGAGTCACTTTACCTTCCATACAGTCCTCAATAGTATCCGTTTATATATCCCCAGACTCACCTTTCACAGTGCATGAAATTTAAGACATTCTCTCGCAGGTACCTGCTCCATATCTGGTAGTGCGGGATTTCAATGCATCCCACCACTCATGGGGCTCAAATTCCGATGAAGACAGAGGAAATAAATTAGCAGAGGTATGTACCCGTCTAAATATTGTTACCCTGAATTCAGGGGAAGCAAAACATCCCTTCTTGGCTTACGGTACATACTCCATGATAGATATCTCCCTTTGTAGCTCAGTTTTGTCCACGCATTTCAAGTGGTCTGTGATTCACGACCAACATGGTGGTGACCACTATCCCATTCGAATGCGTATGTCCGCTTTACGTCCTGCGGAATCTCGATCTCCAAACTGGGTTATTAAAAAGGAGGACTGAGTCGGATTTTCGGAGTCCATATCATTAGATGATAACCGACAAGGAAGTGTGGACTCCGTAGTGGAACATTTCTCAAATGTGGTTATAAATTCAGCGGAATTATCTATCCCCCGGTCATTCTGCAGGCCAAAACCCTTCTTTGTCCCCAGGTGGTCGGATGTCTGCAGAGATGGAATCCGAGACCGCAGACGTGCCTAACGCCAATTTCAGCGCCATACGACCAAAGAAATTATTGTTCAATTTAAACATCTTTGAGCCAAAGCTCGTCACACTGTATGCGATGCTAAGAAGACGTCCTGGACAAACTACGGCAATTCATTGAAAAAGAACGTCCCATCTAACACCGTATGGGACAATGGCGTTCGGATAATTGGCAAACGTAGTTCTGTAATTCCGGGAATTCTGAACAATGGAGTAACGACCACCAGTCCCATAAAAATTGCTAAAATATTCGCTACCACTTTTGCACACATAAGCAGCTCAAACAATAATGACTTACAATTTCTAAAAATCAAGAATACTGCTGAAAAACTAACCCTGAACTTCATATAAGATAACACTGAACTCTACAATGCGCCGTTCACATCCGTGGAGCTGGAGGCGGCACTGTACGCATCGCCTGACACTTCCCCTGGTTCTGATAACATTCATAGCCGCAATCTTCGTCATCATCCGCCTGCTGGAAATCCTCTTTTCTGCCAATATACAACAGAATCTGGACAGAGAGTGTATTTCCATCTGCTTTTCTTTCCGCCATTGTAATCCATGTCTAGAAACCGAGAAAGGATCCTTCTTTACCTGGCAGGTATAGGTCAATTTGTCTCACCAGCTGCGTATGCAAGTTTATTGAAAACATGATAAGCAAACGCCTTATGTGGGTACTCGAATCGGAAAACCGATTATGTAATATTCAATGTGGTTTTCTATAGCACAGATCCACCGCAGACCACGTTGTTCGGCTGGAGACCGCCATTAGATATGCTTTCCTCAAGAAGGAGCATCTTTTAGCAGTCCTCTTTGATGTAGAGAACGCCTGCGATACCACATGGCGGTATGGCATTCTGCAAACTCTGCATGATTGAAGAATTCGTGGCAGTCACCCAACGTTTGTTGCGAAGTTCAAGGAAGAGCGGTATTTCCGATTTCGAGTAGGTACCACACATTCTAGTGAACATCTTCAAGAAAACGGCGTTCCGCAGGGGTCTTTATTAAGCATTCTTTTCTGCATTGCGATCAATGGAATTGCCCCCTGTGTGGGTGACTGGGTATATTCTCTCTTGTACGTTTATGACTTCAGTTTATATTACAGATCCCGATATCTTCCATCCATAGCCATTTGCAGCTGGTCATCAACGTGCTATCAGAGTTGTCTGTTCGCAATAGTTTTAAATTCTCTACTCAAAAGGCGCAGTGTGTCCGCTTCTACAACCATCGTTGACTCCATCGACACCCTGAACTGCGTCTTAATGGAGTCGAATTGCAGTATACAGGCACTGCGATGTTTTTGGTCCTTATCTTTGATTATAAATTAACGTGGGAGGCAAATATACGTGATTTGAGGTGTTGTGAAAAATCGCTAAATATCTTACGCCTTTTGTCAGGGATTCGCTGGGGTGCAGACGGCATAGTGCTTTACGTCTTTATCGTGCCCTTATCCGTTCAAAACTGGATTATGACTTTCATTTATGGCTCAGCAAATAAATCTAAGCAACGTCTCTTAGACACTATCCATCATCATGGGATACGACTTGCTACAGGTGTCTTCCGAAGGAGTCGGATAGCGAGCCTGTATTGTTAACCGGGGGAACGATCATTGTATCGGCGACGTAATGTCCTGTTGTGCTCATATGCGGTTAAGCTCCGCTCGCAGCCTGAGCACAATTCTTTCTGTTGTTTCCATCGTTCGTTTCTTTATGGCCGATACAGTGAAAATCCACGGAGACCTCGTCCTGCAGTTGTGCGATTCCTTGAACTGCTTTCATAGCTCAAGGTGCATCTAACATCCGTTCGCACAGTGGAATATACTACCACTCCACCGTGGAGCTGATGTTTTAAGAAATTTACACCAGATTTTGTTTATATATTTCGTTTTAGTGAACTTTTATCATGTTTTCTAATTATTCTTTAGTTTTTACTTACGGATTCCGTCTAAATTATTGAGTTGTTTGCTCCTTCGTTACAAATGGACAGATATTTAAATATAAACTGAGCGAATATACCAGTGTTTTTACTGCAGAATTTTATGCTTCTTACAGTGTTTTATTGTTTTTAATTCGACAACCTCAGGACAGATATCTAATGTGCTCCGACTCTTTAAGTGCCAATCAGTCTTTGCAGACCCTCTATTCAGATGATCCCCTTGTACAAAGAACTCAGCAGCTGTTCCACACACTCCTAAGCTCTGACTCCGAGATTGGAGTAGTGTGGATTCCTGTCCATCTCGGAATTCCTGGGAATGAGGCTGTATATACTGGAGCCAAAGATGGTGCTGTGAATGGCACCTCTGGTATATTGGCGCTAGAAGTGGCAAGACTTACAAAATCATTTGAAATATAGAATATGGTGGCAATAGGAAGGAGAATGGTCTGCACAAGAGGGAAACAAATTACAAAGAATAAAGAATACTGTTCGAGTTTGGGATTTTTCCACAAGAGCGTCACGACACGAAGAAGTTCTACTCACCCAGTTGAGGATTGGCCACTGTCATCTGACACATGGCCATCTGCTACGTGGCGAACTTCAGCCGGAGTGTGATATGTGCCATGTTCCACTTACGGTGGAACATCTTTTATTGCATTGTAGAAAATATGACCGTGCCCATCGGCAACATGGAATTCGGCCCATTCTACGTGACGCTCTTGGAAATGATTTTAATTGTACAAATGCAGTTCTGAGATTTTTATCGAATATAGGTTTGGGTAAGGTGATTTAGTTTTCTATTGATCCGTTTTCCTATCCTCCGGACCCTTTACATTTGTTTTATATTGCTTTTACATTGTTGACTTTTCGGACTTTTTACGTCCGAATATTTTATAAAATTGTATTGTTTTTAAAATATGATTCACAATTTATCTCTGATGGCCTTAGTTTTATTGTTTTATTTGTTAGTTTTGAATACCACCTAGGGTCGTAGAACTGCTCACTTTTATGATTTTGTAGAAATCACATATATACTGCATTTGTGTGCCACGTTTTACCGTGACAACGCTTTTCAGTCCTTTTAGCACTCTGAATATTATATTATCCATGTCTTTGTTATATTAAGAATTTCACGTACGTACGCAAATATCCATAGTAGCTGACGCGCCCTTCTTGTACCATACTACTACTACTACTCACAACCATCGTGCATGAATTATCCCGACACATTTTGCTATAGTTGTGTGCACTACCCACTTTACTTAGGAAACCTATTTTCAGTCCGTGAATACAGCATACCTAAGCTATTTTGGTAACAAGCTTGGACATCAAGATAAGAACTGAGCTCTTCATAATTTATATTGTAATTGTACGGAGCATTTTCGCCGTGGACAGATACAAACAGAAGTACTAATGGTTATATTTTTAATTTTGGCATCATAGGTAGAATCGTTATAATGTTAGTAAACAGTCATATTCTAGTCAGATGGTGGGGTTTAAAAATGACGCGTGAGCTACTATGGCTAATTGCGCCCTTATCTAAAATCCTTCACAAACCAGAATCACAATACAATAACCAGAATCCTTAAAGGAATTAAAAACAGTTCTTACGGTTAATAAGGGCTAAACTAATCCAGATTCAACAAGGTGATCCATAAAATTCATAAAAGTGAACAGTTCTGTCACTCCACCTAGTATTTAAAAAGAAACAATAAAATAAATGCCATCAGAAATAAATTATCTGGCGCATTTCTGAAATGCCCAGATGTAAAAGGTCCAAATTTCAAGTTTGTTAAAAACATGTACTAAACAACAAATGTAACCTCCGGATGTAAAGGGTCCGGAGGATAAATAAAACGGGTGAAAATGGAACTAAATCGCACTGTGAAGTCCTGTATTTGATAAAAATATCAGAACTACATTTGTACAAATAAAATCATTTCCAAGAGCGTCACGTAGAGTCGGACGAATTCCATATTGCCGAGGGACACGATCATATTGTAACTTCTATTGTTACGACAATAATTACTTTCTATAATTTAATTTAAACACTCCCGTCAACAATGGGATTTCCACTCCACACAGCAACACAGTATTCGTTACTGCACTCCACAGAAGACAATGACAATTCACGTGGATTATTGCGAACAACAATGTACTGGTAATCTTAACTAATGTTCACAAAGCACTATTTACAACACAAAACTGTCAGTTCTCAGTTCATAGTTCGTTTGCCTTGGCTAGTTCTTCTAGCTCAGTCACTCGAGTTCACAGTATCTCGAACCCCAGACCTTCAGAGACAGTCCACTGAACTTCGAACTCAGGCTCCCCAACTGGGGTCCACTGCACTCCAACTCAGGACTTCCGGTTCCCACAGTTACGGACACAACTCAAGTTCAACTCCGGTATCGAAGCTGGCTTCACTGCTGCAGAAGACTGCCTTGTTGTCCAAAACTAGTAACGACTGCAACTACAAGTGACTAACTCTTCAGCTGACTTGCGTCTCCTCTTTATAACCAAACCATAGTTTCCAGAGAGTACGATTTCGCGATCAATCTACAGATACCGAGAAAATGTCGCCTCTCGACTTCTCTGGAATTCTGCCCTCAGTCGCGGGCGCATTACTTGCCCCTCTCTGCGCGGCCCACCATGTCGCGTCACGCCGCAGCGACCATCGTTTCGTCTCCCCTCCGCGCCGCGCCATCAGCGCTCCAAGGAGCTCGCTTCGTCTATCGGGCTTCATGTCTTCTCGCTCGCCACCCTTGTGTGGGATATATGTGATCGACACTCGACGTGGCTGTCACAATTTTATCTGCAATGCAATAAAAAATATTCGACCGTCCGGTCGAGGTGGGTTCCTCCAAGTGGTGACCGGGGGGTGCAATGGTGGCTCTCGTGCTCTTCTTTTCGGCCATTTTTCGTCCTATCACCAACCACTCCTCTTCGTTCTCTCTTCTTTTTCATCACTATTTCTCTCCGCCGGCCGCCATTGCATGCGGAACGCCCACCACATCATCACAGTCATTTTCACCTCTCCATCCCCGCTGTTTTTGTTCTTGCCACGTCCGCCACCATGACGGGATTTGTTAGCAATGCCTGATGAGGCTTTATTCTTCTTCCCCTTCTAATTCTTATATCTATTATTAGGTTAAGTTTCTTAGGTTTATAACTCCCGTCTCACCAGCGGGGATCTTTCCTATCTCCGTGGTCCTGTCCCACGGTTTCGAGCGCGACTTACAACTTGTGTGACCCGACAGGGCGCCCAGCAACGAAGCAATAGTGGACCCTTCATACTGCCCCTATATGCAAGTCTAGGTGCGGAGCCCGGACCAGTAGTCATGTACACTCACGTAGAGTCCCAATGGGGGCCCGGAGCGACTTAAACGTCCCGGTGACCGATTGTGCTCGCCGGGGCGGATATATCGCTCTGACGTGTTACCGCTGGCGTATGGGTGTCGCAGTGTAATCAACCACAAGTCCCCTGAAGCTGCGTGCGGTCTCGGATTGCTCCGGCTTTGGGAGGGTCGGTCGGAGTTAGCCGCAGTAGTCTGGCACTTGTATTCAGTGTAGAGTGGGGAGCCACGGGCGGGTATTCCCGTGGTAGGGGCATAAAACTGCGACACGCCTCTGGTGTAAGACTTGTCAATAGGTGTGTAATGACCAGTTTGAAGGGTAACTTGCGTGAAGTGGGTTGCTTGGGATCGGGCTGTGGGGGGTCCCCACGGCCGGCACAGACCGCGAAGAATTCTTAGGTGTCTTTTTTATTTCGCCCCCCCCCCGGTGGCAGGCTGACGCCGACAGTTCCGTAGGGGGGGCCAGTTCAAAATGGCCTCTTCGCGCTCCTCTTCCCCTTCAGAAAAACAGCAACAAAAGAAAATGAAAATAGTAAAAGACAGCACAACTGAAGTTATTAAGACGAACACTGCAATGGAATTGGACCCTGAGAAGGTAATAATTAAAGTGCCGCCTGCAAAGTTTATTAGTATCACGTTGGATGGGACAGAAAAAACAATGGAAAACATTAGTCCATTTTACGTGAGACGCGCGCTCGACGGACTCGTAGGCAAGGTCAGAAATGCAACTCGACTCCGGAATGGCAGTCTCCTTGTTGAGACTGCATATGCAAAACAGAGTGAAACACTGTTGAGAGCGAAGTTCCTGGGATCATACCCAATCAGAGTAGAGCGACACTCCTCGCTGAACACCACGCGAGGAGTTGTGCATACGGATTCTCTAGATGGTATGTCCGACGAAGAGATCCAATTAGAGCTGGCGGAACAGTCCGTGTCCAAGGCTTACCGTTTACTGCGTAAGCAGGACGGACGGACTGAACCCCTGAGCACAGTCTTTCTGACGTTTGAAACGTCTCTCTTGCCAGAATATATCTTTGTTGGGTACGAGCGTGTTCCTGTGCGTGCGTATGTGCCAAACTTTATCATTGACCGCACTTCACACGCAGCGGGAGCTGGAATAGGAGCGTCCATCTTCAACCAATGAAACGAAGCTACTGAGAGCACTCGGGAAGTTCCCCTAGCGCATGCGCCACGCCAGGCATTACTCTATCACGTACACGCAGTCGCTTCGCTAGCTGTGGGACGAGTGGGAATGTTACTTTATGGACGCGCCTCGTAATACAATGTTGGTTTCCAAATAAGTCCATTGTTACAATAAGTTCATTGTTGTAGCATAGTCTCGTGCCATGGCGTCGTGGTCTAAGGCATCCTGCCTAGGACTCGCGTTACGGAATGGCGCTCGTTCCGAGTTCTCATGGGGAAAGAAATTTTCTCATGAAATTTCGGCCAGTGTACGGACCGGTGCCCACCCAGCATCGTGATGCACTTAGGGAGCTACGATAGGTAGCTAAAATCCGGTTTCACAAACCAGTTATAACGGCTGAGGGGATCATCCTGCTAACCACACGATACCTCCATTCTGGTTGGATGATCGTCCACCTCTGCTTCGGCATGTGAACGTGAGGCCAGCAGCCAGTTGGTCGGTCTTGGCCCTTCATGGGCTGTAGCGCCATGGATTAACTTTTTTTTGTTGCAATATACATTTATAATTTCGAAAAAAAAATGTTACAAGTTGGACCAAGGGAGTCTTATTTTGTGACCACTTCGAAATTTGGTCCATATAATTAGGTTTTCAACCAAAAAAACTTGATTGTCTTTATTGGATCATAAACTTTATACTATTTCTGACACAAAATGAGAATACCATTGTCTGAATATGTTCTATACTATAATAGTAATAGTTCTAAAAAAGTGTGGACATAAATTGACCCTCCCTTGGTCCGTCTGGGGTTAACGTTTATGCATTTCTATATATATATATATATATATATATATATGACTTTCCTGGATTATGAGTCGCGATCACGCTGCCCGTAACTCAATAACCGTCACCTTATTTCTGTATTTGAAACACAAATATTTCAACAGAAATTTACATAAACACCTGTAGACACATATGTCTTCTGTGATTATACTCATACGTGAAACATAATAACCGCATTTCGTATTTGAAAGACACATGGTGAAAGTTATGGAACTTATGGTATGGTCTCTCGCATCAATGTAGCCAGATGTGAATCTTGGGGTGACGAGAATTTGAGAAACAGATTCCACAGATATCGAATTTGAATGCTTTAAGGCTGTTGGAATGCATTCCTGTCCGCTTGAAACTGTCGATGCTGAGAAAAATATTCCACACACATCGCATTTGGTCTTCCGCCAGTATGTATGCGAGTATGTTTGCTTAAAGATGTCGAAACGAAGAAACACTTTCAACATATGTCGCGTTTGAATGGCCTTCCGCCTGTATGAATGGGTATATATCGCTCTAAATGTCCAAATCGTGAGAAACACTTTCCTCAGACATCGCATTTCAATGGCTTTTCCGGTGTGTGCATGTGTGCATGTCTGTTTAATTCTCCTGTTTATGCGAGAAACTTTCCGCGCTGCTCGCATTTCAATAGCCCTTCGCGTGTGTGAATGCGTATGTGTCGCTTTAAAATTCCCAATCGTGACAAACACTTTCCACAGACATGGAATTTGAATGGCCTTTCGCGTGTGTGCATTCGTGCATGTCTTTTTAATTCTCCTGAATCTGCGAAACACTTTCCACATTGCTCGCATTTGAATGGCCTTTCGCCTGTGTGAATGCGTATATGTCGTTTTAAATATTCCAATCGTGAGAAACACTTTCCACAGACATCGCATTCGAATGGCCTTTCGCGTGTGTGCATGCGTGCATGTCTATGTAACTCTCCAGATTCTGAGAAACACTTTCCACATTGTTCGCATTTGAATGGCTTTTCGCCTGTGTGAATGCGAATATGTGACTTTAAATGTCCCAATCGCGAGAAACACTTTCCACAGACATCACATTTGAAAAGCCTTTCGCCCGTGTGAATGCGTGCATGTTGCTTTAATTTTGACAATCTTAAGAAACACTTACCACAGAAATCGCATTTAAATGCGTTTTTTATTGTATGCGTATGAAAATGAAATTTCATGGATTGTGGTGTTACGAAAACCTCGTTGCATATACTACATTTCATAGAATTGCTGCTTACATCGCTAATCTTTGAAGAGTCTGATCTGTCAGTTTGTATTCTTGAAGATAAATGGCGGCGCATTCTTGTGACACATTCTACTCACCATCATCCAAAATGCTGAAATAATATAAAAATTTATTGGTCTCTACTATTTGTGGTCAGATCAAAATATATCGATCTTTACATTATAAATTTTATTTATTTACCGGAACTTGCTCAAATCAGACGCTGCCATTAGACAAGGCATACAAGAGAAAAAAGGAACAAACAGAATGAAAAATAACGGAGTAAGAAAAGTGACAAGTAAACAAATTAACGAACAAGTAATGAAAGTCAGCAGAGTGGGAAAACTGACAAGTAAACAGAAAAAAAAAACAAAAACAATCAATGGCAGTTAATACACTAAGGAAATTGACAAACAAGTAAACAAACAATGAAAGCTAATAAGGAAAAGAAAAAATACTAATAATAATAATAATAATAATAATAATAATAATAATAATAATAATAATAATAATAATAATAATAGTCATAATAATAATGGGAGCAGTTTTTTCAGTCCATTAAATTAGAATCCATGTAGGTGATTCCGTAATAACGAGGGCCCTAGGGTATCACAGAATTGATAAGAGAAGTGAGATATCGTTCCTCTTGTTCCAAACATATAATCCTATGACACTGATCTCGTTAAGTTGGTATTTATCTTTATAATACGGAATGACTGGAACGTAGTTTGCTCGTTTGTTCTCGTGTACGTCTTCAGACTGTCCTCCATATTCAATTAAATGGTATTATTATATTCAGTCTATGGCTTAACATATAATATTTAACGAGTAGTTCCTTTATATTGCATATTTTTCTGTTTGTATTAACGTTTTCATCGCGCTTGCGACATCATCAGATGCATTCTTCTATTATCCAATACGTTAACCTCATTTTTAATGTGTACAAGCATGGTAAATATCAAATATCAATAAAATATACGTTAAAAGTTTAAAGTTACAGAGTAAAAGCATTTAAAATATGGGCTACGAGCTTTCTGTTACATTTTTACAATTACTTAACTTGTGTTTGTAATTGATCATGTAAAATTTGTTTTATTAATGTGAATGAAAACTCGTTTATAATTTTCATTTACATGATGTGAAATGCATAGAGTGTGTTACATATTGTATCTATGTTTGTTGTTTAGAATTTTAGTGTAGTTTTCTTTTGTGGTGAATATGTGGGTACTCTCATGTGTCTGTATGATGAGGTTGATATTTGAGGGGCCCGAGATTAAAATGGGCTATGTCATCCACAGTAAATTTTAAAATGTCCTACATCTCATACAAGAAGATACAAATGCGGGAATGGCTCTAATTGATGAAGACGTCAGTAGTAAACATGCCTACCATGTTTATTAATCAATTACATGCTCTCAACAACGACACTCTATCACAGATGGCTTTACGGTTTGAATCTAATGGCTTCTTGCTTAATCAAGAAAAAACCATCAACTTAACTTTCAGCCTAAACTATCTAATAAATAAGGACAACAAACTCAACTACACAAAATTTCTGGGACTTTTTATAGACTCCAGTTTAACATGGGATAAGCACATCGAGTACATATGCACAAAGCTATCAAGAGTTTTATATTTGCTAAAGAAATTATCTACTTGCATTTCTCAAAATTATTTAAGATGTGCCTACTTTTCTTTCTTTCAGTCGATAATTCGATATGCCTTAATTTTCTGGGGAAATGGAACCAAAATTGGAAGCGTCTTGATTTTACAAAAGAAGGCCATTAGAATTTTATGTAAATCAAATTATCTGGAACATTGTCGGCCACTTTTCAGACAATCACGGATTTTAACAATCATAAATCTGTATATATATGATCTAGTACTTTACACTCGACAAAATATCGACAATTACTCATTAGTGGCCAATATACATGATCATGAAATTAGAAATTCTGAACAAATTAATATTCCATATTGTAGATTACACAAGAGCAATACAAACTTTTTAATTATGGGGATGAAATTATATAATAAGCTCCCAAGTCAATATTATAAATTACCAATCAATAGTTTCAAAACTAGATTTTACAATTGGTTATTAAATAATCCCTTTTATTCTGTTGCTGAGTTTTTCAACACAAATTTGTATGACATTGTATTTTAATAAATAAGTTTTAATTGCAAATTAGTTAGTTTTCTTCAATTTAAAAGTTTAAAAATATTTCATGTTTTCATTGTATTACTTAAATTTTACTGTTTCTGTTATTAGTGTTTTTGTAAATGTATTTATATGTCTTTTTTTCAATGTATTCTGACGAAGCCTAAAACTCTATGTCTAATGGCCAAATAAATTGAATTGAATTGAATTGAATTGAATTGAATATTCAAATCATAATGTCCAAATATTCGTTTTGTAAGAAAATTTAAATTTTGATATCCCATTTTGATGCATTTATTTTGAAACTCATTACTGTAATTTTACATTACTTGATCTAATTGTGCTTTTGAACATGATTTCGTTAAAATAAAGATTTCGAAATACTTTTATTTTATTTTCAATAGCACTATGCACAAAACAGTCACAAGAAACTTCAAAAACTGAAAGTATTTTACTCAATAATTAGAGTAATTGCACGGTTTTACGAAAATTGTAAAAAATTACTCTTCAAACATATTCACAGGAATATTTAACAAGGAAAATATCCGAGCGTTTCGCATGGGACTCGCATTCGGGGAGTCCGTGGTTCGATTCCCAGACCAACTAACCTGGATGTTGCTTAGACAAATGCCGGCTTGGAATTTTCATTGCAATATTCCATTTTCTCTTCCCCTCCCGTGAAGAAAAAGAATTTAGATTTTTATATCAAATCATTCATCTTTCTCATCTCATTCAATAGCCAACTGTTCTTTGGTTCCCACCCTTCTGCTATATTTTTTATTTTTATTTTAGTAGGTTATTTTACGAAGCTTTATCAACATCTTAGGTTATTTAGCGTCTGAATGAGATGAAGGTGATAATGCCGGTGAAATGAGTCCGGGCTCCAACACCGAAAGTTACCCAGCATTTGCTCATATTGGGTTGAGGGAAAACCCCGGAAAAAAACCTCAACCAGTAATTTGCCCCGAGCGGAAATCGAACCCGGGCCACCTGGTTTCGCGGCTAGACGCGCTAACCGTTACTCCACAGGTGTGGACCTTCCGCTATATCTCTGTCAGGATTCATTCCTTAAGAGCACTTCCAAGGTCACTCCGACACCTTGGAAGGACCGTTGGAATGGATCCTATACTGCTTGGTCACCTTTTTTGGTGTGAGGGTAGGAGGCCTCCATTGGGTGAGCAGATGAGGGGTGACATGCGTCCGGTTGGCTGGTACACCCTCATCCTCATTCATCCCATAAATTCGGGGTGCACAATAGATCTTAGTATGACCGATGTGCAAAGGGTCGTCCTAACCGCCCGTAGCAACCGTGACCTAACCTAACCTAACAAGGGAGAAGCATGTGCAAAGGCCATTAACGTCCTCTTCTCCATCTTGTTCGTTTGTTGGCACATTCCTAGTCATACGAATTTGCAGGTTTATCTGCGAATGATCTTCTCCTTCCCAGAACAATCCAAAATGTTTCTAAAACGATCCTTCTACATCCATAATGTATCGATGTATTGATAACCTACAGAAAAATTTTCCTCGTTTGCACAGTCCATATGATAAATCTTGTTTGTTCTAAAAGCGTAAACATGCTTGTCCTTTAAATAAGAAGAAGAAAATAGATGTTCAAATTCTGAGATCTTAAATAGAATGGAGCTGGTCGGTTTCACCATGTCTTTTGTAAATTTCTTTCACTTACGGACTGGATATTCTTCATTGTCAACCTTGATTACAGTTGCTTGTTTCCCAGTGATAATATGATGTTCTTTTGACAACACAATTACCTCTTATTTTTTAATTTGATTCTCCACTTTTCCGAATATATTGTCGCAGGGTAGAAAACTGTGTCGAAGAAGAGGGAATAGAATCCCGTCATAAGTATATCGGGATGATGGAGCTTCATTGTAGAACCATCAACAGATCATTGATATTATAGTAGCATTTTTGTGACTCTCATCCATTTGAGACCAAAAGTATTTTCTCAATTCCATTCATATCATTACATATCAGTCTATTCCTTCAGAATTTCCTTTAGAAGTCTCATGTTCTAGCATTTATAAGAAAATGCACTATGTCTCAATATTTTGTCTTATCTCTTCTCAACTACTGTTTCATTGTACATGTAATATTGCTTGGCTTAATATGTTGCTTGGTTAGAAGACGTGGAAATGCCAAATTTTGCTGACAATCATAGATCAAAGTGAGAAGGTCTGGAGACATCTCATTCTTGATTTCATAAAAACTTTTCACTCTTAGCAGATGAATACGTTGAGCAGTCATAGCCTGTAATCTTCTGTCTGAAGTAATATTACCGTAATTCATAAATTAACGCCTATTACATTAGTTTAAATAAATATTTTTCATAGCAATCCAGTCCTTGCCTTATAAATTAGAACAAAATTGTAGAGGTATAATTACTGTATAACTAAGGTCTAAACCATGTTAGTTTTCTGAAAAATCTAGCGGAAAAACTTAAACCACACAAACTTTGGCAAACATAGACCATTCTGTTTCATGTGCTCTGGAAATATAACGTAAAGATATGAAAGATAGCCCATTTTGATCTGTTGAAATAACGGCTGGCATATCCCATTTTGATTCATTCATTAATAATAACATATCCCATTTTGATACAAGTACTAATTTTCTCCATGCATTTTACATGTCTAAAATAAACCATTTTGAAACTGCACCTTTCACAGTGTAAAGTCTTCAACTCAAACTTGCCAATGACGTCAATAACTCATTTTCTGAAAAAAAGTCACATAGCCCATTTTGATCTCGGGCGCCTCATTTGGAAATATTGGCTGATGTTGAAGTACTATATAAAGTAGAAGGGATTTTTATACGTGAATTGAATTAATTAAACGACGTTTGACTTTGAATTAGAAGTATAATTTTAGATATCCAAAAGCTAATTTTCTTAATGATTTTTTTTTATTTGAATACCTAATGTGATTACACTTTTATACTACATTATGTTATGTTATGTAAAATTGAAATTCTTACAGGATCCAATTGGGGAGAATAGAGATAATTATTTCAATGACAGACGGGAAGCAAGTCGTACACTTAGGAATAAAAAGAGAGATTACTTGAAGGAAAAACTGAATGAGGTGTAAACAAATAGTAAGAATAAAAGCATTCGAGATTTATACAAGGGTATAAAGGGATTTAAAAACGGATATCAGACAAGGGTAAACGTGATTAAGGATGAGAATGGTGACTTGCTTGCAGACTGTCATTCAATCTTGAACAGATGGAAAAACTATTTTGGGCAACTACTAAATATACATAGGCCAAATAGAAATGATCGGGACGAAAATCAAATACAAACTGCTGAGCCATTTACACCGGAACCCACAATTTCTGAAATCGAAATTGCAATAGAAAATCTGAAAAAGTACAAGTCTCCAGGTATTGATCAAATTCCAGCAGAATTAATACAAGAGGGTGGAAGGGCATTATCTAGCGAAATTTATAAACTTGTACTTGCAATTTGGGAAAAGGAAATTGTACCAGAACAATGGAAGGAGTCCATAATCGTACCTATTTTTAAGAAGGGGGACAAGACTAACTGTAGTAACTTTCGAGGAATATCACTTTTGTTGACATCGTATAAAATTTTGTTGAATATCCTTTTGAGAAGATTAACTCCATATGTAGATGAGATTATTGGGGATCATCAGTGTGGTTTTAGGCGTAATAGATCGACTATTGATCAGATTTTTTGTATTCGACAGATATTGGAGAAAAAATGCAAGTATAAGGGTACAGTACATCAGTTATTCATAGATTTCAAAGAGAGAGAAGAGAGAAGTTTTATATAATATTCTTATTGAATTTGGTATTCCCAAGAAACTAGTTCGATTAATTAAAATGTGTCTTAGTGAAACTTACAGCAGAGTCCGTATAGGCCAGTTTCTATCTGATGCTTTTCCAATTCACTGCGGGCTAAAGCAGGGAGATGCATTGTCACCTCTACTTTTTAACTTCGCTCTAGAATATGCCATTAGGAAAGTTCAGGATAACAGGCAGGGTTTGAAATTGAATGGGTTACATCAGGTTCTTGTTTATGCGGATGACGTGAATATGTTAGGAGAAAATACACAAACGATTAGGGAAAACACGGAAATTCTACTTGAAGCAAGTAAAGCGATAAGGTTGGAAGTAAATCCCGAAAAGAATAAGTATATGATTACGTCTCGTCACCAGAATATTGTACGAAATGAAAATATAAAAATTGGAGGTTTATCCTTCGAAGAGGTGGAAAAATTCAAATATCTTGGAGCAACAGTAACAAATATAAATGACATTCAGGAGGAAATTAAACGCAGAATAAATATGGGAAATGCCTGTTATTATTCAGTTGAGAAGCTTTTGTCATCTGGTTTCCTGTCAAAAAATCTGAAAGTTAGAATTTATAAAACAGTTATATTACCGGTTGTTCTATATGGTTGTGAAGCTTGGACTCTCACTTTGAGAGAGGAACAGAGAATAAGGGTGTTTGAGAATAAGGTTCTTAGGAAAATATTTGGGGCTAAGCGGGATGAAGTTACAGGAGAATGGAGAAAGTTACACAACGTAGGGCTGCACGCATTGTATTCTTCACCTGACATAATGAGGAACATTAAATCCAGATGCTTGAGATGGGCAGGGCATGTAGCACGTATGGGCAAATCCAGAAATGCTTATAGAGTGTTAGTTGGGAGGCCGGCGGGAAAAAGACCTTTGGGGAGTCCGAGACGTAGATGGGAAGATAATATTAAAATGGATTTGAGGAAGGTGGGCTATGATGGTAGAGACTGGATTAATCTTGCTCAGGATAGGGACCAATGGCGGGCTTATGTGAGGGCGGCAATGAACCTCCGGGTTCCTTAAAAGCCAATAAGTAAGTATGTTGTGTTGTGTTGTTGTGTTGTGTTGTGTTGTGTTGTGTTGTGTTGTATTATATTATATTATATTATATTATATTATATTATATTATATTATATTATATTATATTATATTATATTATATTATATTATAGATTTACATGATTATTTCTGTGTAGATATTATCTTCTATTAGGAAGCAGTGGTACTACGCTAAAATTCTAAACAACGAACATAGATAAAATGTAACACACTCTATACATTTTACATCATGTAAATCAAAATTGTGAACGAGTTTTCACTCGCATAAGGAAGCAAATTTTGCGTGATCAATCACAAACACAAGTCAGATAATTTATAAAAATGTAAGTGAAAGCTCGTTTCTTCCGAGGTTTTCCCCAGCTGTGGGACTGAAGCCGGATGGTCTATGGCGAGTCCTCGGCATGACTTCATTTTACCCCTTTGATTTGATTACCTGGTTGGGTTTTTCCGTGGTTTTCCCCAACCAAAAGGCAAATACCGGGTAATCTTTTGGCGAATCCTCGGACCTCACCTCATGTCACTACATCTCGCCAAAATATTGTAAAAAGTTGTAAGAATTGTAGAAAATTACTAAATTGAATGGTTGAGAAAATGGCGTTTTGAGAAAAAGACCTTTAAACATTTTAAAGTACTGGTCCCTTTCTCTTTACTGTACAAAATAAAACTCAATGCTTTCGGTAAAAGGATTTGCAATGTTTAAATAATATTTCAGAAGAAAAGCTGTGTTCAGCTGATTGATTTAAAAGTTATTGGTGTTTAAAAATTTGCTCACTGAGGCCCTTTTTCTTAAAAACAGAAAATAAACCATAAACTCAATTTGTTATTATTATGCATAGAAAATTATGTCGCTTTTTACATAATTTAATGAAAATACAACATAATAAAAAAGAAACTCAATATAAACTCAGTTTATTATTTATTATTATGCACAGAAACTTATTTGCTTTTCCCTCATAATTTAAGGAAAATATAGTAGAATACAAAGGAACTCAATATAAACTCAGTTTATTATTTATTATTAGGCCTATGCATAGACTTGGGTTTTCTTTGAAAAAATGGATTCAAGGTTGATCCCCAACTTTTCAGTATCCCTTTCCCATTAACAACCTCAGCACTCTTACTTATGATGTTATCATTATCAGGTCCAGTTGCAACTCTGCTTTTTCTCTTCAGTTTCTTGGAATAAATGCCAAAATTCCTGTCGCATTGACAGTACGAGTGGCCTCGAACAGGAAAAATCTGAGAGACACACATTCTAAGTGATACAGCAAGATAGGAACAGAACATACACATAATCAAATTTATGTTTTGTCCCCCAGCATTGTCCGAAAACAAAACAATGTCTTTATAATCAACATGAGAATTGCTGAGTTTCCTTTCAATAAAATGGTGCACAAAAGATGCGACACTTTCCGATTTTTTTTTTATTCTGTCTGAACGTAGCAGTAAATCACACTATCTTTATCATTATGACAATACACGTTAAAGCCATTATACCATAATAGTCTTTTATAAAACTGACTATTAACATTCAGTTTAGGTAAGGGTAGATTTTGACCATAAGCAAATTCGATGACCAAACATTTAGGGTTTTCATTCATTGTGTCCAAAACTTTATCCTTTACCTTTCGGTATTCGGTAACTTTCCTCTTGTGAATATCTAAATCAGTCTTTGTTCGAATATCACTTGGATATGCTCCGAGCTGCAGTTGAGACTTTTCGCAAAAGTCACATAATTATATCAGTTCGTGGTCTTCGAAATGAGTATGGAGACATCTCTCTAAAAAACTTATACTAGCTATAGTATTTCATTTCCGGAAAACGGCCTTCTTTTCTTTGTAAAATTCACGAAAAGATCCATACAGACTTGATACATCCAAAAAAGAGTCAACAAAGTAGAGCCAGCTAGTGTTCTTGCCTCGATAGTGCAGTTCAACAGATGTAATAGATGCCCATTGTTCACCAACAAGCAACCAATCACCAGATATTTTGTTCGATCTATTTCGGTGTTTCCTCCACTTTATACAAATCTGCTGTCATCCTTAAGTTTTTGTTGAATAATACGTAACCTCTTAACAGAAATCTGAAATAAGTCAATGATAAATTTATGGCATATTAATAACCTTGAACTGTCCACAGTACAGTAATAGTCCCATAGCGTTTCATATGGTCTTTTAACTGGAGCTACATTTCGTGATTTAATATCTTTTTTTATCATGCAACCTGATAAGAGTAGATCTTGCATTGGTTTATTTTCCCGACTATAAAAATTTGTGTGTAGCTCTTTCCGATTTGCTGGTGAAATCTGATTACAACACTTCCTTGGGCAGCATCCACTCACTGTCTTAAACACTTTGTTTGGAACAATGCGTCCAGCTTCTCTTTTATAAGACAATTCACAATTTCTTCTTACCTTCCTGTAGTTGGATTTCCATTGTTCTTCATTGCGACATCTTTTTCGCCCTCGATTCCTCGTTCGTTTAGCTATTGGTTCACTATCTGAATCATTATCAGAGAGTTTATTACTCCCTTCCATTTGTATGACACTTGTTTCGAGACTTTTGGTAGAACGTCTTAAACACAACTAGTAACAGATTACACGTTTTAGACAGCCACAGTGTGTTTGGAGGATAGACAGCTGATGTCTCCACATTTGCCAACATTTCTTCACACAGCTCCAACACTGCCAACATTAATGTTACGTTCATGAAATTTCTACGGCGCGTACTTTAAAACCTAATGACTCCGAAAAAACATTTCACACAAAAAGGGCCTGAATGACCTGAGGCCTCTTTTCCATCCAACCGTTCAATTATAAAACTGTAAAAATTGTAATTGTAATATTGTAAAATTTTGACTTGTTCCACATCTTAAAGCTTCATTGCTCATGTAAGATCTATGGAATAAAATGAATGAATGAATGAATGAATGAATGAATGAATGAATGAATGAATGAATGAATGAATGAATGAATGAATGAATGAATGAACTTACTAATACTTATCTGAAAAATCTTCAAAATGAATTATAAAATTGTACTCTATATGTTTCAAACTTGATGGTGGGGTGAATGACCATACTCTGAGACAGGGATTTACTAATGGCGATTATGATAAACAAAAAAAAATCACTGTTTTTTAAAGAACTATAATAATTTTATAGATTATGCTTCATTTTTCGTTCAACCTAACTAAGGCATATTGTAAAACGAAGTAAACATGCATTCTGTGCACTTCACTCTCGTCATCAAAATACTTTTTGTTTACAGTGTATTTTAAAGTTCTAAAGTGTTGTAATTTATGCAAAATTTCAAGTATTTACGCACTTCATGGAGTTCATGAGGCAATGACTTATATTAACACTCGAATGTGCCACTGAAACTGTCACTGTGCGCGTATCTTGTCATATTATCGTGTGTTATCAATCCTAGAGGTGACAATATTCCGCACTGTCACGTCATGCTGACCACCATGTCCTCCAAAGTGTTCCGAGGGGTAAGGTTCCACTTCTCGTACAATGCTGCCCGCATTTCGTTCATCATATCTAAATGGCGACATGGCACTCTTTGAACGAGCATATGTCACAAGTGTTCAAAAGGATTTCAGTCTGGACTGCGTGCTACCTGGTCTAGAGTTGACATCCCGATGTCGCGAGTGTAGTCCGTCATGCAGTGAACAGTATGGAAGTGGGCGTTGTCATGTATAATGATGAAAGTTTCGCCAGCGAAGAAGATTATATGGTCTGCTAACACCTCCACTATATATACGTGCACATTCAGAATGCCTCCATTGACGAAAACAGACCTCTTTCAGGGCCAAAACTGATATTGCCCCATAATATGATAGAAAGACCTCCAAACAGAGTTCTTTTGGGGAACTTTCAAGGTGAATATCGCTTCTCATGCTTTCTGCATACTATCTCTCTAAGATCAGGTGACTGGAAGCAAAATCGCGACTCACCCGTAAACAGCACCAGTGACCAATGGTCCACAGTTCAATTCTGGTGTTGACGTGTTAAGTGTAATCGCACTGTCCAGTGCTGGGGGAAAACTACGGATATATTGCAAGTCTTTTGAAGTTAAATTGATTCCTCGGAGTCTTCGTCGAACTTTCCTCTTACTCACAGTGATGTTCCTCATTGTTTCGACATATTATCTAGACTGGACCGTTGTTGTGTGGAGAAACCTGTCATCCCTGTCGGATGTAAACCTACCCAGTTCACAGAATCGCTGTAGGGTATGTTAGATACTTCCAGGATGGCATTAGCGGCAAAATGAATGACTCATCCAGCCTCAATCAACGTGACAGCTCTCACAATGTCTTCTCGAATAAGAGGCATCTTAACTTATCAAATTGAAAACACAACTGAAGAAAAAATGTTGACTTACGACAGAAAATATGCTACTCATTGATTGGTGGTTTATTGACGATGATTAGATTTTTACAAAATGATCCATATTTTTGCCAGTCAGTGTGTGTGTGTGTGTGTCTGTGTATATAAAATTCGCGCATATGCAAGTCACCACGTAATTTATCATTCCAAAGTATGTCCAAATTATTCTTTCCGAAAATTCCGCCCGAGCCATAATTTCCAAGAAAAATTGAGTTCAAACTACACAACCTGACAACGCTGGATAAACGATAGCATAGTAGAATGGGTTCAACATCAGTGGGCCACGTAAGTCATTGCTTTTATAGTCAGCCTCGTGCTAACACGAACGTCTTCATATCGCAGTATGCAACTGTATGTGTCTGGGTTCGAATACCCGTCTCGCAGCGTATTTCTTTTATGTATAAAGTTGTTTGGAATATTAACATCTTAGCATCCGAAAGAGATGAAGGTGAAATGAGTCCGGGGTCCAACACCGATAGTTACCCAGCATTTGCTCATATTGGGTTGAGGGAAAACCCCGGAAAAAACCTCAACCAGGTAACTAGTCCCAACTGGGAATCGAGCCCGGGCCACCTGGTTTCGCGGTCAGACGCGTTAACCGTTACTAAACAGGTGTGGACTTAATCATTTCGAAATGAATTACAGTGCACAGTATTTTCATTAACTCATTTATTGAAGTAGATTTCCATTATGCTTTTTTTTAATGTTAGATTGTTTCTTTTAGAATAAAATAAATATGGAAAATGCCTGCTATTATTCGGTTGGGAAGCTTTCGTCATCCAGCCTGCTCACAAAAAAGTTGAAAGGTACAGTTTCCCTGAAAAAGGATGAGACGATTGAATATTCCTAAGTCTCAGATGTAAGACACTGCGCATGATCGGAGACCAGAGCACTGATACACAAGATAACGAATATTGAGTTACTTAAATTCAGGCTATTTGGTTTGTTACTAGCATCGTTCCGAAATTCACTTCAAAAACTGCAAAAAATATGATAATATTACGTAAATGAAAGATAAATATATACATAAATCGTGTAGTTTAATCGACAATGACCCTTCATGACTAGATCGACACTCCGCACAGAAAGGAAAGCTTTCGTGTCGTTTCAATAGCTCTGACGGTAAGACTTCTGCGTGTTGTGTAGAAGAGTGTGAGTTCGATTCTTAGTCTACACAACGATTTTTTTTTTGTCTAAATAACGTTGAAATAGCTAAGTAACGTTGAAATAGAGTTCTACAAAGTCCTGAGATTAAGTGTTAATGATCGCAAACAATACAAAATTACAAGTTATAATATTATAAACGTTAATCTAATGAATGCATTTATAGACACACACACACACATATACTGTACAATGTAAATGCATATATATTGAAAACTAACAATTAAAATGAAATTAAAAATATATATAATAATAGACAAACTTTTACAAAGGTTTAGAGTCCTTAGGCTATGTCATTTCTTGAGAAATTGTTACAATATTTTATTAATAGCTTTCCCATTAGTGTAATGTGTAAGTAATGCACTCGCACAAAACAATTTTTGTTAAAAGTGTGGCTTTGGATTATTTCATTCTCACCCCTTCATTTAATTTTAACTATTTTATCTACGTGTTTGCAATAGTGTTTCATTTAATGTGAATTCAATTTTATTCATGTTACTAGCCCTACCCGTGCGCTCCGCTGCACCCGTTAGAAATAAATATAAAGTAATTACATAATTAAAATAGGACATTTGATCCAGGGAACATTCGTGTTTGATATAAGGATAAATCGTTTATTATGTAACTGAATTTAAATTGTATTTGCATAATTAAAATGCGATCATTTTGATCCAGAGACCACTCATTTGGTCATTAAAATTATTTTAGGAAAAACAGGAAACGAATGTACAGAATAGCCTATTACGTTTTCTGTGCATAAGAAGCTATTTTAATCTTACCTGTCCTCGATTCACTCAGAAGTTACTGTAATAACATTATAGCATTATGTCCATCTAGAGAAACTACACTTTCCAATGGTGAATTAATAATTAATTATACAAATCGGTTAATTTAGCTTCTGATATTACTTCATACAAACACAGAAACATTATCTGTAGGCTATCTTTCATAGCTTTCGATTGTTGCTGTCCAAGGCCCCTTATAGACGAAGTCATTTGTTTTTTAATTCATTACACGGCCTTAGATGGCAGTTATTGTAATTTTAAAACTCATTTATCTCATTAAATATCAGTCCTATCAAAATTTTTCAAGGAATAAAACTTATCGGAAATTATTTTTAAAGAAACGTTTGTTATGTAACATTTGTCACAAAAATCAATAATAAGCGAGATATTTCGATTTATTTAATTCAGGCCCCCTTATAACCCCCTTTTAAATAATGTATTTTGAATGCCATATAGCCTAAAATCTAAGTTACAACGAACTTAATTTATATTCCAATTTTCATCGAAATCCGTTCAGCCATTATCGCGTGAAAAGGTAACAAACATACAGACAGACAGACATGCAAACAAAAATTTCAAAAAAGCGATTTTCCGTTTCAGGGTGGTTAATTGTATATGTTAGGACCAATTATTTTTGGAAAATCGAAAATTACCAGAAAAATTTCGGCTACAGATTTGTTATATTATTAGTATAGATGATTGAATGAAAAAGCACTGTTGCAGTTATTGACTAATTACATGTATTAATACTAATTATTAAATGCATCTGTTAAGTAACCAATTGCAGTATCTTTTGCAAAATCTTGAATGTTTACATTGTCAATAATATTTCTGTACCATATACTATAATATGTTAAAAGAATTTGCAATAGATTTGGAATCCTCTACTTTATAATCATTGGTCTTAATGAAAAAATATTTTCTTTCTTAAGATATCTACAATTTTAAATTTAATAATATTCCGAATAGGTTTAATTGCATTATCTGAATTTTGTACTTTTCTATTCAAATATATTCTATTTTCCTCTTTCACAATTTTTGATAAATTACACTGTACTTCTTGCAGTATTTAAGAACATGAGGATCATTACATTGCAACTCATTACATATAGATTCTTATTTTTAATATATGAGATTTTGAAGTCCCTGCGTTATCTACATGTTTTTACTTTTGAATTTTTTCACAACATTGAATCGAGAACATCCACTGAAGTGATTATGAAATTAAGTGAAAAATTCAATACATTTACTCTTAATATTAGTAGTACCAGTATCATATGTTTTTCCAAGATTCATTTTGTAGACATAAATGTAAATGATCACTAGATACTAGTTTTTAAATTAATATTTTGAAATTGTTCAGTGACATTGGAAACACTTAGGATTCGTTTATCATGTTCAGACAAGCCATTGATTATAGGTTCTGTCGAATAGGAATTCAGTCTAATTCTGTGTACAAAACATTTATCAATGGCTGTACTACTTCAGTGCTACAAATTCCATATGAGATTTCTGAAGTCTTTTCTTTACAAATTCAGTGTTGGCTATAAATATTAATAAATAATGTAAGAAATAGGAATGATTGTAGTTATAAGTCTGATTTACATTATAAAAAGCAAGAAGTTACATTCCTCGGCAATATTCGAACTTTCGATGTTTGGTTTTGTCGTCCAACGCACAACCACGGACCTATTCAATGCTTATGTTAATAACCTACAATTTAGCTGTAGCAATGTGGTGTCATAATTTGGGGTTTGTTTACTTAATGTAATTAGATTTAATTTGATTAGTTTCGCAACAATTGGACTTCCTGTTATATCCTGTTATTTAGATATTTAATTTAGGGTTGATTTATTAACTCTTACTATGCAAGATGCCTCTTATTTCAATAATTCTATATCACGTTAAATAGTCATTTTCTACACTAAAGCATTATCGTCATCCCTCATTTCTCATCGTAATGGCGAACCGACGTGACATGAGACAGCGAGTTATAGCTCTAGTTGAGGCTAGATATGGGGCTAGATCTGCTGGCCGTTTGGTCGGTGTTCCTGGAAGTACAGCTGCGAGGTGGGTTCATCGTTACCAAAATTTAGGGGAGGTCAAAAATTGCCCTATTCCTGGGCGTCCGCAGATTTCTTCATTGGAAGAGGATGCTCTGTTATTCGAGACAGTTCGACAGGACCCCTTTCTGACTGCTTACGAAATAAGCGCAGCATCTAACATTCCCGGCTCTTCACAGACTGTGATCAGCAGGTTGAGGAACCGCGGTATTAGGAGCCGGAGGGCTGCGCAAATGGAAATATTGGGGGAAGCACAAGCTGTCGACCGTCTTGCCTTCGCTACCAATCGAGTGGATTTCGATTGGAGAAATGTAATTTTTTCCGACGAAACAACCATCTCGAGTTATTACAAAGGTCCTGCCCGTGTCTATCGTGAGGATGGTCTCCGACATGATCAGCGCTATGTGCACCGACGTAAAAGATCGGGGCGCTTTAGCATATCGTGTTAGGGGTGGATGTCTTACGATGGACCTGGTGTTATAGAACGAATCAGTGACCGGTTTAATGCGGGAACTTACTAGCACATTCTGGAAAATATATTCCTTCCTTCCGCCCGAGAACGTTTTCCCGAAGGAACATTTCTGTTCCAGCAGGATAACCATCTCGTGTACTATGCTGCAAGCATTCAAAGATGGTTTCAAAGGAGACCCGAGATCGAAATCATTAATTGGCCTCTGAAGTCACCTGATTTGAATGTCCTCGAAAATTTATGGATGGAATTGAAAAAGAGAAGAATAGCCACCTATACCCACCGACGCCCTCGAAATCGAGACGAATTGTGAGATCAAGTTGTTGACACCTGGGAAGATCTCGCCGGGGATCAGAACTTATTCCACAATCTCGTGACATCCATGCCGGATCGACTTAGAGCTGTAATAGAAGCTGATGATATGTGGACAAGATTTTAAGTTAACAGGTCTCTTTTTGTTTCTTATGATTTTTGTTTGAGGAAGAATACTTTTAACATCCAAGTAAGATTTATTTTTTTGACGAGGTTCAGCCCACTTGTAAGACCCAGAAATTGGGCATAAATTATTCCATATTTTTCGACAAATTAGACAGTCGAGGATCTCTGAACAAATTAATTACACCTCAATAAAAAAGAAGTTTTACCCGGGATCGAACACGAGACGTTTCGGTTATACATTGGAACCGACACGCTACTATATGAGCTACCGAGACAAGACAATGACAGCAGCAGTCCAGAATGTAGATCCCTTAGCAGGCATTTGCCATTCGGTACAGTGAAGCAATGATATTTTGTGACTCGAGCTATGTTGTGAAATCCTGGCCTTAAATGGCAGTCTTCTTCGTGATCCTTATTCTGGTCCTTGTCCTTGTTGTGGTCCTTATAACAATTCTTGTACTATTTGTCATGGTATGTATCGTTACGGGATATCGAGTGAACCGCGCTGTAGAACTTTAACTTCCGACGACCAAGAATCGTCTCATTCTTTTTAAGGGTAACTGTACAATTTATAAAACAGTTATATTACCGATAGTTCTGTATGGGTGCGAAACTTGAACTCTCATCTTGAGAGAGGAACAGAGGTTAAGAGTGTGTGAGAATAAGGAAAATATTTGGAACTAAGAGGGACGAAATTACAACAGAATGAAGAAAGTTACACAAAGCAGAACTGCAAGCATTGTATTCTTCACCTGACATAATTAGGAACATTAAATCCAGATGTTTGAGATGGGCAGGGCATGTAGCAGTGAATGGGCAAATCCAGAAATGAATATAGTATGTTAGTTGGGAGGCCAGAGGCAAAAAAACCTTTGGAGAGGCCGAGACGTAGGTAGGAGGTTAATATTAAAATGGATTTGAGGTAGGCGGCATACGATGTATTATTGTAGAAACCGGATTAATCTTGCTCAGGATAGGGGCCGATGGTGGGCTTATGTGAGGATGGCAATGAACCTCCGTGTTCTCCTCTAAAAGCCATTAATAAGTAAGTAAGGTTGTTCTTACTAGTCACAGTTCATGTTTACACTTATTGTACTTTATATAATTTATTTGCAATTTGTGCTCAAAATATTACTCTCCATACGACCTCAAAGGTCTGTGAGCCGAATAATATCTTTCTGTACGTTATGCAACATATCCTGTTGACAGTCGTTACAGCTGCATGAAGCCGTGCAACAAGATCCATCGACCTCTGAAGAGGTTTAATATTTAAATTAAGTACATAAAGTGCTGCCGTTCATCCAGCGTTCCCATATTGTGTAATTTAAACTCAATTTTCTCGGAAATTAGAGCCCAGGCTTAATTTTCGGAAACAATAATTTGGACATAATGTGCAATGGTAAATTGCGTAGTGGCTTGCATATGCGTAAATTATGATTCAGCCTGTATATATTTTTTTTCTTTATTATTTTAGTATGTTATTTTACAACGCTTTATCAAAATCTTAGGTTATGCAGTGTCTGAATGAAATGAAAGTGATAATACCGGTGAAATGAGTCCAGGGTACAGCACCGAAAGTTATCCAGCATTTGCTCATATTGGGTTGCGGGAAAACCCCGGAAAAAATCTCAACCAGGTAACTTGCCCCTACTGGGAATCCAACCTGGGCCACCTGGTTTCGCGGCCAGACGCGCTAACCGATGGTCAGCAGGCGTGGACTGCCTGTATATGTCAGATAATAATACAGGCAAATACACTTTTTGATGGTGTCTTGGTTTTTAGACCTGTTGTCGGGGTTAATTTGAGTGCTGATTCAATAAATCATATTGCATACTTTTAAATATTGCTGAATTTATAAAATAATTTAATACAATACTTCTTCTTCTTTCACTACCTCCTTATTGTCGCTTAAGCAGCGTGGAGGGGTTGCCTCTGATCCATTTCCGAGGGTTCCAGTATTTCTATGAATCATTAAATCTACCTTGTGCAGGTGATTAGCCTACCGATAAGGTGGCGATAGGTTACCCTACACAGTGCTCGTTCCCACACTGGAGCATTTCTGTCGGGGGCTCTCCCCTATCCTTCGTGTCAATACCCTTACCGCAAGGCAGCAGTGACTCTGATCTTCCGCCTTCTTTGCCGTTGGACTTCCTATCTCTTCTAGAACACGTTCTAGTTTTCGGTGATTTCAACACCAATCTTCTAGCTCCTAAATCAAATGGGACTAAACTGTGTAACATGTTGGAAGCGTTTAAATTAAAAATCCTTCCCTTTAACCCCACCCATCACACAGCTACTACTGAAACTCTAATAGATCTAATTATTACAAACAATACTGACAGAATTGTAACATCAGGGCAGTTGCCTGTTCCTGGAATTTCCGCACACGACTTAATATTCGGAGAGTATTCTCTCCAGTTCCCGAAAGCTGTAGCGAAATTCATTACATACAGAGATCTAAAACATGTCGACAACGATCAATTAATTTCCGACGCCATGGAATTGCCATGGCATACAATATTTAACTTAGTCACTGTAGATGAAAAATTGACCGCTTTTAATAACATGGTGATACAATTGTTTGATAAACATGCACCATTAAGGAAAAGACGTGCCACTCACCGTCCTGCTCCATGGATGACTGATAACATACGTACCTCATGACGTCACGTGACGCTGCCTACAGGAAGTATAGACACAATAAATCTGAGGAAAATTTTTACAACTATAAAAAAATTAGGAACAGGACAACGCAAAGCATTAGAAATGCCAAACGCCGTCATGCTCTCAGTCTTGTCGACCCCTTCATTTCCCCACGGTACCTTTGGAAGCATTTACGTGACATGGGAATAGGAAGTAAAACTACAGAAACTGAAATCCCAAACATATCACTTGATAAACTTAATCAGTACTTTACTTCACCACCCACCTCACAACTGATAAACAACAAAAACTTAACACCATGAATACTCTCTTAGCCATTCCTCTTCCTGCTCGCGAAAAGTTTTTCTTCTCTAATATTACAGACACAGAAGTTAGGCAGGCTCTTAAAAACACTAGGTCTACAGCGCAAGGCTCTGACAACATAAACATTGCTTTTATTAATAAATTAATCGATATCGTGCTTCCTGTGATAACACATATTTTTAATTCTTCCATCATCACTTCTACCTACCCAAATCTTTGGAAAACGGCTCTAGTGCATCCAATACCTAAAGTAAACACACCTGCATCTCCTAAAGACCATAGGCCAATCTGCATTCTTCCCGTTCTATCAAAGGCACTTGAACGTATTCTCCATAAGCAATTAAGCAAATATCTGATTGAATTTAATATTATCGACCCCTTCCAATCTCGATTCAGAAGCGGGCATAGCACTTCCACTGCTTTATTGAATTTAACTGAAGATATACGAGAGTCTATGGATAAACGACTAGCAACAATATTAATTTTATTGGATTATAGCAAAGAATTTGACTCTGTTGACATGGATCTGCTACTAACAAAACTTCGAGTGTTAAATTTTTCTGACAGCATTATCACCTGGATGCACTCCTACCTCACTGGCCGCTAGCAGCATGTTGTCTTTAATAATCGGTTCTCCTCCTGGCAGACAGTAGAGTCAGGATTTCCCCAGGGTTCGATATTGGGTCCATTGCTTTTCTGTCTCTATATTAACGACATCGCCAAGTCATTTAAATATTGCAGATATCATATTTATGCAGATGACGTTCAATTATACATTTCCGCCAGTCCTGATAGACTAAGTGACTGTATTAACAGATTCAATAAAGGTCTCGAATCCGTTTCATCTTGGTCTCAACAATTCGGACTTAAATTAAATACAGATAAATCACAGGCTATCTTATTTTAGAATAAAAGATTAATCCCCGATATATTAATAAGCTGAACCTTCCTCCTGTGACTCTGAATAAAGCGATCATTCCATTCAGTTCAACTGTAAAAAACCTGGGAGTTCATTTTGAATCTAACCTTACCTGGGACACGCATATCAAACACACATGCAAGAAAGTATTTTCCACTCTTCACTCATTAAAAAGATTCTACCACTATCCAGCTAAATTAAAGCAGACGCTTGTACAGACTCTTATTATGCCTCATTTCGATTATTGTGACGCTTTATTCAGTGATCTCAGGGTGGATTTATCCCAGAAACTGCAAAGTGTTCATAATCTGTGTGTTCGTTTCATTTGTAATGTCCGCTATTACGATCACATTTCGCCTTATTTCGATAAATTATTGTGGCTCAGGTTAAATGAGAGGAGAAAGTTACATTCCTTTTCTCTCTTATACCGAATTTTGCACACCTCTACTCCCTCTTACTTATCTGTCCGATTCCACAGTCTTTCTCGGTTCATAACTTAAATACTCGGTCACAATATGATAACACGCTAGAAATACCACTCCACACATCATCTCTTTATTCTTCATCTTTCACTGTTGCTACTTCTCGTCACTGGAATTCTCTGCAGCCTGAAGTCAAGGGCTGCCGAACTTTAATTTCCTTTAAATGTAAATTAGAAAAATATCTTGCGATGGGTTGCCAGACCTAACGCGTTGCAAATATTTAATAGAATGTGTTCAACTGTATTTATTTTTTATTTTCTTTTTTGTTTCTTATTTTTCTTGCGTAATCATGTAAATCGTGTTTATTTATCACACTTAACACCAATATGTATCCCACTGTGTTGTTTTTTTATTATTAATCTATTTTCTGTGTACATTTTATTCAATTGTCGGTTTCTGGTTTAATTATGTAAATCCTACTTAATTATAATCTAATATTAATATGTATACTAATGTGTTTATTTTTATTTTTACTGTGTACATTTTTTTATTGAATTATCGGCTTCTGTTTTTATGTGATTCGTATTTGATTCCAACAACATTAATAATGTATTTCACACTATGTTTATTTTTATTTAATGAAGGTCAATTTTTATGTAACTAGCTCATTTGATCTCATTATGTACCTAAATTATATCAGTATGTAATTACTTAATTCTGATCCAGTTTTATTTTCAACTATGTAAGCAAGTTTTAATCCTGGTTGAGTGTAAGAGAAGGCCTTACGGCCTTAACTCTGAGAGGTTAAATAAAGCCATTATTATTATTATTATTATTATTATTATTATTATTATTATTATTATTATTATTATTCTGAGTTCTTACATTATCGGTAATAACTTTTAGATGGTTATCATGGTTTTAGTAGACTACATGATTTACTATTTCATCTTTACAGACAGTTGCATGTCGGAGATTGTTCTTGTGCCTCCTAGTTTGTGCTTTTGCCCTTTGTGAGCGTGATTACGAGTTCCAACTGTACTTTTACATCTCAGATATTGGGTCCTAAAATGTAAATTCTTAATTATATCGTAATTATGATCCTATAGCAGGTCTGTACAATTACATTCTCAGTCACGTCGTTTAAATTTGGAGATAAGCATCGCAAAGGAATGGGCACTTCACACCGGTCATCCTTCAATTATGTCTACGTGTTACGCTATAATTGTGGGGTGCATATACTAAAAGTAAGTAGGACACCTACGTCCCAGTTTGTGAAGACAGTACATTTATGTTATTTTGCTGTCAAGCTTGGAGATCAACATAAGCCATGGGCTACCTGTATTGTGTGCAAAATATGTACAGTGCATTTGCGTCAGTGGACAAATGAAAAGAGATGTACCAATGGATATTTTTGTAGATAATATAATACGAATCAATCGAAATAATCGTAATAAGATATCACATTATGATCTACCTTCAGCTCTGAGATATCTGCCGCATTTGGATCTGGTACATGTTGCACCCTTCCATAAGCAACACAGCTATCAGCAGAGAAATACTATTTAAGATACATTTGCCTGTATTTCATAATATGAAAATGTGACAGGGAACACAACCTAAAACTGCAGTGAAGTATGTGCACGGAGAAGAAAAGCTCCAGCTAGCTGCCATTGCAAAAGTAACACAACCTGTAAGTACAGAAGTACAGAACTGCTAAATTTGTCGCAAATTTCACAGCACTAGAATTGCGCAGCACGAAAAGCAGCCAAATAGCACAATGCAGAGAGATCGCAGCCGCAGTAGAAATGTTGCCTATCAAAGTAGTGACGTGATCATACACTAAAAGAAATCATGGTTCTCCAATGACAGCAGAATAATAAAGCAGCAGATATAGTAGGAGTTGTAGGGTGTTACTTGTCATGGTAATGATAATTATAGTAGCCTGTAGTAGGTACAGATATAGATATGATTCATATAAAATTTATTTCGTTATTTTATGATGTTCTGGAAGAATGAAAGAAACACAGTACACTCACCTCTCAATCAACACTCCATCCTCTTCTGAAGACACTTTCACTTTCTGTTCCTGCTGAACTCTTTCCACATCGAATGAATCTTCCTGGAAAAGTCAGTAAATCATGCAGACAGCATTAACTGGCCATATGAATCACTGGTTTCCTATGTCACACACCTCACTATTCAAACCTAGTGAATCTAATGTAACCTTTCTGTATGGTTGTATTGTCTTTTACACAAAATCCAATTATTTCCACAAAAATGCATTGACTTATTTCCTTCACACATCTTTCCTTAAATTAGGTTATATGCTTGTATTATATATAGCGCATTGGAATCAAGATCCAACTCTGTAAATATATACATTTCATGTAGAAAGGCCTGTAGAAAACTTCATCAGAATTTGCTAGGATATTTGACGTAAATAAAAAGTAAACAGTTACAGTATATATTGAAACATTAATATACCAGTATTTCAATATTGAAAGTTTTATTAAATGAAAATGCACACTGTTTAACATGACTTCTTTCGGCATAAGACAGCAGAAAAAGAAGGTTTGGCACCGCACTTACAAATTAATTAATAATACACACTGTTCCTGCAGATTCAGAAGATTTATAACCCCAAATGAATTGAGGTATTGAACATGGAATTTGTCACCATTTTCGAAGCTGGTAAATCAATTGAACAGACCGGTTTCGTGGCAGACACAGATAATTATGGCAAATGGAAGTCCGTAGAAAACAGTGTAAAAGCAGATTTTATAACATAGCATACATCTGGAAATCGCATCAGGGCCAGAATATGGAACATGTAAAAAAATCGTAGTAGTACTACAAAGTCTTAATTACGTATATATAGAAGACTTCTACAATATACTAGTAACACACAGAGTTCTACAATATACTAGTACAACACAAAGGGTTAGTATCAATACTTAATACAGGACAGAAATATTCATGAAGCGTTGTTGAATATCAGGAATTCACCTACAGAACAGAAGGTGTGAGAAATTAGGTACTTCTTTCATTTGGCCCTAAACAATATTAAGTTTTAAGTTTTATTTTTTAAATTCTTAAGAAGGATATTAACCCATTTTAACCTAGCGTTACCATATGGTAACGCAGTGCAGAAAGGAATATAACTCGCTTCATACACATCCTTAATTAATAAAACTGGAATTTTTCTTTGTGAATCCAAGCTGCATGATTGGTTCTTTCTTATTACATTATGAAATCACAAATTTATTATACCAGTTGGGCAAGAGCAGCTGCGCGATTTAGATGTTGCTTTCTCAGCAGCAATTTTGGAGAGCAACTAAAAGTAAGATAATTTATTTGGTACTTTGATTCACTTGATTGTAATGTGTGTTGTGGTATTTTACTTACTGTTGATTGAGTATTCATGTACATAAAGCACAAGTTTACAATCCGTAACATTGTTGTGGATGTAATACATTGTTTCTTACGTTACCATATGGTAGCGCTAGGCTAATATGTTGTCACTCATTCATTGTGCTCTCTTGCTACTAACAGTAAGATGGAGGAGTTGCAAGAAAGTACAAGCAACAAAATGTATGTTACAAACAGTACGTGAAAGTGCATGAGATACTTTTGGAATTAGAAAACGAAAAATTAGAGCATTCTACATAGAGCCACCAAAGCCCAACTTTGTATCTGACGAGAAGTCTGCAGATGTAGAGGGTGGCATGTTCGACAACCTAAGTGGAAGGAAACAGAGTACTGAAGCTGGGGTTATTTTTGTTAATAGCGACAGAATAGGTGCACTAGATGATATTCCTTTTATAGAAGAAGAGGAAGTTGAATAGTCATCTGTGATAGAAAGAGAATGATACCGTCAACATTGCAATGTGTGGAAATGGTGCAATCAGGGAAACGCAAGTGGATAAAACAGTATATTATAACAGTTCAATCGATTTCTCCAGAGAGTGAGTTTTAAAGACAGAAATGTGACAAATTTTGTTTTCATTATAAAAATTCGCTTTATCTATCTAAAAACTGTTTTAGCCCATGTTCACATGGTTGTTAGATGTAGCTATACAAAATTCTTGGCAGCCAAGTAGAAGATCTGGCTCACCATTGAATGAATTAGAATTCAAATGGGAGATTTGAAGAAGTCGGGGAGCATCCCAAAAGGCAAGGGGTGACCGTCTACTTCCAAATACAGCGATATTGGAGCTACGAGACGTGTCCAAAAAGTAAGTTTCCATGGGGCCATTTGCAGAAATAAAATACAATTTTATGGAAAGATTTATTCGAACAGATACAGGAATTGTTGAGCTATTTTTTTCAACATATTTCCACCTGAATTGAGACTTTTTGTTACCGTGGTATCAACAGACAGGTGCAAACGGCTGTCACACACTGGTTCCAATTCCAGGCGGGAAACTTCTACGTGGGACAAAAGTTGTTCCCACGGTGTGACAAATCTCTCAGTTCCAGTGGGAAATATGTTGAAAAATAGTTCAACAATTGCTGTATCTGTTCCAATAAATCTTTTCATGAAATTGTGTTTTCTTTCTGTAAATGGCTCTGGGTAAACTTACTTTCTGGACGTCACTCGCAGAACATCTGATTATATAAGATACGATGGAATGGAACATTAGTGATTCCGATACCCGAAGACAAAAGACAGCGATGTGCTAGGAGAATGCTCTTCCGACATACAGCTTCCTCAAAATTTGATGTAGCTCATGTTTTTTTGCCATATCATAAGAAATGTTTTACCTTACTACCGAAATATGTGAAAATCATACAAAAATGTATGTAAAACGTTATGTTACGAAAATGTGTTTTGTTCATACGAGTATTTTGTGACAATAATTCTATTATGTATATTTGTTCAGGTATTGTGAAAGTAATTTTCTTAATTTTGTATTTTTTTTTTTTTTTTACTATTTGTATGGAGTTTGGTATTGTGTGGGGCAGAAACGTGGATATCACGACGAAGTGAAGAGAAACGAATAGATGCATTTGAAATGTGAATAAGGAGAAGAATGGAATGTGTTAAGTGGACAGACAATAAGAATTGAAGCTGTGTTGGAAAGAGTGGGTGAAGAAAGAATGATGCTGACACTAATTAGGAAGAGGAAAAGGAATTGGTTGGGTCACTGGCTGAGAAGATACTGCCTACTGAAGGATGCACTGGAAGGAATGGTGAACAGGAGTGAATGATAAAGAGTACGGAGCAGAAGAAGATATCAGATGATAGACGACATGAAGATATATGGATCATACAAGAAGACAAACAAGAAGGCACAAGATAGGAAACATTGGAGAATGCTGGATTTGCAGTGAAAGATCTGACCTTGGGCAGAACACTTAATGAGTGATGAATATATGATTTGTATGCTAAAGTTCAGTTAAGTTCACGCACTGTAATTCCACATATTCGCTTTAACAATTGAAAACAAAAGCATTGTTGTGTTCAATTACATCCATTTAATTAGTCTATAACAAAATAAACGAAAAACTTGACGAAAAATAATTCAGGCTTTTAAGGGTTAAAAATGTTTGCCATAATCCACTCCTTTTTGATAGCATGAGAGAAATGCTGATGGAGTATGAGTCATTTCTTGACGAGTATTTATGCTATGAACTGTTGCATTAGTTACAAAGGTTTCACGATTACAAACGAGGAAATTCATTAATGAAAAAATATAATGGGCATTATTTGTACTTTTTATAAAATGCTCCTACAATATTCCCTAGATTTGGCACCCACTATTATTCTAATTACTCTTTTTTGTAGTAGGAATAGACTGTTAGTGTCTGTGGAATTTTCTCACAATATTATTTCAAACTCATTACCAAGTGGAAGCGTGCAAAACATATGAGGAGCACAATGGCTAAGTGCTATAGTAGTAGCCTGCACCATTCATTTAGAAGAAAATGAAGGACTTTCAGGAATCACGTGTGTATTTATATTAAAAATGTTCCATTTCTTTCCTTGCAATTTGGATATAAAATTTCGAGTATTGATATTTTTTATTTTATTTCTGTAGATTTTTTACAACGCTTTATCAACACCTTAGGTTATTTAGCATCTGAATGAGATGAAGGTGATAATGCTGGTGGAATGAATCCAGGGTCGAACACCGAAAGTTACCCAGCATTTGCTCATATTGGGTTGAGGATTATTAATATCTTTTTATATTAATCTAATGGGTCGCTTTACAGAATAAAATGTAGATCTATCAACATGTCTGTAAATAGTTGTACTACCCTTCTCAGGCAATGCATAGGCAGTTTATTTCCCAGTTTTCTACAATGAGATGAAATCCATTCGAAAATTATTCTTTTGTTGAGCTTTTCAATTGGAAGATCAGCGAGAAGAAGGGTAGGAGTTAGAGACCGTTGATAAAATAGCTGATTTATAATCTGGTAGTATGACTGCATTTCGAAATTTGGTGATATAATATAAAAGATTTCTAAAACTTTCATTTTCATCATCATCATCATCATCATCATCATCATCATCATCATCATCATCATCATCATCAACCACAGGGATTAGGCCTATTGGCCTGTTCCGTCTTCAAAGTTCATGTCGTCTATCCATCTTCTTCTTGGTCTACCAACATTTCTGTATCTTCTTGGTTCATAGTTCAGTATTACTTTAGGTAACCGGTCGTCATTCATTCTTCTGACATGGTGAACAGGGCAGACAGTTGTCATAACTATACTCACATGGATAATTCTCGACAGACGCGTGGGCACCATAATGGTGGCTAAGTTCTGTCGGGCACCCAGTGTCTCAGGGTGTAATGAGACCCGCTGCACAGGTAACGTGCGAAGACTCCAACGGTCACCAGGCTCACATGAGAATATTACCTGAGCTCGGTTTGAGGAGCGGAAGGAACAACCCTCGCTGTATGTGTTAGTACACAGCGATGTTTGACTGGAAACATTAAGGTAGCAGCCCTACCACCAGTCTCATCTTGCGCATCGCTCGTAACGAGGCCAGGGGACATCTTTATTACTGAGAATCTTCAAAGTAACAGCCGGACTGAAACTTTCATTTTTATATTATTAAATGTAATTTGGAAAGACCGCGGCATAATTACGTATAAATCAGAGCCATGTATAACCAGGTTATTTACAACCCAGATTCTATTACGGGTACTTACATACAAAGATAATGAGACACTCACCTTCGCTTCACACTTCAACACAGGAAAGCCTTCACACTTCACCAAAGAAAAGTCAAAAGGCACTCGGCCTTCCTCAACTTTAATCTCTGATGTGACACGATGGCTGTCGTCCACGAATTCCACCTTGATGCCAGGCATGTGCTGACCCGATAAATTTCCTTCCTGAAAGACACAGGCACACGAAATCTGAACCAATTACTTCAGAAGCTTAGTAGTTGACCTCACATGTATCAGACATCAGCTTGGTTCTGCAGTACATCACATAGATGCAACTTCAAACACTAGAGACTAATTATCCATTTATTCTGGCCGAGTGAAGGCCATGAGGCCTTCTGTTCGACACTAATAGAAGTGACATAGGCACTAAAATAATAACACATAATAGTAATAATAATAATAATAATAATAATAATAATAATAATAATAATCATCATCATCATCATCATCATCATAGTAACAGTAATAACAATGATAATAATTTTAACAGTAATAATAATAATAATAATAATGATAATAATAATAGCAATAATAAAAATAATAATAGAAATAATAATAGTAATAATAATCATCATCATCATCATAATATCATGGAACAATATTAACAACAGAGTCTTCGCATATTCGGTGTCCCAGAGGAAGAAAATGAAGATACTGGTGTCACTGCCATCCAGGTGGCAGAGAAAACAGGAGTATCTCTGAAGGTGAGTGACATAAACAGGAGCCACTGTGTGGGGAAAAAGACGGATGATCATCCCAGGGCCACCATCGTGAAATTTGTTTCCTATAGAAAGAGGAGTGAGGTCTTCCGCAATAAAAGACTTTCGAAAGGCAGTCAAATAACTGTGAAGGAGGATCTCACCAGTGCCAGACATAAACTGTTGCGTGAAGCTATTAGTAAATATGGTGTGACTAATGTTTGGACACTAGATGGTTCTATTATTGTTAAGGAGGGCAATGTAAAGAGAAGACTAAATAATGTAATGCAGCTAGGGTCATAAGCGGTACCATTAGTCATCACTTTATAGCTAACTATTAACGTTTTAGTTTATTTCATTAGTAGTATTGTTATTCGTACTGTAGTTTTAGATTACTATTTTCATTATATCATAACCCCATTAGCATTACTTAGATCTTGGTTACTTTCATTTTTAATATTTTAATAATTAATATTAATAATAATTTATATTAGCCTATATCAATTTTAAAACAATTAAATTAGTTTTTGCAGTCCACTCCTTATACAGTTGTAAAATTCTATAAGTTGGCTAAACTGACTCTTGGAAATGTCACCCCAGCAGCCCCTAACAGAACACTGGTCAATGACTCACTTTCTCTTTCCTCCTGCTCTGTAGACCGTAACCCGCCCAGCAGCCCCGAGGCGAAAACAGTTCTCACACAAGCGTTTGAAAAACACCCCTCATCCCTTCATATTGCCTACTTGAATACCCAAAGCCTTCCCGCTCATGAGAAGGCGTACGAGGTGTACGATCATCCTCTCCTCCTCTACTACTTCTTATAGTGGCTGTTATTCGCCAGGTGGATGGTACATTGGAGGATTAGATGTGCGCAGTGGAATACTTTTAGAAATAAATAGTGTGAATTTGTATAATAGATATAATTAACAATAATGGATAACAATATACATGAATGATAAATGAAATAACATATAAGTATGAAATTAAGCGAATGAAAATTTCACAAGTTAATCTGAATAAGTACCAAAGCAATGACTAAATCGTGGAGAGTTTAACTACACTGGGCAAACATACTTATAGGTCGTAATACAATCTAATACGCCCATTTCTCAATAATCAATTACTGACCTATTAATCATTTAGTCATTGAAACATTCTCTCAATATATATATATATATATATATATATATATATATATATATATATATATATATATATATATATATATATATGCAACTAGATATAAACCTCAAGACAAACGCCCAGTCAGTACACTAACTCATAACACATGGCCCATTCAATTACAGATAACATAAAATCTGATTAACCAAACTCAACGTACACATAAACTCAGTATAACACAAAGAATTTACCCAGTACGAACCGTCATATGACTGGTCACTATATGGTCACTATATAAATTACAAATTCCAGATAGGTCTCACATAAACTGTGCAGATAGCACTAACAACAATCTCTGTGCTTTACAATAAAACAAGGCCCAATATATATATATATATATATATATATATATATATATATATATACGATATGTGATAAGTAACCGACGATAATTTCAAATACCAATGATCGTTTGAATAGCAACGGAAAGTCAATGCACTCGATTCCTGAATACCGGTGTGGAAACCAATAATAACCAAAATGGATAGGAAATACTAGAATAGATAAATGAGTCCCATACTATTCTAGTTCATTACAGCGTCAAATACGACATAACCCAAGAGATCGTAATCACTACGCTATCACCGAAACCGTCTTGGAACATCAAAACCTCACATATCAAATTATATTTCCTCACGTAATCCCCTAATACAATACAACCTCCTATATCACAATACATCACTTCACGTAATCGCAAATACTTAACCCAAGATGTATCATAAGCGAGTAATTTCCAATACACGATCCAACACAATATCTCAAACACATACAACCAAAAATGAGAATATCACAACCCAAATTTGCATACTTCAATGATTACGAATCTGACACAACTTATTACCACGCCAAATCCCAAGATATATTTATTCCAAACAAGGTTTCATATAATCCGTAAATACTCAAGTGAAATATAATGACACACTATTCTCGAACAATCTATCACGATGAACTTAAGTTACCAGAGTAGAATACAGTTCGAGCTCCATTTCCCGAGTGCACGTCGATTGCCTGAATGAAACTGTCGATACGGGCTAGCTGCAGAGTAATATTGTCTATACGAGCCCCGGCTCCTAAGTGATGTTATCAATACCGACTCCAACTCCTGAGTGATATTATCAATACGGGCTCAGACTCCTGAGTGATGTTATCAATACGGGCTCCGACACCTGAGTGATGTTATCAATACGGGCTCCGACTCCTGAGTGAAGTAACATATGACTGCGCGTAGCCAAGTAAACTCGCTTTCCCTCTCTCCTCGTCTGACGTAATGAACCGGCCCATAGGATAATTTGGATAAGAAAATGAAGGGATTCGTCGCGCTATATATAATATGTCGTCTGAGAGCGCTCTGTCGGGCGAAGTGACGTACTAGATGAACAGCTACGATGTCGGGCACGGCTCACTCATTATGACGAATTGCAGTCTATATTCTCTTCTTTAAACCTACACGCAATTTTAATTTCAGATTCTTGGCTGAAACTCATTCTTCTTTCCTCAGTTGTTAATTTAGATGGATATATATTACATATAAATAATAGTTTAATAGAAATATACTTGGACTTCTCCAGATGTATTGACACAACCAAATAGATCACATCTTGATAGATAAACGGAGACATACTAGTAGAGTAGATATTCGAACCTTCAGGGGTGCAGACTGTAATTCTGACCATTATTTGGTGATTGGAGAATTAAGAGAAAGATTATCAGTAGCCAAGCCAGTAGAGCAACAAGTTAATATTACTAAATTGAATATTTTGAAATTAAAGGACGAGGAAGCTAAGCAAAATTATCAGGTCGAAATTTCGAATAGGTTTGCCACTTTAGAAAGTTCCGACGAAGTTGAGAAAGAATTAGATGTTAATAGCGTGTGGGAAAATATCAAAGATAGTATCAAAATTGCAGCTGAGCAGAGCATAGGTTATCATGAAACTAAGAAAAAGAAACCGTGGTTTGATGAAGATTGTTGCATGGTAGTAGAAAGAAGGAAACAGGCAAAATTGAAATTCTTACAGGATCCAGTTGAGGAGAAGAGAGATAATTATTTCAATGAAAGACGGGAAGCAAGTCGTACACTTAGGAATAATCAGAGAGGTTGCTTGAAGGAAAAACTGAATGAGGTAGAAACAAATAGTAAGAATAAAAACATTCGAGATTTATATAAGGGTGTAAAGGAATTTAAGAACGGATAACAGCCAAGGGTAAACGTGATCAAGGAAGAGAATGGTGACTTGCTTGCAGACTCTCCATCAATCCTAAACAGATGGAAAAACTATGTTGCGCAACTACTAAATGTACATAGGCCAAATAGAAATGATCGGTAAGAAATTGAAATACAAACTGCTGAGCCATTTATACCCGAACCCACGCTTTCAGAAGTCGAAATTGCGATAGAAAATCTGAAAAAGTACAAGTGTCCAGGTATCGATCAAATTCCAGCAGAATTAATACAAGAGGGTGGAAGTGCATTATATAGCGACATTTATAAACTTGTACTTGCTATTTGGGAAAAGGAAATTGTACCAGAACAATGGAAGGAGTCCATAATTGTACCTATTTTTAAAAAGGGGCAAAAACCAACTGTGGTAACTTTCGAGGAATATCACTTTTGTTGACGTCGTACAAAATGTTGTCCAATATTCTTTTGAGAAGATTAACTCCGTACGTAGATGAAATTATTGGGGATCATCAATGCGGTTTTCGGCTTAATAGATCGACTATTGATCAGATTTTTTGTATTCGACAGATAATGGAGAAAAAATGGGAGTATAAGGGTACAGTGCATCAGTTATTCATAGATTTAAAAAAGGCATATGACTCGGTTAAGAGGGAAGTATTATATGATATTCCTATTGAATTTGGTATTCCCAAGAAACTACTTCGATTAATTAAAATGTGTCTAAGTGAAACATACAGCAGAGTCCGTATAGGTCAGTTTCTATCTGATGCTTTTCCAATTCACTGCGGGCTAAAGCAGGGAGATGCACTATCACCTTTACTTTTTAACTTCGCTCTAGAATATGCCATTAGGGAAGTTCAGGATAACAGGCAGGGTTTGGAATTGAACGGGTTACATCAGCTCCTTGTTTATGCGGATGACGTGAATATGTTAGGAGAAAATACACAAACGATTAGGGAAAACACGGAAATTTTACTTGAAGCAAGTAAAGCGATCGGTTTGGAAGTAAATCCCGAAAAGACTAAGGATATGATTATGTCTCGTGACCAGAATATTGTACGAAATGGAAATATAAAAATTGGAGATTTATCCTTCGAAGAGGTGGAAAAATTCAAATATTTTGGAGCAACAGTAACAACTATAAATGACACTCGGGACGAAATTAAACGCAGAATAAATATGGGAAATGCGTGTTATTATTCGGTTGAGAAGCTCTTATCATCCAGTCTTCTATCCAAAAATCTGAAAGTTAGAATTTATTAAACAGTTATATTACCGGTTGTTCTGTATGGTTGTGAAACTTGGACTCTCACTCTGAGAGAGGAACATAAGTTAAGGGTGTTTGAGAATAAGGTGCTTAGGAAAATATTTGGGGCTAAGCGGGATGAAGTTACAGGAAAATGGAGAAAGTTACACAACACAGAACTGCACGCATTGTATTCTTCACTTGACATAATTAGGAACATTAAATCCAGACGTTTGAGATGGGCAGGGCATGTAGCACGTATGGGCGAATCCAGAAATGCATATAGTGTGTTAGTTGGGAGACCGGAGGGAAAAAGACCTTTAGGGAGGCCGAGACGTAGATGGGAGGATAATATTAAAATGGATTTGAGGAAGGTGGGGTATGATGATAGAGACTGAATTAATCTTGCACAGGATAGGGACCGATGGCGGGCTTATGTGAGGGCGGCAATGAACCTTCGGGTTCCTTAAAGCCATTTGTAAGTAAGTAATAGATTAATGAGGCGTGGAGGTGGAACAGTTGCTTATGTTAGGCCAGACTTAAATCCTAAAATTATATATGCATCCCCTGGAAAGTACAATGCCAAACCAGAAGAATTATTAATTATGGAAGTCACTACGGGTTTCCAAAAATGTTTATTATGTGTGATATAGCAACCTTTACATATAAATGATGTTAATCAATTAGAAAATTCACTAGTCAATGTAATTACGCATTATGAACACACTGTTGTCATGGGTAACCTCAATACAAATATATTGGCCTTAGATTCAGTACATACAAGACAACTAAAGACTATGTTCCAGGCGATTGATATGCCAATCCTTTCCCTTCAACCTATCCATCATACCCAGCATTCTGAAACACTGATTGACATTATTGCTACCAACAATCCAGAAAGAGTGTTAGCTCACGGGCAATGCACGGCTTCGGGTATATCGGTAAAAATTATACTGTTGAAGCACATGCCACTGAGCATAAACGAGTACCTAAATTTAAATCTTGAACAGGAAATGTAATAATCTCTATTTTATATACTGTTATTGATTGCTGTTGCTTCCCCTGTTTACTGCTCCTTACCTTCCTCTTCATGTACCTGGTAGAAGCACAAACTGCCAAGATTGTCATAATAATAAAATATACAATGTTACAAAGTGAATTATTATTATGTTGTAATTATAATTGTTGTCATTACTATTCTATTTGTTTACTTTACTATTATACTATTGTATTAACATGTAATTGTTATCTGACGATGCCATGAATCCTTGTATTCTGACGGCTAATAAATACATACATATATATCATCCCATGATATCTTGTACCTAGCTTATCCCGTTAAATGTCCTAAGCCTAAACCAAAATTTATATCATATCGTGACTTAAAACGAATTGACCAGACGACACTGTATACTGATGCACTACAAATCCCCTGGCATAATATTTGGACATCGTACTCTGTTGACGAAAAAATTGCACAACTTAATGAATACATCTTAGACTATACGACAAGCACACCCCACTAATAAAGAAGCGCACAAAGAAACCTCCTGCGCCTTGGATGACGGGTGACATACGTGAGCTGATGGCGAGCAGGGATGCGACTTACTGACCGTACAGATGTGACAAAAGCGACTTTCTCTACAACCAATATAAACAATTACGTAATAAGACTACTCAGACTATTCGGAATGCAAAACTAAATCATTTTCATAACGTTTCCTCACCGGGCTCTTAATTCCTCGAGGCTATGGAAAAATATACGGAACCTAGGACTAAGAAACACTAGATGTGAAGCTGATAATATTACGATCCCCGTAGAAGTCCTTAATGACCGCTTTGCATCTGTACAGACACTTAACTTAGATGAGACGGAAAAAAGTGACTACTAATGATCTACGAAATACCCCACTACTGAGTTATGAGAAGTTTCAGTTCTCGTATGTCACAGACCTAGACGTGGAAAGAGCACTGAAATCTATAACTACTCAAGCTGAGGGAGTAGATAAAATAAATATTAAATACTCTGTATTATATCTGACATAATACTGCCTACGCTGACACACATATTTAATGCTTCACTTTTTACTGCTAATTTTCCAAGCCTCTGGAAAAAAGCCCTTATCCGTCCTCTCCCCAAAAATAAAACTCCATCTTCTCTGGACGACTATAGACCTATTAGCATCCTAACTGCATTATCAAAAGTACTGGAACGTATTGTACACAAGCAACTGACAGCATACTTAAGCCATAATGGCTTACTTGACGATTACCAATTAGGAATTAGGACTGGCCACAGCACCACAACTGCGTTACTAAAAATCGATGAAGATATACGCAAAGCTACGAATGACAGTAAACTGACTTTACTTGACTTCAGCAAGGCCTTTAATACTGTTGATATTGACCTCCTTTTATGTAAATTGAAACACTTGAATTTATCGGATAATGCTGTCGCTTGGTTTCAATCCTATCTTCGTGACCGCCAGCAGTGTACATTAATTGGTGATTTCTCTTCTGAATGGCGCTTCACGAAATCTGGAGTTCCTCAAGGGTCGGTGCTTAGTCCTCTACTATTTACGATATATATTAACGACGTGACAAAAACCATACAGCACTGCAGATACTACTTGTTTGCTGACGATTTACAGATCTATATACACTTTCGTCCTGATGAACTAACTGACACAGTGACCACAATAACTGAAGACCTAAACTCTATCTATCTGTGGACGCAAAAGTTTGGACTGAGGTTAAACCCAGGAAAATCCCAGGCAATTGTAATGGCACATCAGCGCTTACTCAGTAAAATTGACGACAAAACCATACCAAGACTGTCAATAAATGGGCCGTTTATTAAGTATAGCGACAATGTAAAAAATCTTGGATTATTAATGAACAGAGATCTAAACTGGAATAGTCAAGTAACTCACATCTCACATCTATAAGAAAATATTTTCATTTCTCCACACTCTAAATCACTTGCGAAACTATCTGCCTTTTTCCATAAAAAGAAACATTATTCAATCGCTAGTGATGCCCTCTTGACACATATAACTGTCAATTTAGTTGAAACACTACAACGTGTTCATAATGTGCAATACTCGCTTCATCTGCAACACTCGTAAATTTGACCATATAACGCCATCTTTTGAAGTTCTTTCTTGGGCTCGCCTAAAGGAACGTAGAATAGCACATTCTTTATCTATTCTGTTTAGAAAATTGTTCACTTCTACTCCAAAATATCTGAGAACTCGCTTTGAATATCTTACAACGTTACGGAATTAACATCAGGCCTTATTATCCATTCCTCGTCACCGTACCTCTTTCTATTCATCCTATTTCATCGTGTCAGTTTGTCGCCTATGGAACTCCTTACCTCGTCATGTCAGGGATTGCCGAACGGTTAATCAATTTAAATTATGAATTAAGAATTACATACTTTTTCATGAAATTGATTTGTTTTAGCCGATTTTTAGAGGTTATTCTGTGTGCATATAAATTGTCATTTAGGCCTATCATAAAGTAGCATTAGGATATGAATTGTAAATAACTTAATTATGTATCATGTTTAGTTAATATTTCATTATAGCCCTGTAAGCTTGTTAATGTGCATGAAAATCATTTTTGTATTTAGGTACCGATATGACGTTACTATTTTTGTCATTGTTTCGTTATGTACAGTATTTCACTTCTGGTAGTGTGGAAGAGAAGGCCTCATGGCCTTAACTCTACCAGAACAAATAAATAAATACCTAAATCTCCATCTACCTTCTGTTAAAGTCGACCTGGTTGGCGAGTTGGTATAGCGCTGGCCTTCTATACCCAAGGTTGCGGGTTCGATCCCGGGCTAGGTCGATGGCATTTAAGTGTGCTTAAATGCGACAGGCTCATGTCAGTAGATTTACTGGCATGTAAAAGAACTCCTGCGGGACAAAATTCCGGCACATCTGGCAACGCTGATATAAACTTTGCAGTTGCGAGCGTCGTTAAATAAATCATAACATTTAACCTTCTGTTAGTCTATGCTGTTATAGAAAAGGAGTTCACTATTCATGTATCACTATCTTGAATGCAGTGCCTAATTACCTTAAAGCTTTGAGGGACCGTGAGAAAAGGTTTTCGAACAAAATTAACTTAATTTCTACATAATACTCATACCTCCTACACAACTGAGGAATAATTATTGTTTATGCTTGTAAATTGAATTCATCTACTTGACATGCATTGTACAATTTTATACAGCTCAAGTAAAATATGAATCTGTTTACTCTGTATTTGTGTATAGCTTAACTGATGAAATGTACAGAGTGGTTCGTCTCGCCGCACTGTGGCCAGAATATTGCCTTCAGATCTAAAATTGCATCCGTACAAGCTTCAGGCTGTCTAACAATTGCAAGCCGGCGATGAAAACAGATGAGTAACTTTTGCTGAACCGTTTTTTTCTCAGCAAAATGTGAGAAAGATGAATATTCATCACTGCATTATGACAGCTTTTCGGAGAGCATCTCATGTTGAAGAAGACCAGCATGACAAGCCCGCACAATCACCTGATCTTTCAGAGTGCGGTTTTTCGAGGAATTTTTAAAGGGTCGTGGTTTGCTATACGTCCTCACACCCTAAATGTACCAAAGGCTAGGAGACTAGGATTCGTGACAATATCGCATTGATCACCCAAAATTTTCCTTGTACAGCTTCACAACCGCCACTGTTTTTACTGCAAATGCACAATGCTTTTCCGTTCTCTGCCTCATGGCTACTGAAATAGCATTGCCTAAGGAACAGTCAAAGAGTTTGTAATATTACAAACTCTTTGGGAACAGTATGGCGGTATCACAGTCTTACTAACTTCATGCATGAGTTTTCACTAATCGTTTCAAAATCTGCCGTTCCCGCATGTCACCTTGTAGTATTTGCTATAAACTGAACAGTGAACAGTAATCTGTAGCCTACAGCTCAAATGTTATTCTTTTGTGTTTTGTGCGTGTTTTCATGTGGCTTGTAAGCCCATTGGCCAAAGTCAGGTTCTTCATCAGATTCATCACAATCAAAAGAAGACTTTCTGTAAGTAAGAATGATTTACAGCAAATAAGCTATTAGGAGACACTTATTCCAGTATACACTATTTGAAATTTCTATATATGTCGGAAGCATGTATTCGGATACACAAAACATGGAAAATGTTTATTACAATTATAATGAAAATGCAACTAATTTTAGTTTCTCTACACAAAATAGGCAATTTGCTACAAATGGTGCACTTTTTCTCAACCACAAATGAAGAGTCCACTGCAAGAATGATGGATGTCATTTGGAATACGACATTTTTCAGGAGAAGCAATTGAAAGTTTTAAATGCTTAGCATTCAAAGCTTAACTGTGATTTTCCGATCATTACTGGACAATGACTATCAGTGTTAATGCCATATAACTCTCTATGTACATTTTATATGTCTTAAGATATGCTTTGACAGTCTTGGTTCATTTTCGACAAGAAAGTGACATCCATCATTCTTGCAGTGGACTCTTCAAATGTTATCGTAGAAACTGGAGAATTCAATATGGAGCAAGCTACGTCATAAACAATTTATCTACAGTCTTCTCACTACAGATTTGATTTATCTAGAGAAAATAAAAAATCAAGTGGGATTTAATTGACTATTACACGATTAGGCTATAAGAAAGTATATAAAGATTGAAAGAAATAAAGTAAGTACACCAATACAATAAAATATTAATTGGCTTACTAAAATACTAAACTGACTTGAAAATGAACTCTATGGACGATTACTAGTCAAGAAGGCTTTGTGGATTCAGTTTCATTTTTATTAAAACAGTTGCATTCTACTTCAATTATAATATATATTAGACAATCTCTGATACGTGACTATCCATAATCTCATACAGCAGAAGCTATAACATAACCTAAATAATATGAACAAGATAGAAAACAGAAAATTTTTAATTAAGAATGATGAAATAAGCATGAATCACATTAAAAGGTACAATTAACGAAAGTACGATGTTTGCAAACAAAAAAATAGATGCTAGAGGACGATAACAATAGGATAAGCAGCCATGATTGGTTGTAACACGTAGTTCCGTACCGTTTTATTGGTCAAAAGTAGTATGACGTTGTTAAAGTACAATAGTCAGTAAAAAAAAACGTTTTTTTATTTCAATTTACTCTGCCTTTCTGTATCTTTATAATCTAGGTTTTATTCTATCTTATATTTTATCCTACAATCTATTTCACAAATTACTTATCCCCGACCTGGCCATTATTAGATGTGCTACTAATGTGGTGGTCTACTTTTCAGTTTATGATCATATCCAATAAGCTAAGAGAACAACTTGGAAACAGCTTGGAAATTCGTCCTTGTCCTTAGGCGGGGTGAAAGTGTTTATTTTCACCCTTTCCGACATATCCCTCCCTACAACCCAGAACAAAACACGAAAGCAATCCTTCAAATATGGCAACACAAGAACAAAATAAGCTCGTCCTCTAATAAAGTAATCATGGGAGCTGCTCACTTACCACTCGTGTACAAATAACTGCAGATTAGTTTATTGGAACATAGAAAGTATTTAACACACTAAAAAGCAAACGAAATGAACGAATTCTCTATTGTTTCTTATAAGGATATTGCCTTCCAACTGAGCAGTATCGATCGCAGCGCCAGTAATTCGCTTTTTCACCGTCGACAATGCCAAAAGGGCTTAATATAACAGAGGGGTTCCCTGTTAACCGCTGCTAAACATTTTTTCCCAACACTATGAGCACAACCATCGTTTCTTTCCAACATTCCGCCACTGAATTCAGACTCCGAGAAATGGAAAATCAGCATGCGTGCTTTTGGTTTAAGTTGTGAGTCCTGACAAGGAAGGTTAAGGAAGACACAAAAGGGAAGAGGGAAGACATTTTGAATTTGTTTAGTGTGTTGTGCAGTTACTCAAAATGCCATCACATGTTAAATGCGAATATTTCGAGTGCAAGAATTGCAAGGACAGACACCCGAAGAAATTGCCAATATTTTTTTCAAAATACCGGGAGATAGTGAAAGGTGAGTTTTCATTTATAGTGTATTAATATTATCATTTAAACTTTATTATTTAAATGCATTATATATATTTAATTTATGTAATATGTATTCGTCTAAATTAACAATAACTTACCCGATGAACAGATGCAGTAAACCACGGTAGTCCACCGTTTTACTACAAATATTCGGCATATGAAAAGGCTAACAATATTAATTTTTTTATTAGGCCTACGTTTAAATTTGTTTGATTCACATCCTATTTTTACAAATGAATAGCTAAGCGGGAAAACGTTGAAAATGATATTATTCCTGTTCCTCTAAATTATAATTTGGACCTTGCAAGTTTTTCCGCTTTGCTATTAAAATATTATCGTAAATTAAGAGTGTTTTTCTCCAAAAATGCGTTACAAATGGAATAATAATTAGTATTTTACCTGTAAGGTCATTGGAGCAGTTTCTTTTCATTTTCTAGCTCATCCGAGTGATTTTACAAAGTACCACGAAATGCTGTCCCTGTGCTCATCATTTATATATATATATATATATATATATATATATATATATATATATATATATATATATAATTCTCTTTTTTGATTTCAGATGCAAGGCATGGCTAGAAGCAATTGGCAGAGAAGACCTAATGATGAACGTGCCCAAGAAATTGTACAACAACTTTTGGGTGTGTGCGGACCATTTTGAGGATAAGTACTACACAAGTACCCTCCAGACACATCTGAATAGAGAAGTCATACCTTGCAAAGTTCAGGCTATCTCCATCAAGTCAAGGTAACTTATTTTATCGTATACTTTTTACGTATCATCGGCTTACTTCTAAAACCAAGTGCAAATTTTCCGGAATGTTGATATCTTCGTATAACTATTTTTAAAATGTATCAAATATGAATGAGGTCTCGCCCACCTCATTATATTTTGCTCGACTAGTATGACTAGTTAGTTTGTTTTTATACCATTAAGTAGGAGAAAAATTCGTACCGGCACCGGGAATCGAACCCAGGACCTCTCAGCTGTGCGCGCTGAGTGCTCTCTAACCAACTGAGCTATGCCGGGACTCGATTCACGACGCCGGCCGAACTCCTCTCGTAGTATCGTGTTACGGCCTTACTGCCTGCACTTGAGACGATACACGTCATATATGTACAGGAGCGCATATTACATGACTTTATGGCCATATTCAACAACAGTTTCTTTAAACTGTTAACATCATATATGTATCAAATATGAATGAGGTCTCGCCCACCTCATTATATTTTGCTCGACTAGTATGACTAGTCAGTTCGTTTTTATACCATTAAGTACGAGAAAAATTCGTACCGGCACCGGGAATCGAACCCAGGACCTCTCGCTGTGCGCGCTGAGTGCTCTCTAACCAACTGAGCTATGCCGGGACCCGATTCACGACGCTGGCCGAACTCCTCTCGTAGTATCGTGTTACGGCCTTACTGCCTGCACTTGAGACGATACACGTCATATATGTACAGGAGAACATAATACATGACTTTATGGCCATATTCAACAACAGTTTCTTTAAACTGTTAACATCACATATGTATCAAATATGAATGAGGTCTCGCCCACCTCATTATATTTTGCTCGAATCGGGTCCCGGCATAGCTCAGTTGGTTAGAGAGCACTCAGCGCGCACAGCTGAGAGGTCCTGGGTTCGATTCCCGGTGCCGGTACGAATTTTTCTCGTACTTAATGGTATAAAAACAAACTGACTAGTCATACCAGTCGAGCAAAATATAATGAGGTGGGCGAGACCTCATTCATATTTGATACATATATGATGTTAACAGTTTAAAGAAACTGTTGTTGAATATGGCCATAAAGTCATGTAATATGCGCTCCTGTACATATATGACGTGTATCGTCTCAAGTGCAGGCAGTAAGGCCCTAACACGATACTACGAGAGGAGTTCGGCCGGCGTCGTGAATCGGGTCCCGGCATAGCTCAGTTGGTTAGAGAGCACTGAGCGCGCACAGCTGAGAGGTCCTGGGTTCGATTCCCGGTGCCGGTACGAATTTTTCTCGTACTTAATGGTGTAAAAACAAACTGACTACTCATACTAGTCGAGCAAAATATAATGAGGTGGGCGAGACCTCATTCATATTTGATACATATATGATGTTAACAGTTTAAAGAAACTGTTGTTGAATATGGCCATAAAGTCATGTAATATGCGCTCCTGTACATATATAACGTGTATCGTCTCAAGTGCAGGCAGTAAGGCCGGAACACGATACTACGAGAGGAGTTCGGCCGGCGTCGTGAATCGGGTCCCGGCATAGCTCAGTTGGTTAGAGAGCACTCAGCCCGCACAGCTGAGAGGTCCTGGGTTCGATTCCCGGTGCCGGTACGAATTTTTCTCGTACTTAATGGTATAAAAACGAACTGACTAGTCATACTAGTCGAGCAAAATATAATGAGGTGGGCGAGACCTCATTCATATTTGATACATATATGATGTTAACAGTTTAAAGAAACTGTTGTTGAATATGGCCATAAAGTCATGTAATATGCGCTCCTGTACATATATGACGTGTATCGTCTCAAGTGCAGGCAGTAAGGCCCTAACACGATACTACGAGAGGAGTTCGGCCGGCGTCGTGAATCGGGTCCCGGCATAGCTCAGTTGGTTAGAGAGCACTCAGCGCGCACAGCTGAGAGGTCCTGGGTTCGATTCCCGGTGCCGGTACGAATTTTTCTCGTACTTAATGGTATAAAAACGAACTGACTAGTCATACTAGTCGAGCAAAATATAATGAGGTGGGCGAGACCTCATTCATATTTGATACATATATGATGTTAACAGTTTAAAGAAACTGTTGTTGAATATGGCCATAAAGTCATGTAATATGCGCTCCTGTACATATATGACGTGTATCGTCTCAAGTGTAGGCAGTAAGGCCGTAACACGATACTACGAGAGGAGTTCGGCCGGCGTCGTGAATCGGGTCCCGGCATAGCTCAGTTGGTTAGAGAGCACTCAGCGCGCACAGCTGAGAGGTCCTGGGTTCGATTCCCGGTGCCGGTACGAATTTTTCTCGTACTTAATGGTATATTTTTAAAATGTTCTGCTGATAACATCTCGTTAGTATGAAAATGCTTCTAATTTTTTTATATAACAAATGCATAAAAAATTGTTAGTTGGGGTATAAAAATAATACATTCTTTTGTGCAATTTCCTGAAATGCAGTTACAAGATTTTTGAAGTTAGCCGACGAAATACAATTTCAATGCTTCAGAACTAGACTCATAAATTCTGTCATAATTGGAGATTCTGTAATTGTTAGGAAAAGATATGTAGTCCCATATTGGGCTTAGTAGACCCCATAACTGCAACCTCTATTCGTGGTGTTTTAGGCCTGCGTATTCTTATTGTTAGTTTATAATTATATATTTTCTGTTGTTTTGTTTCATACAGATACTGCAGGGCCAAGTCACATGGAGTGGGAAGAGGCTGCTCAAGCCACTGCGAGCTCCGGAGACCATGAGGAGATTGATAGTAACACCAGTGGCGGCTCCTGCCACATGACACATTCTTGAGAAAAAATGCTACAAATTAGCCTACATGTAAGACCAAATAGTGTTAGGGTTGGCCTTCTCTTTTGTATAGCAATAATCTGTTCTTGTAAACTGAGTTTCCTAAATTTTCCAAAATATATAATGTTTTCACTTCCATTCATTGTTGGATAATTGCACAAATTAACAATTACAAGGAAATTCACAAACTCGCAGCATTTTTCACGCACACTACAGCATCACAAGTGATGGAAGAGACTAGCTACTAACACATAACCAGAACCGTTTTACGGAAGTGGGAATGGGAAATAATCTGTTAGGAAAGCGAGAACACTGCACCTGCTCACGTGGTCTGTGTTGCCACATGTACATTTTACAAGTTCAGTATCACATGCTTTTGAAGAATGTCAGTTCTTGTAAAGCCATACTACCATTATTGTTCAAAGCTGCAGGTGACAGATTAATTTTTTATGTTAAAAATAATTTAGTTTGGAGTACTTTCAATTTCAAATATATTTGTACAAAACTGACAACTTGGCTGTTGTCCTGTCTAGTAGACAATAAATGAAAGTGAATTTCAGGGGCCAAAATGATCTGCGATACTAATGTAGAACTAACTACTTCCTCTTTGTTTTATGTAAATCTAACTTCAACTTTCAGATATCCTCGAAAGTTTCAAACCATGAATAGTAGCTTATATAAAGTGCAATGAATAATATATTTTGTTTTATAATTAAAAAAAAAGTTTATATGATGTCTTTCATAGCTTTGCGTTAAAACTCTTTTTATTGTGCCTCCTCCTAGATGTGTTATAGCCTGGTTGAATGCAGTATCGTTAGATGGCAGCAGTAGCGAGCTTGCTGCACGACCAGTCTGTTTCTATTTCCTGCTCATGCACTGATTCAGAGGAGGATCTCCTCCCTCTCCATTCATTAATAATAAACTGAAAAGCGCACAAATGTGCATTGTTTCAACCTTAGTTTGCATTTGCATAGTCGCGTATTGATCTTAGTCTTTTTGTACATAGTTCTATGTGGTAGCGTTCACAGACTTTACTACACAATTCACACACGCATGCTTGGGTTGGGTCGTGGTACGTCTTGTTGGTACAGATTAAGTGATGGAAGCCGTGGATTGCCAGTCTTGTCACGACGTGCCGCAGTTCGAAATTTGGGCTCGTCCAAGTTCGGTCTGTCATGGCTCCGGTGCCGTAGAACTCAGGCCATACTTCTTCTCTTTTCCTCTCCATGATCTTCATTTGGTTTCCAAAAGCCTTGGTGTGTTGCAACAAATACCGAAGTTTGATGTCTTCTATTAGGAAAGGTTCTCTAGCCAGGAGATATACCAATCGTGATCTAGTTGTTTTTGTTAGTCCAAGTGCTCTTTTTAGGTAGGTTGATTTTACCTTTTCTAATGCATTTAAGTTACTTTCTGTCAGATGGTTCCATATAACGTCAATTCCGTAGTATAGTATCGGCATGATTTTGGCCTTGAATATGTATAGGGCTGTTTCTAGGCTGAGTTGTCGTATATTTTTTATGTCGTGCATTGCCATTACTGCTTGGGCTGTCCTCTCTGTCACGTGTTTTGTGAAGCATTTGGCGGTTGGCTGCAATGTCATTCCGAGATATTTAAAGTCTGGTGAGATTTTGATTTTTTGCCCTCTGATGCTAATTTCAGCTGCTGCGGGTGCTTTGCCCCCATTTGTAAATATCATCATTTCCGTCTTTGGTATGTTTATGTGCATCTCGTGTTTAGTGCACCATTCGTCTATTTTCCCTATTGTTTCTTGGAGCTTCTGTGTGTCAGCTGATCCGACGACTATATCATCTGCATATTCATAAATGTGTACGTCTTCTTCTTTCTCTGGGATACGAAGGACTTCTTCAGTGGCGAGGATGTACAGCATGGGACTCATTGGGTCTCCCTGTAGAACTCCGTTCGATTGTGTTATAGGGTTTGAGATGGACAGATTGTCTGATATTGTTATTACGTTGCATTTGAGGATTGACCTGATTATTCTTGTCCAGACGTTTTCTTTCCCTACTGTTTCTTCCAGTTTTCGAATTACTAGGTCTCTTTGTAGCAGGTCGAAAGCCTTGGTAAAATCGATGAAGACTGTGTAGAACATCAGTTTTTTCTGTAGGGCTTCGTCGATGTTATTTAGTAGTAATTGTACTGCTGTCATTGTTGATCTTCCGGATCTGAAGCCCATTTGCGGTTCTGGGAGGTGACTGTCTATGCAGTCTTTTATTTTGTCTGTTATTATTTTTGAAAACATCTTGAACTTGCTTTAAAACTCTGCTTCTGTCTCTCGCCGCTAGTGCACTGTTGTCTATGTGTGTTAACTGCACTAAGTAGGAAAGGATTGACTTTCCTCCACACAAACAATCTCGCATCTTTCTCACAGTTTAGCAGCACAAGAGTGCGCGTCGTTTAAAACTCGATCAACCGAGGTTTTCTTATAACTTTGAATTTAAAAATTATCGAATCGTCCTCGAATTTCAAGGCATATATTTCATTTGGTATTTACTTTCAAAAGAAGAAAAATGTGAGGAGGACGTTCCTCCCTTCCCTCCCCTGAGGAACCGCCACTGAGTAACACCGAAGAGAAGAAAGATTCGCAGTCTTCGAGTACAATTGCATCGTCTGAGAGGAAGAGTTCACAAGACTTCCCAGAAAGAACCGAAGATACACACTGCCCTTGCATGTATAAAGAGTAAGGTTCCTGGACCATTATGTGAACTGGTAAGAAAACGCATCTCTACAGGAAATCAGTGGTCACCGGAAATGAAAACAAAGGCTCTTAACATTTATTTACAGAGCCCAAGTTCCTATAGATGATTAGGAAGTTATTAAATTTCCCTTCAGAGTCTACATTGCTTAGAGTATTGCAAAAGTATATCACTGATGTTGGTTTTAGTGATAAACTATTTGACATACTAAGGAATGCCTGTAGTAAGATGACAGACTGACAAACTATGTTGCCTTATGTGGGATGAAATGTCTTTAAAAGCAAACTTGTGCTACAATAGTAATGAAGACATCGTAGATGCAGGGGCATATTTTGCGGGCTACCGGCGGTAGCCCAAGGAAATTACAAAAGAAAAAGTTTATAATATAACATAATATAATAATTTTGTATTATTAGTTTTACCATAGTAATTAAAATTAAAGTAATTGTTAGATATATTTTGTGTAATAATAGGGTCAGCGGTAGCCCAAACCCTTTAACCAGTATACGCCACTGCGTAGATGGCTTCGAGAGATATTCTAGCAAATAGAATTGCCAACCAAGGTCTTGTGTTTATAGTTAGAGGTATTTGCAGTAATTACAAACAAGTTGTGGGCAATTTCTTAGCACATCCAAGCACCCCTGGCAGTACATTAGTTGAACTCATTGGCAAAGCAATAGAGAAGCTGAGTAGCATTGGTTTAAAAGTAGTAGCTACTGTTTTTGATCAGGGTTCTAACAATCAAAAAGCGTATCATTTATTGGGAGATTAGCCTCCTTTACAGTAAATGACAGGAAAATTGTGCAATTTTTTTGACACTCCACACTTGATTAACATTACACGAAACATGTTCAAAAAGTATTCTGCGAATTTACTTAAATGTGTTGAAGATATGACACATAAGTATGATAATAGCTTTGGAAACCTGAATTCTAAGCCTGATGTAGTACAGAGATTTACTAGCCTCATTCAGGATGGAGTTTGTTTTGATTTCCTTGCACCTACTTGTAATTCTGATTGTAAAAGATATCTGGTTTCATTGTTCACAAGAGTGCTGATTCATGCAAGATTACGGAGAATGAATGAAAAACTGTTAAGTGATGACAACAAAAAGGAAGAAAAGAAAATGAAAGAAGTTCTGCATCAATAAAGTGGAGTCTTATATAATATAATTTCATATTATATTTATGCTATTTTATGTTAGCAGTTTATTGGTGCAGTTGTTTTTTTGTTTTCTTTTTTTTTTACATCAGAAGACTTATCTTCATTCACTTTTCTGAGTCTTGCATTGATTTAACATTATAGTGAGAAAAAAATATTTTTTGCAGTCATATTTACAGTATGAAAGAAAATCAAAATTAACTCTATTACGAATCAAGCTCATTAAATTGCTTTCTTACATAATTCTGTGACAGCAGATTTTCTAAGCCATCATGAAACATTTTGGCCATCAATGTTACACATTCTAATAATTTATTGTTTTCCGGACCTAATGGTCATCTTTTATGACAGGCGGATGTATAAATAAATGGCAACTGAGGATCTTCGGTTACTTTTTCATATTCTTTGAACATAAATGTTATGCTCTCTTGTATTTTAATTTTCTGCAAGAGCTGCACGACAATTAACACACTGTTTAGCTTCACATTCTTCTTAACAATATAACCAGCAATATATTATTATAATGCATTTGCATTCCGGAACTCATTATCAACATCAGAGAAATTAAAAGATTCCCTCATCAGCTATTAACCTCTTTCACAATTTCAATTGTTACTAGAACATAACATTATTTTAAGCAGCAATGCCCGATTACTGTACTGAATATCATTGCAGGAAAAGTTATCTGGCTTGTTCTACCATCCTTATATCTAATTATGCAAAGGTAAATCTCTAAATAATCTTGTTTAATACTCCAAATTAATTAATTAATTAAACACAATGATGATTACACTAGCGGGTAGAATATTTCAAAAGTAAACGACAAATCATACCATAAAGGAAGTAAATTCAGTTGTAGATGCTAGATATAGGTTGGGATGAATTCTTTAATCAGTGCAGCTTATTAAAAGTGTTCAATAACATATAAAATTTAATGTTGTTAACTAATGCTGAGTTTTTCAATAAACCCATCAACTGTCTTGCTCTCCAGTATTCCCATATGAAGTCTAGAATTTAATGTAGAAAATTACGAACAAACTGGCATAATGCTATTAAGTGTTGATCTTAAAAAAATGCATGGGACTTCAATGTTATCACAGGGCTTAACACATTGTAATTGCTTATTTGAAACATCAATATTTATTTGTGCAATACAATAAGAAAACAGCATTGCAGACTACGATTTCTACTGAGGATTATTTTCTTCATAACAGAATAATAACTCTAATGATAAATCTAGACATTAAGAAAATAAAATAAACTGACTTTAAATATTTTTTTCATGAAATAATCTCTGATTTCCAACAGACTTACGTATACATATGATTTTTTTTTCCCTTTCCTGTGATGTTAATTATATTATGTTAATTACATTAGTGTACTAATAGTGAACTTGGGATCATGAAATCTTTTCTGTATTGCAATAAAACAGTGGAAGTTAATTGTAACAAAATATCTTGTATGTTTATGAAAAAAAAAATTGTTACCTAAATAAATTGAATGCATTCTAACCACAACAGATTTGGTTGGTCATGTCTAATTCTGTGTTCCTACATTCACTTTCTGGCATATCATGTTCTGGAACTGCTCATGATGTTGGCTCAAGATCTTTATTCCAAAAATAAATAAATAAATACCGGTAAATAAATAAATAAATAAATAATTGTAATAGGGATGATTACATTTCAAACATTGAATAAATAGTAATATAACGGAGAGAGTTTGTAAATAATTCACGTGGAGGTGTAAGTAATTATCGGCGGAAGTCTTGAAATTGTAAATAATAATACTACTACAGAGAGAAAGTGAAGAGAAATCTTTTGAAATTCCCGCAATTATTTGCTTGCTTGTGGCGCGAGTCTGGTAGTTACGAGAAGCCTCTTGACAGATTACACTTAATCCGGCTTATCAGCCCGTCTTATATAATGTAGTCCTCTTGGACAATACCGAACAAATAGGTGTGCGGACACCTCTTTCTATTCATTATGATTTTACTATAATTGCTAACGGTATGATGACTTAATTGGGAATTAAATTAATTGACTTTATTTCAATTGTGTTTTAGTTTGGTGAAATTCTAACGAATTAAATATGAATTATCTTCCGTAATATTACAATCGGATTAAAACGAATTAATATTAAATTACAAATAAATTCACTAAACACAATAATTATCTTAGTCGTGGGCGTGAGAGCATGAAAAAGCATTACAAACTTATCTTTTGTTCCCCCTTCCTGCAATAATAACAATATAATAAAAGATATGTAAACCTACCACAGGATTAAATGAGAGTAACCAACATTCAACAATTAAATTAAAGGAAGATATGGTACAAATTATCAGTGGGGATGAAATAATCAAAATGTATATAATTTAGTGCACGTTCAGCATTGCAGTTTCTATCACAAAAATGGGATTGCGAAGATTCACGGAAGATATAGATGAAGAAATGGACAGCATGAGACCAACAATCGTATCCCCTGGTCACGTGTCTGTAGCAGAAATAAGAGAGAGGGAGAGAGAGAGAGAACTACCGATCATCACATTCATAAACTACACTCACCTCAGCTTCATTTGGTACAGGAATATCGTCAAATGTAATCTCGGTTTTCACATCATAGCTGTGATCCATACATTCCGTCTTTATATCAGTAATATCTAACACATTTCTTTCCTGTAACACAAAAAACATAATACTTACGAAATATATGATATGCAGATATTGACCAAAAATCACTTACCGGTACTATCTTTAATCTCTCTCCATGCTACCATAAAAGCTGATGGCAACGAACACATGTACACATTCTAGAGTCAATAGTTAAATAATTTGTAAGAATTTCGTCGTAACGCAACATGTAAAGTAGCAGTAGTAGTATGGTTTAAGAAGGGCGCGTCAGCTACTATGACTATTTGCGCCCTCATCTAAAATTCTTAATATAACAAAGACATGAATAATATAATAATAAGAGTGCTAAAAGTACTAAAAAGCGTTGTCACGATAAAACGAGGCACACAAATGCAGTATACATAAGGTGATTTCTACACAATCATAAAAGTGACCCTAGATGGTATACAAAACTAACAAATAAAACAATAAAACTAAGGCCATCAGAGATAAATTGTAATCATATTTTAAAAACAATACAATTTTATAAAATATTCGGATGTATAAAGTCCGAAAAGTCAACAATGTAAAAGCAATATAAAACAAATGCAACCTCCGGATGTAAAGGGTCTGGAGGATAGGTAAAACGGATCAATAAAAAACTATATCACCTTATCCAAACCTGTATTCGAAAAAAATTTCAGAACTGTATTTGTATAATTAAAATCATTTCCAAGAGCGTCACGTAGAGTAGGCCGAATTCCATGTTGCCAACAGACACGGTCATATTTTCTACAATGCACTAAAAATGTTCCACCGTAAGTGGAACATGGCATAGATCAAACTCCGGCTGAAACTCGCCACGTGGCAGATGACCATGTGTCAGATGACAGTGGCCAATCCTCAACCGGATGAGTAAAACTTCTTCGTGTCGTGACGCTCTTGTGGACGAATCCCAAACTCGAACAGTATTCTTTATTCTTTGTAATTTGTTTTCATCTTGTGCAGACCATTCTCCTTCCCATTGCCACCATATTCTATATTTCAAATGATTTTGTAAGCCTCTCGCGCCAATATACCAGAGTGCCATTCACAGCACCATCTTTGGCTGCAGCATCTGCGGCCTCATTCCCAGGAATTCCGACATGGCCAGGAATCCACACTACTCCAATCTCGCAATCAGAGCTTAGGAGTGTGTGGAACAGCTGCTGAGTTCTTAACATAAGGGGATCATCTTAATAGAGAGTCTGCAAAGTCTGAATGGCACTTAAAGAGTCGGAGCAGATTAGGTATCTGCCCCGAGGTTCCCGAATTAAAAACAATAAAACTCTGTAGAAAGCATATAATTCTGCAGTAAAAACACTGGTATATTCGCTCAGTTTATATTTAAATATCTGTCGATTCGCAACGAAGGAGCAACCAACACAATCATTTACTCGTGATCCGTCAGTAAAAACTAAAGAATAATTTGGAAAACATGATAAAAGTTCACTAAAACGAAGTCTATAAACAAAAGCCGGTGTAAAATTCTTAAAACTTTGGCTCAGGCTTACATCAAACATGGGACGTTGCATAATCCACGATGGAGTGGTGGTGTATTCTACTGTATGAAGGATGGATGTCGAGCTCTGAGAGCAGTTCACGGAATCGCACACCTGCTGGACGAGGTCTCCGTGGATTTTCACTGTATCGGCTGTAAAGATACGAATGATGGAAAGAGTCGAAAGAATTGTGCTCAGGCTGCGAGCAGAGCTTAACCGCATATGAGCACAACAGGACATTACGTCGCCGATGCAGTGATGGTTCCCCCGCTTCACAATACAGGCACCCTATCCGACTCGTTCGGAAGGCTCCTGTAGCGAGTCATATCCCATGATGATGCATAGTGTCTAAGAGACGTAGCTTAGATTTATTTGCTGAGCCATAGATAAAACAGCCATAATCAAGCTTTGAACGGATAAGTGTACGATAAAGACGTAAAAGTACTATGCGGTCTGCACCCCAGCGAACCCCTGACAAAAGGCGTAAAATGTTTAACAATTTTTCACCACGCCTTCTCAAATCACGGATATGCGCGTCCCACGTTAATTTATAATCAAAGATAAGGCCCAAAAACCTCGCAGTGTCTGTATATTGCAACTCCACTCCATTAAGACGCAGTTCAGGATGTGGATGGAGTCCACGATGGTTGTAGAGGTGGACACACTGCGTCTTTTGAGTGGAGAATTTAAAGCCATTGCGAACAGACCACTCCGATAGCACGTTGATGACCAGTTGCAACTGTCGACCGATAGATGGAAGGTATCGGGAACTGTGATATAGACTGAAGTCATCAACGTACAAGAGAGAAGATACTCGGTAACCCACACAGTGGGCAATGCCATTGATCGCAATCCTGAAAAGGAGAATGCTTAATACAGACCCCTGCGGAACGCCGTTTTCTTGGAGATGTTCATTAGAAAGTGTGGTGCCCACTCGAATTCGGAAATATGGTGCCCACTCGAACTCGGAAATATGGCTCTGCCATGAACTTCGCAATAAAAGTTGGTAGACTGCCACGAAGTCGCCAATCTTGCAGGGTTTGTAGAATTCCATAACCCCATGTGGTATCGTGAACCTTTTCTAGATCAAAGAAGACCGCCGCAAGATATTCCTTCTTGAGGAAAGCATCTCTAATGGCGGCCTCTTGCCGAACAAGATGGTCTGCGGCAGATCTGTGCTTACGAAAACCACATTGGATATTAGATAATCGGTTTCCCGATTCGAGTATCCACATCAGGCGTTTGCTTATCATCTTTTCGATAACCTTGCATACGCAGCTGGTGAGACAGATTGGCCTGTAATTGAGAGGTAAAGAAGGGTCCTTTCCCGGTTTCTGGACCTGAATTACAATGGCGGAACGCCAAGCAGATGGAAATACTCCCTCAGTCCAGATTCTATTGTATATAGACAGAAGAAAGAATTTTCCAGTTGGCGGAAGATGACAAAGCATGCGGTTATGGATGTTATCAAGGCCAGGGGATGTGTCTAGTGCCGCCTCCAGCTCCTCGGACGTGAAAGGTGTATTGTAGTCTTCAGTGTTGTCAGATTGAAGATTTAGGTTTCGTTTTTCTGCAGTATCTCTGATTTTCAGAAATTCCGGGTCATAATTATTTGAACTGCTTACCTGTTAAAATGTGGTAGCAAATATTTCAGCAATTTCTAATGGACTGGTAGTCGTTACTCCATTCTTTAGAAGGCCCGGAAGTAAAGAACTACGTTTCTCCATTATTCGACGGACTTTGTCCCATACGGTGTTAGCTGGGACGTTGTGTTTCAGTGAAGTGACGTATTTTGTCCAGTACCACTTCTTAGTATCGCACACAATGCGACGAGCTTTGGCTCGAAGACGTTTAAACTGGACAAAATTTTCTTGTGTCGGATGGAGCTCAAATTGGCTTAAGGCACGTCTGCGGTCTCTGATTGCATCTCTGCAGGCATCCGACCACCAGGGGACAGGGAAGCGTTTTGGCCTGCAGGACGACTGGGGGATAGATAATTCCTCTGACTTTATAACCACATTTGAGGATTGGTCTACTACGGAGTCCACACTTTCATGTCCGTTATCATCGAATGATATGGACTCCGAAAATCCGACTCAGTCCGCCTTTTTAATAACCCAGTTTGTAGAGCGAGATTCCGCAGGACGTAAAGCGGACATACGCATTCGAATGGGATAGTGGTCACTACCATGTAAGTCGTGAATCACAGACCATTCGAAATGCGTGGACAAAACTGAGGTACAAATGGAGATATCTATCTACCGTAAGCCAAGGAGAGATGTGTTGCTTCCCCTGAGTTCAGGGTAATAAGATATAGACGGATACATACTTCTGCTAATTTATTTCCTCTGTCTTCATCGGAATTTGAGCCCCATGATTGGTGGTATGCATTGAAATCGCCCAATACCAGATATGGAGCAGGTACCTGCGAGCGAATGTCTTCAATTTCATGCACTGTGAAAGGTGTGTCTGGGGGCATACAAACAGAGAATATTGAGAGCTGTATGGAAGGTAAACGTTACTCTAGCGGCTATGCATTGGTGTGGACTATTAATGTTGATAACAGAGGAAAAGATACTTTGGCGGAGTAGGGGAGCACAACCTCCATTGGCACGAATACCGGCAAGGTGATTGAACTGGTGAACAGTGTATCCCGAGATACTCAGGGAGTTTTCAGGCCCGAGATGTGTCTCCTGGAGACATAAAATAGCAGGGTTCTCATGATAGATCAATTGTTGTAGTTCTGTATATCTCCTGCGTACACCGTTCACATTCCACTGTACAATATCAGTCATCTCAAGTAGCTAAATCATGTTGGTGGCTTCACAGGGGATCTTCTTTTCTTTTCCTTTCTATGGGTGGACGCTTTTGCCTGAGGATGCTTAGCCTTCGACTGTGGCGACTCACTTGCAGTTCGTCGCACTCCAAGTCGTGTTCTTGATCTAGGTCGTGACGGAGAGCGTGATCTCGATCCGTGACCCGAATTAGGAGTGCGACGTTGTGGTGTTCTACCAGGCCTAGAATCCTTCTGTGCGGTCACGTCAGCGATCTTTCTAGGGACATAAGGCCTCATGTCAAGCCCACACGAGTCGTCTGGCTCTGTAGTCTGCGTGGCAGCGTCCACATATGTCTGGGTTGCGGTCTCAATTCGCCTCCCAGGCATACTGGCAAGAGGTGGCATCTGCGTAGATGCATCTATTCCTTCTGTTGCCTTCTGTAACACTCATGAATATGACTTTCCTGTTGCCTTCTTTTGTTGATCGAAAATACGCTTACGCGCCTCGAAAAACGTAATATTTTCTCGGACTCGAAGCTCTTGAATATCCTTCTCTACCACATACTTCGGGCAATTTTTAGAATTGGAGGCTAGGTCCCCAGAACAATTCAGACAGTGCTCGGCGCCGGTACATGGGGAATCCCCATGGTCAGCACCGCCGCACTTAGCACATATGATAATGTTAGTGCAACGTTTTTGCGAATGTCCGAACCATTGGCACCTAAATGACCGCATTGGGTTCGGACATACGCACGAACTGGGACACGCTCGTACCCGACAAAGAGGAGGAGGTAGGAGAGGCTTTTCGAAGGTCAAAAAGATAGTGCTCAGGGGAACAGTCTGTCCGTGCCGCTTACGTAATAAACGATAAGCCTTGGACACAGACTACTCCGCCAGTTCTAGTTAGATCTCTTCATCAGACATACCGTCCAGAGAATCCGTATGCACTACTCCCCGCGTGGTGTTCAGCGAGGAGTGCCGTTACACTGTAATAGGGTAAGACCCTAGCAACTTCGCTTTCAACAGCGTCTCACTCTGTTTTGGAGATACTGTCTCGATGAGGAGACTACCGTTGCGTAGGCGAGTTGCATTTTTGACCTTCCCAACGGGTCCGTCGCGTGAGCGTCTCACGTAAAATGGACTAATGTGCTTCATTGTCTTTTCTGTTCCGTCCAAGGTGATACTGGTAAACTTCTAAGGCGGCACTTTGACAGTTACTTTCTCAGGGTCCAGTTCTATAGCAATTTTCGTCATAATATGACCACCAGTCTTCTGTTTCTTATTGGTTTTTTCTGAGGGAGGAGAAGGGGAGCGCGAGGATATTTTGAACTGGCCCCCCCTACGGAACCGTCGATGTCAGTCTGCAACCGGGGGGGCGGAAGAAAAGACACCTAAATATTCTTCGCGGTCTGTGCCGGCCGTGAGTAACCCCCCACAGCCCGATCCCAAGCAACCCACCTCACGCAAGTTACCCTTCAAACTGGGCATTAGACACCTAACGGCAAGTCATACACCAGAGAAGATACGCAATTTTATGCCCCTACCACAGGAATAACCGCCCGTGGCTCCTCCCTCTACACTGAACAACCCCAGGACTATCCAGCTTCCACAACCCGACTCATAAAAAGCTCGCCTGACCATCACAAGCCGAATAATCCGAGACCGCAAAGCTTCAGGGGACATGTGGTTGATTACATCGCGTAACCCTTTCGTCAGCGGTAACACGTCGGAGCGATATATCCGCCCCAGCGAGCAGAGTCGGTCACCGGGGCGTCTAAATCGCCCCGGGCCCCCATTGGGGCTCTACGTGAGTGTACATGACTATTGGTCCGGGCTCCGCACCTAGACTTGCATATAGGGGCAGTATGAAGGGTCCACTATTGCTTCGTTGCTGGGCGCCCTGTCGGGCCACACAAGTCGGAAGTCGCGCTCGAAACCGTGGGACAGGACCACGGAGGTAGGAAAGATCCCCGCTGGTAAGACGGAAGTTATAAGAGTAAGAAACTTAACCTAATAATAGATATAAGAACTAGAAGAGGAAGAAGAATGAAGCCTCATCAGGCATTCTTGACAAATCCCATCATGGTGGCGGACGTGGCAAAAATTTACAGCGGGGATGAAGAGGTGAAAATGGCTGTGATGATGTGGTGGGCGTTCCGCATGCAATGGTGGCCGGTGGAGAGAAATAGAATGATGATAAAGACGAGAGATCGAAAAGGGCTGGGTGGTGATAAGGCGATTAATGTCCGAAAAGAAAAGCACGAGAGCCACCACCCACCTCGACCGGCGCAACATGTAAAAGAATAACTCTTTAATATGATATTGTTATATTCAAGTACATGCTTAGGTACGTCTTTTCATATATATGAATACAAATATATTTCACTTCTGAACGAGTATTAAGTTCTTATAAAAAATGTATGCCGAGAATGTGAAATATGTTTTGAAATGAGCTATTGTATTAGATTTTTCTTCTGAGAATAATCAGTGCCAGAATAAAGTTTTTGGCTTAAATACTTATTCAAACTGAAATTATGTGTGCCTCTGACATCTCTCTTTATATTACTAAGGCAAGGCAAGTTCGTGTGGACGCTATTTCATCTGTAACCAAGGTAGGAAATATATCAGTGCCATGTTTTAAGCAGGAACATCTCCTCGCTGAAGAAACTAATAGCAAGCCACCGCAAACTGAATATTCTTCAACTATGAGAACTGAATTTTTCAGGCGCAATAGCCGAGGAGTCTACATCGGGAAGAAATTTGATCATGAAACTTTAATCACTTAGTATAGTATCACAGTCCACTCTGTATTTGGATGAGTTTGAGCAACACAATAGGTGGCGAAATGTGATTCCGCTGACCAGCTATATTGGCAGGGCAGATCATGATTACTATAAAATGGTCTGTACAGGTTTGATGACAGTGCACCAACATTGAGGTACGCGGACTTGAGTGCAGCAATGAACTGACCTAACTTGGTCCTGTGTTGGCTGTAAACAAAGTATTTAGACAATAAATAGTAATTAGTAATCACTAACAATATAGGCTACCTCAGATAAAGTTTTCTGCTCTTCTATATCTGAGTTAATGCATCTTTCTATTGCCAATGGGTCGAACTCATGTTCCATCTTGATCACGTCAATCACGACTGAAAAATAAAATAACAAAATACTTAAATTTACCTGTATTATGTCAGCTATGTGGATATACTTACTAGCATGTGTAATAATAATTCCACATCTCCATAGTAGGCCTACACACACGCAAACGAGCACAGGTGAGCATGTTGATTCTAGGGATGTTACGGTATTTACCTTACAAAGAGAGCCGGAGAATTGAACAGTGGAGATGTCAGAAAAACATTAACCGCAGACATAAATGTTGTTATTCAATGATTATGCAAAACAACAGTGTGCATACCATAAAAGTTTCAAATGTAAATATGACTTCTTGTTATCCAATTTTTGGATAAATCGCAATAAAGAGAACGCCAATAAGGGAAGTTATCCCCAACCACATGAAATATGCATTCGACCACGGCGTACTCTACTACAGACGGGAATACTGGTGGAGGGGAGCGTGACATCACTGGTCCATCCGGTCTCCAGATGGCGTGATAAAAGTCAATGTTAACGGTGGTCTTTCCGTTGTCAAAATGCCGCCTAGATGCTGTGAATAAGTAATTATATATTGAAGATGTTGTTTATGATTATATGACGAGTTTTACTATTCCCAAAGACAAAACATTACGTAAAAAGTCCGTGAGAAATTTTCCAACAAAAGACTGGACTCCTTCAAATACAATGTCGTGTGTAGGTATTAAACATTTTGAATCGGACTGTATTGAACGCGAAATTTCATATCTGGATTCAAAAGGTATGGAAAGGGTGTTCGAGTATGACAGGCCAAGACTGAAAATTGGCTCCAGTCCTACAAGTTTTGGAGGTTTACCAGGATATCTTTCGTAAAAGGCCCCGATAAAAAGAAAGAATTCTAAAGAAAAGGCTGCCGATGTTAAAAAGAGAAAATTAATTGCTGAACATGAGTCAAGTAAAAACGCTGCTGAAGAGGACAAAATAACGAACTTCGACGAGTTAATAACGGGAATTGAGAAGAAATTGCCCATAACAGAATTAGAAAATAAGGTAATTAATTTTAAGATCTTCAATGATGAACTTGTTCTCTATACCATTAATTTCGAATCTATTCAGTAGAATTCTATATGAATGTAGAACAAAATCTAAAAGTCTCTACTTATTTTAATCATAATTCACTTTCTTCCAAGAACTAAGTGATGTTCTTGGACCGAATTTGTTATTGGAAAAGTGGAGCTGTTTACAGCAGTTAGTTAACACATTTATTAACACAAATGATTCTCCGTGTGTAGACAGACATTTACAGAACGTAAACTCAAATATGACAAATCTAAAAGAAGCCTTAGTAATTGTTAATGACGATAGTTTGGCTGAACAAGTGGACTTCTTGGAACAATTCTCCTCGACTTTATTATCAAAAAAGATCTATTCACCGCGCATTATTATGACAGCTTTCATTATTTACATGCAATCAAAAAATGTTACGAAACACTATGAGCAAATAAAATCTTATCATTGCTCCACACTAAATATTTGCAACAGCTTATAACTTCACTAGGCGTTTCTTCAAACCAGAAATGTGAGAACAATAATTTTCTAATAGCTGTCTGCGGTAAGTTATCAGGACTGGAAAAGTAGGTTATTTTGCAACTCGATTAAATATATGCCCATGAAGGAATAGATTACAGGTATGGGAAAATCACTGGTTTCGCGGAAAATCGCGATCATCTCATTGAGGCTAAGACAGTTTCATATAGGCCTACTCAATATCTTCTGCATTCTCTAGCTTCGAATATGTTGTTTCCCTTCATCTTATAAGAACAATATCGGGTTCTAAAATGGCCGATATAACAAGAAAGGTTGTACATATTATTGAAAATAGTGGTTTCAAGGTATTATGTGTCATTTCGGATAACAATAAAGTAAATCAGAACATGTTTTCAATATTAAGTAAGGGCTCTGAAAATGATTCTACACTGTCCATGTCCGAAATTGACCATGACGTTTATTTTATGTACGACACTGTCCACTTGTTGAAAAACATAAGAAACAAATTGGATAAACACAAAAGACCAAAATAAGACAATCTCTTTTCCTGACTTTGACGTTACTAGTGAAACCTATAGTACAAATTCAATCAAAAAAGCGTAATTCAATCATATGAGGACTGCGTATAAAAGTGAGAAAGAGATCATGGTGAAAAAGGGATACAAATTAAACTAGCCTACAAGATGTTGTACCCTACCAACATCGAAAGACAAGTATCCCTCACTTTAAATATCTTCCATGAAAGCAGGAGGGTATCTGTGATTGTTCACGCATATAACGATTTTCTTAATATTATATGGAAATGGTGGTCCATTGCAAAAACAAAGAATCCTGTTTGTGGTGCATACAGAAATAACGAATTTGGATACCCATTTTATTCCACAGAAGATATAAGATTACAGTTTCTTGAAAATTTCATTATATGGGTAAAAAAGTGGATGAAAGTTGGCGCACGTCATAAAGAGGATCAATAACAAATGACACGGGCAAAGCTTTAATTCACAATACAAAATGTGTCATAAATATTATTACTAAGGTTGGATAAAAAGTAATGGCAACAGTTCGATATTTCTGACATGGCTTTATTCACAGCGGTACAACATTTACGTACCTTCTATATAGTCGCCCCCCCCTTATTTATTACCTTTCGCCAAATGTTTGGAAGGCGTCGTACACCATCAGTGCGTCCATCTTTGTTGATGTTCCATATTGACCGCTCTAAAGCACGGATAAGTTCATCTCTGGTATTGTACAGGGTCCCTCGCAGTGGTTCTTTCACTTTGGTGAAAAGATCGTAATCGCATGGATCATATCGGGTGAGTACGGTGGATGTTCCAGTAGTCGGCATTTTGATCCAGGAACGTTGCTCTAGTTCTGTAAACGTGGTCTTAGGGCGCTCGCACTATCCCTATGAAAGTCAACGTTCTACACATTGCAGTAGATTGACAGAGTACTGTCGCCGCTGGCTGCACTAACTCATCTAACAGTCCTTGTTCATGTCCATACAGCTGGCAATTCCCGAACGCACCATCGTCACGTGACAGCAGTGTTGCCATTACTTTTTATCCAACTTATGTGAAATATATGTTGTGTGGAAAATTTGAAACAGATAAGTTAGAGAAAAGATTTAGTATGTAGAGGCAATTTAGCGGTTGCAACTACAACATTGGTGTGATTCAAATAATTGATGCAGAGAAAAAATTAGAGCAAAATATGTGTTGTGAACAAAATCAGCTTACTCTGGACCTTGTTTTAATTAATGACAGTAATGAAATCAAAGACAATCAACGGATGTAATTTAACACTTTAGAGATTTAGACTATGATACAGTACAAGAGATTGATAAATCAGCCCTTGTATATATATTTATGGTTATACTGCGTTTAAAATTGGCACAAAAATAAATTGTGAAGATTGCACGGAAGTAACTGTCTGTGATAAATACTTTGAAGCTGTCAACAAAGGAGGATTGTTAGTCCCAGCTCAGTATGTTATTAGTGTGGGAGAAATTACATTTAGGCTACTGAGTGTACTTGTATCTGAACGGTACGAACGGGCATTCTTCCAAGAATGCGATAAGCAATATGAACTCTTATGTAGACAGGGAAAAAGTGTGTGAAAACGAAGAACTAAGTTCAATCTTCATGATAAAATGTGTCTATGGAAATGATAACTTATGTGTAAAATTACTGACAAAATTGTAAGTGTGCTGTGTAACATTTTGCTATCAAACTATAAGAAGCACAACGATTCATTATCAGTCAGAAGGCTGATGCAACAAGGAAGTTGAAAACGCTGAAATAAATTGACAAGGTTACTGAGTAGACTTTGTAATTTCAATTACTGTAATGCAATATCTACGCCTATTTATTTTAGGATAATGTAGATTAACACTTGCCTATGCTCTAATTAACGATACATGTGTACTTTCACTTGTTTATATTGTGCCTTATTAACAATATAGGTATCAGAAAGGAATGTTGCTAGAGTCGACGGCAATTCAGAAGGCGGTAGTCTGGTAGCGTTTGCATCGAGAGAGACAGCGTACAACATTGCCACATCGTACTTCATGCGCACGTGCAATATAAATAACACAGGAGAGAATTTCAATTATCAAAAGACAATAATGACTTTAGCCGTTGATTAATGTAAGCATGACACCAAAAAAACCCTCTTTCCTTCACTAATAGTATTCTCTGCACGGTTTTCAATCCCACACCACATACTTCTGCAATCGTTTCTTGCACGTTGGCAACGTTGCAGCCAGCATCAAGATGGCCAGCAGCGTTCTGCTTGTCAAAGTTTTTCAAATAATTATACACCTTAAACACTATTTTCCGCGCCTGCTTGTTCAATACTTGTCTTTTTACAGTCTCTTCTTCCATTTATTTATCTTACACACACAGTAAATGTTAGTTTTACTTATTAAATGTATTGAAACACTGACACGTGAACAAATGAACTCGGGAAGTACTTGTTACAGACTGATTCCGATTGGTTCTACTGTACAAGTATGTGACGTCACATACGAGAAATGTTACGGCGCATATAGCAGCTGACCGCCTTCTGAAATGCCGTCTAGTCTAGTAGTAACAATTTAACTCAAAATCAGACTGGAAGGCGCATGGTGAGTGAACTCAGTGAGGACTAGTGACGTCACGCTCTCTGTGAAAAGAGGGGGGGGGAGTGTTCTCGTACGCCGTGATTCGACCTGTCACATAGAGTGTCTGGTGAGCTAGTAGGGGAAAAGTGGAAGGGGTTCTGCTTATAGCGATTTTCCCCAATTTTGTTCCACACAAAAGATAGCTGGACTGAAATGCACGCGAAAAGCGTAGAGAAGCTGTTTACTGCATAAATTCTACACAGGTTCGGTGCAAAGTCTAATGTGTATAATAGATCATGCAACTTATATGTAGATATATAGAATAAAATGTAACAATATGCTTATCTCTGTGAAATAATATAATGGATTTAATTGTCTGTTTCAGGTGTTGGTCTGTAAATTAGCCACGTCCAATATTAATACAAATTATAGGAATAAAAATATTAAATTACAACTTTACCCAACTGTAGATTCATGATGAAGTGATCAAGGAAGCCGTGAAAAAAAGTGTGAGACATGGTTCTGTAACTCTAGTCCAATTGCTTCCAAAATTTTCAGGGACAATAGCGGAGGGAATAAGAATATAAAGTTGTTGCTATAGGTGAATGAGGACGAGGAGAAGTATGCCAGGTGAAGAGATGTGCGGGGAGACTACACGCCACTCTGCTGCACGATTGAATACAGAGAGAGAAATACAGAGGAAATCAGGTTTTAAAAATAGACAAAGTATTTAAGAAGACAGGGTGAAAGAAACGAAAGCATTTCGTCGTTTATTTTATGAAACCTCCTATGTGACAGTACAGAAAGTAAATTTATGTTTTAGGAGGACGTAAAATTAAATTAAATATCAGTAGGCCTTCACTGTTCCTCGATGATGTCATTTATGTTCGTTATAATATTCACCGGCGTTTTTTTAGTGAATTACTATATATAATTATGTTATGTAGACCTATTGATTTTTAATTAATTTATTCTTCCTTCCGAAAAATTATGTTCTGCATTGCCACATAGGAGGTCTAATACAATCAACGACGATTTGAACATTTAAGAAAAAGAAAATCACCCGTATAATCCAATAAACTGTTGCCAAGGCGAACTGTCATGGCGCACGCGCGCAAGGCTACTACGTAAATCAAATTAAGCATGTATGCATGGGAGCCAACACTACACTCCTTACCGATAGCGATGAGAGAAAAGCTGCCATCATGTATTTGAAAAGGTAATAAGTTGTAACTGTATTAAATCGTGGACGTAGTTTACAGACTGAACACCAGAGTCGCAATGACACTATGCTTTCAGCTCAAGATACCCGTACGGCAAAGAACTGTACAACAAACAAATTATTACCCGGGTTCGAACCCCGAATAAATGCAATTCCAAAAAATATGTACTAGTATGACAGATATGCAAATTGTTGCAAAACCAGATCATATAATCCCCAATGACAGGAAAGGAAATACACTGAGAGCACATAGAGTGGACTGAGAGGACAGAGAATGGACTGAAAGAACAGAGCGTAGACTGAGAGGACATAAAGTGGACTAAGAATTCAGACAGGGGAATATGAGTACAGAGAGAGTACTGGTTTGACTGTGAGTGAACTGCGAGGAAGCAGATGGGACTGAGAGGACAGAGTGGACTGAGTGCACATAGAGTGGACTGAGAGGACAGAGCGAGGACTCCAAGCTCAGAGAGGGGACTCAGTGGGCAGAAAATGGACTCAGAGGACAGAGAGTGGACTGAGAGGAACCATATTGGATTAAGATGAGAGAGAGAGAGTGGACGGAGAAGAAAGAGTAGACTGACAGGACATAGAGTAGAGTGACAATTCAGAGAGTGAACTGGTGGGACTGTGAGCGGACAGAGAAGAACCAGATAGGACTGAGAGGAGAGAGAGAGTGGGCTCAGAGCACATAGAGTGGACTAAGAGCACATAGAGTGGACTGAGAGGACATAGAGTGGACTGAGAGTATATAGTGTGGATTTAGAGCACATAGAGTGGACTGAGAGGATATAGAGTGGACTAAGAGGACATAGAGTGGACTGAGAGGAAATAGAGTGGACTAGGAGCACATAGAGTAGACTAAAAGGACATAGAGTGGACTAAGAGGACAGAGAGTGGACTGAAAGGATATAGAATGGCCTAAGAGTACATGGAGTGGCCTGAGACAACATTGAGTGGACTGAGAGAACATAGAGTGGACTCAGATGACAGAGAATGGACTGAGAGCACATAGAACACACTGAGAGAACAGAGAGTGCACTGAGAGCACATAGAGGGGACTGAGAGGACATAGAGTGGACTAAGAGGACATAGAGTGGACTAAGAGGACATAGAGTGGACTAAGAATTCAGACAGTGGAATATAAGTACAGACAGTGGACTGGGAGAACAGAGAGAGGCCTGGTTGGACTGTCAGTGGACTGAGAGAACCAGATAGGACAGAGATGAGAGAGAGTCGACTGAGAGGACACAGAGTGGACTGAGAGCACATACAGTTGACTGAGAAAACGAAGAGTGGACTGAGAGGACATTGTGCGGACTTAGAGCACATAGAGAGGACTGAGAGGACAAAGAGTGGAGTTAGAGCACATAGAGTGGACTTAGAGCACACAGAGTTGACTGAGAGGACATAGAGTGGACTGAGAGCACATAGAGTGGATTTAGAGCACATAGAGTGGACTGAGAGGATATAGAGTGAACTAAGCGGACAGAGTGGACTGAGAGGACAGAGAGTGGACTAAGAGGACATAGAGTGGACTAAGAGGACATGGAGTGGACTGAGAGCACACAGAGTGGACTGAGATGGCAGAGAATGGACAGAGAGCACATAGAGTGGACTGAGAGAACTGAGAGTGGACTGAGAGCACATAGAGTGGACTGAGAGGACATAGAGTGGACTTAGAGCACATAGAGTGGACTCAGAGGACAGAGAGTGGACTTAGAGCACATGGAGTGGACTGAGAGGACAGAGAGTGGCCTTAGAGCACAAAGAGTGGACTGAGAGAACAGACAGTGGACTGAAAACATATAGAGTGGACTTAGAGGGCATGCAGTGGACTGAGAGTACATAGAGTGGGCTGAGAGCACATAGAGTGGACTGAGATGACAGAATGGACTGAGAGTACATAGAGTGGACTGAGAGAACAGAGAGTGGACTGAGATCACATAGAGTGGACTGAGATGACA